>NW_026067938.1:12631545-12660795 GCF_014885135.2 Alexandromys fortis
AGAGAGAGAGAGACAGAGAGAGAGAGACAGAGAGACACACAGAGACACACAGAGAGAGAGAGACAGAGAGAGACAGAGAGAGACAGAGAGAGAGAGACAGAGAGAGAGAGGAGGGGAAAAAGAAAAATGGGAAAGAAGGGGGAAAGGAGAAAAAGGGAAAAGGGGGAAAGAAAGGGGAAAGGCGGAAGGAAGAGGCAATTGTAGAACCCAGCCATGGGTTTAATAGAGCAATAGAGGCAATACCTGGTTCTGATAAAGACCACAAACTGAGAGTACCCAGGCACTACCCAGGAGTAGACCATCCAAAGGAAATTCCTAGTGTCCCAACTGTTGTACATAGGATCACCTGCCAGCACACACCCATTGCTTTTCACCTGAGTACCCCTAGACAGTTCTCAGCCAATCAGGCATCCTAAACCTTAGAAGCCCATCACCCCACAGCCTGCTAATGTAACTTTTTTGGGGTTTTGCCTTTAAAGAATGCCCTCTAGAAGGGAGGAGTACCTTCTCTTGCTGTTGCTGCGCCAGTTGCTTTGTCAAGGTTCCTGCCAACTGTATTGTGCATGCAATAAACCTTGTTTTTGCATTTTGGTGAGCTGGTCTTTCTAGTGTCTTTTGGGGTACCATGGACTGGGCACAACAGCAATAGTTACCTCTTCAGAAGAAGGACTGACAGAGAGAGAGGATGCAGAGAAGGTGCCCTGCTGGGTCAGCTTGCCTCAGTGGAGGGAGGGGTAGATTGAGGATGGGCAGAGCTTGTCTTTTAAAGGGACAAGGTACCCAGGTGACAGGGAAGGTCAGCAGGATGATAATATAAGTGATCGTGATATTTTTACATCTGTACTCTTTTTATATACACATGAAAATTTCTCACACCAAAGTTTTTTTTTTTTTTTTATTTTTTTTTATTCCCTCTAACTCAACTTTCAAGAGAACCTACCCACTAACCAGTCTTGGTGACTGTCTCTTCTATGGGAAATCTTTTGCTGTATGCCAAAGCAACTCATTCTAAGCAGACTTTCAGGATGCTCAAATAATAGACCAAAATCAGAGGAATTACAAACTGCAATCAAGATAAACTAAATATATTCGATAGACTGTAAAATGTTTGAGAATACTGATGACTTTGTGAAAAAGTCATTGTCTATACTTTTAGTTTTTTGGGATGAGTGGGTATTTATAGAACCAGACTCAAATTCAAGTAGTCTCTTCACAGAATTAAGTTCACTCCCTACCCCCAGAGTTCTATTTGACTTTTCCCACCATAGAGTCCAGACCTTTATATCCTCAGCTTCCAATAGCTCCTTTCAATAGCCAGGATTACCACATACCTGTTCCAACGTTAAAATGTAGTTGGTACATTTCCAAGAATGTAATTTGTGTATGTGTATGTATTTTAATTGAAAATAATTTTTCTGTCATATTCTATGGGAGAAATATCATCAAGACAACAGCTTCTCCACCCTCCTCTCCTCCTGGCTGCCCCCCCACCTTCCCTCTTCCCCAGAGAGGACAGCTAAACAGGACAAAACAAGATACAAAAAGACAAAGCATTTTTAATTAAATCCATTGAGAAACAAATTAACATATGAGTGACTGGCAGCACCGACTCAGTAAGCCCAATTAATTTCCATAATCCCCCCTCTAATTAAAGGAAACGGTGTTCCTTGTGCACCTTGTAACAAAGGGTTTCTAACTGTTGTGTGACTAACTTTTTCTATGGAGATGATACACACATGTATATCACCCAAGATAAGAAGCCCACAACAGACCAAAGTACAGATACTAGCAAAGTCCGGCATGGTGAACGAATGAAATTTGTCGGGATTGTTTGCAGGAATATGGGTATAGGGTTATTTACAGGAGCAGAAATTACTCAAATCCCCAGTGGCAACTGCTCACAAATCTGGGAACCTGAAGCACAGTGCACAGCCTGAGACAGCTCAGGAGATTGGCATGTCCTTTCTAAGTACATCAGTTGGTCTAGACCTCTTCCAACTAGGTGGGCTGGTTTCTGCTTCCTCCAGGTGGCTGTTCTGATCTCCAAATCTTCCCTGCAGCTTCTCTGAGGGTGAGTCTTATCAGGTTTGCTGCTTACTCTGAGAAAGAGGGTTATAGAGAAGCTAATCAATTTCAGGAACTTCCTAAAGCTATTTTAAGCCCTTTGCCTTTGACTTAAGGGGTTTCCCTGCAAGATAGAATGTTTCAACCTCAGAGGAAAGTGTTACAAGACACTATCTCTTCACCCACTGTAACTATCTCAACTACTTTTAGGTCCCCAGCAATTAATAATTTGCAAGATCAATTGTGGCTAAATTCATAACCTGAAAGGGACAGGTTCTCCAGTTGGCCTGGCTTTTACTCCTTTAAAGAGCCTCCTACTTAGAGCACCATCTGTATGTGACCTCTCAGGCTAACAACTCTACAAAGCCCAATGAGTAGTTGAGTATTTTCTAAGAATAATGGGAAATATATTATGCTTGTATAACTGAGAAACACATTCTCATAATTTTTCACAAAATTGTCTTGTCCTCCTTTCTTTTCGTTCCAGGAAGAAAAGATTGCCGCACAGATTTAAAGTAGTAATTCTCCATTTGCACAAACACTGGTATCTCAGTTATATGTGACAACAATTACATATGACATGGGTCTAACTTATTTTCTAAATTCTTATCCCCCTCAACTGGACTAAAGCAAGGACTATGGCCATGTCACTAAGGAAGGAAGCAAGCTCTAGATAGAATTGAATAAATGATTGGAAGGAGAAAGAGGTGCATCAATCAAATGATATGAAGATTTCCACCTATACATAGCATTGTCAGTTTCCCCCTTTGCTTGGGGAAGGTGTTTTCCTTTCTTCAGTATTATCATTAATTCTTCACTTTATACTATGGTTTCCATCTCACTTTTCTTATTAGCAAGTTGGAATCGTCAATGTTCTTTTACTACACATGCACATTCGTGTGTGTGTGTGTGTGTGTGTGTGTGTGTGTATGTGTGCGTGCGTATGAGACATATGTTATGTCATATATGACATTCACTGTCCTGGTTTCTTCTCTTCAACCTACATGCCCCCTTGCTATTTTCTTCTCTAATGCTTATCCTTCTGGTGTTTTCATGCACTACATCTAGCCTTTCTTGCCTGATGAAGGAGTAAATGATGGTCTGCCTCCTGTCTCCACCTAATTCTGGAAGGTTTTGCTATTGTCTTCTTGTTTGGTTGGTTTTGTTTTGTTTTATATTAAATTATTTGGTTTCCAGTACCACCAGAAACTCGCTAATGAACTAATCCTGTGTGCGTTTTCCAGCCTTTTTATTGCTAAAACTGCTCAGCAAGCTTTCCATCATTGGCCATTCTTATCCTTTTCATATTCTTTTCACCTGTGAAGTCCATGACATCACAATGTTCCACGTTTCTGGCACGATTCTTCCTACACCTCTGTCACCCAGGTCTCTCGCCCGGGCTGATCTTCAGTGTCGAGTCCCTGCTGTCCTGTTCTCACAGTTCTCATCCCACTCCCTCTGCCGGCGTGATCTTACTGCCACTATATGTACTTGCGCCTTTCATAGAAATTGCTTTTTCCAGAATTCTAGAAAATGTGGTTTCTTTCTAAAGTAGACACACTCCTGCATTACATTCAGCATTGTAAGTTCACTTTCTCTACAACTGAGAGACTTGAACATTTGAACAACTTGTTCTAACTCTTTTATCTCTCTGGGTTTTATTTGCTTGAAATTTTAAAGACAAAGAACAAGTCAAAATCCGCGTCAGTTCTAATTTTTCTGTCTTTCGTGATCCCCTTCACTTCCATCCCCAATCAAGTAATCCTCTCTAACTCCCTGAATAGTTTTCACATGTATATCCCTATGCTTACTGCTACCATATTTCCCTGTCCTTTTTACACTGAGGACTGCAAGGTTGCAACATCTACCTTTCTTGTTTCCACATTTACATCTTATCCTCAGTTTTCCACTCTTATGTGGCTACAATTTCCTGAACTATAAATCTAATGATGCCATTTTAGTTAGGGTTTTTATTGCTGTGGAGAGACACCATGGCCATGGCAACTCTTATAAAGAAAATATTTAATAGAGGATGCCTTGCTTATAGTTCAGAGGTTTGGTGCATTATGATAACGAAGTAGAGCATGGCAGCCTACAGGCAGACATGGTGCTGGAACTAAGAATGGTTCATCTTGAAGGCAACAGGAAATTTCAGTATTCATGATGTTCTATAAAATGAACAATACATACTAAGATCCATATTTAATGAAACTAGATTTATTCAAAGCAGAGAATTAATCTGTACTGCTAAACATGGAGAGAGAGCAAGGATGTTGATGCACTGTTTGTGTGCTTTTTTTTCTTTCTAGTTAAAAAGTCTCATATTCATAAAATAAAATGCATTGCCAGGCAGTGGTGGTACACGGCTTTAATCTCAGCACTTGGAAGGCAGAGGCAGGCAGATCTCTGTGAGTTCGAGACCAGCCTGGTCTATAGAACTAGTTCCAGGATAGGCACCAAAGCTATAGAGAAACCCTGTCTTTCCTTTATCTACTTTATTTGTGATCATATGGGTTTCAGTAATATTATGTTGATCATACAGAGTTTGAAATGTATGGAAGATGCTTAAGAAGCCAACTTGAGAGGAAAATAATAAACATACATTATTAATTTTGCTCAAGCCAAATTCTTTCTAGTTCCTTGTGGATATACTGACTTATTCATGATTTATTATAGATAAGTGCATTAGTCATTTCTGCTGCCATAATAAAACATCATGAGTGAGATAGGATGATTAATTTATTTGAGCTTTATGGTCCAGAGGCTCAGGTCCCATCAGCATCCAGGTAGGGATCACGTTAGTCAGCAGGCCAGCGTGGCTCTGGAGCAGCAGCCTGGGAGCTTATATCCATGCTCAGGAAGTACAGGGAACTAGCTCGAAAGTGCATGCTTCTTTTGAAATCGCCTCAATACCATACTACCTCCAGTGAGGCCACAACTCCTAATCCTTCTCAACTAGCCACCCACAGGGGACCAAGTTTTGAAATGCCCGAGACTGCCGGGGGCTCTCATTCAAACCACGGATATCACAGCACAATAACATCGTAGCATATGCCGCATCACTGCATGTTTGACCTCTTACATTCTTCTTAGCTCCTCCCTAACCCAAAGACTCCTACTTTCATCTTTGACCTATTTCCACCTCTTGAAACATTACTCATCCAGCTCGTACTGCCTCCAGGGGCTATCACTAGTTCACGCACTCACTCACCTTCCACCCTATCAGCTAATTATCACTGCTTATTCTTTTGTTCTACCTTTTTCTTCATGACTTTAATATATCTGAAAATAGAACGTATTTGTCTTTTTATCTTTAACTAAAAAAAGGGAGTTTCCAGAAAGTATGACAAGCACTATTTTCCACTCACGTGTGTATCTCATTAAGTATTTATTGGAATGAGTGAACGAACAGTCATTGTCAGAAAATTTGAAGCATGCTGCTTTGATAGCATAATTACAGAAGTGCCTCATCATCATTTAGTTGTATATAACCAATTAAAGACAGTCTTCATTTGGAGTCAATGTACTCCATATGTAATGTGAATAGATGAACATAATGCTACATTACAAAAATTTCCAAAGGCATGTACCAATTTTCAGTCTTACAGTAAAGAAATCTGTGCGATAAATTGTTTAGTGAGTTACTTGACATAACATAGTGACAAATACTTTATCAATACAACCTGAGCATTTTCTCTCAATACATTTTAATCACCCAGAAGGGGATATATTTTCCTGCTTACATAATTTGAAGCCAATTCATTTTAAGTAATGAACTGCGATTCTTATTTAAAGATTCAGCCCATTCTTCCCTACATTGGCTGACTACACTCTCCCACTGGTCAATCAATCGAGTGATCCCTAAGGCAGACTATTATAGTAAAAAGGAGCGCAGACCTAGGCCTCAAAAGGCTGGCCCTGGCTCATATTATCCATGAGTCTATGAGAACCAAGCAGGTCTCACAGATTAGAGAATGGTGGTAATAATCACATGACCTAATTAATATTTGCTGCTTGTTTTCAGTAATAGTTTGCTTTTAAGTACTAGGTGTCAAGGTACTTTTATGGGTTGTACCTAATTTGGTTGCTTTCCCCTCTGTGGGGCATGTTATTATCCCAAGTATATTGTAGACGTTTAATTATTGCCCCAGGTGTCTCTGCAGTCATTCATCCTTACGTCGGCAGGTGCCCGGGAGGAATGCAGGATTACATGCCGAAATCCTGTGTCCAGCTCTTTACTAGGGTAGTCTGTCTTTAGATTCTGGGATTTTGCTCCAGCATTATCTTGCTGTCCAAACTTGGGCTTAGAAAACTTTCTAGACAATTTTGTCTTTTGGGTCCTCATTAAAATGAGTCACATATGTGAGATTTAGCTCAGTGCCCAGCTCCTGGTGGAGGTCCTTAAATATTAATTTTTTTTGTTGGCTAGTTCTGATATACAGCCCTGCTCTTTTGAGCTTATTCCTCAAAATATATACTTTCTTTCCACAAGTATTTTAGGTCTCAGTGGATCATTCCACTGGGTACAGGTTTGTAACAGGATGGACTAGTAGGTGTTACCAAGAATAAATGCTACCATTTCTATAATCATTTCTGGCAGTCAGGAGCTGTACCATGGTCCGAATAAACTCATTACAAAAGCTCAAATTCTGCTTGTTAGGCATTTTCTACGAAACCTTTTAGAATCATGTGATAAATGTCTTCATACTTTTGTTACTGTATCGGACTTGATTGTCAGGGGACAGTAACTTCATTTCCCATCCACTCCACCACATCGCATATCACCAAGTAACCTACATGATTAGCAAAAGATTGACTCATTCCTTATTTATATGTTTAAGCACAGAAGGCTTTACTTCTTCCTTCTGAGTTAAATAGGCATTTGTTTCTCACTGTCTATAGCCAAGAACATGTTGTTTTTGTGTTTAGGTCTTATTTAGTCAAGCATCTCTAGACACCTTCGACTCAGTTACTCCCAAGGAATAAGAGGAAACAAACCTCTCCTTACTTGGAGAAACAGGAGAGCAGGATTTTCTTATATTGAACTGAAGTAAACTTCCACAGATTAGCTCTTGTCTTTTGACAGAGGAAATAATAGTTATTTCTCATTTATGGTATAAAAGAGCAGGAGGTGTGACAATCTAGAGTGTCCAAATACTTCGGCAAGAGATTCAGAGTCAGATGCAGAAACTAAATATTCAGCTCTGATTTAATGGTGTTTCTACCTAAATTGTAACAGCTTAACCATGCCCAGTACAGAGACTCTTCATGTGTTTTCTGGGCATTTATGTGTCGTTTATTTTAAACATTCAAAAGGACTCTTAGCATCCTCACCAACACAAAATCCATAGGTATTGAGTACAAGCCCTACCATAGTTGCCTTCTTGGAGTGGCACAGATGAGTTTGCCAGCCTAGATGCAGACATGCAGTTTCTATTTTACCATGTAGCTTTCTACTCTGACATAGTAATCAAATATAAGTTTTATAACGTAGGATTTTTACCTAGATGACACAGTTGGACATGCTGTGCTTCTATAATATATCAATTGCATAAAAAAGTTGAAAATGTTTGGTGTCTTACTTTTCTCTAGGCTGAACAAATTCCTTGTTTTATAAAGACGCTAGATTTCATTTCTCCTCTGAATGCCCTACCGTTTTAATTAGGGAACTAGAGAAATTTCTCCCATGCCCATTCTTCCTGTCTCATTTGAGTCAGAATGACTGGCTTGACGCTGCTGTCACAGGGATGATATTTGGTCCTGCCCTGTCACATGGATAGCTCTTTTTCTCCACGGCAAAGCCACATCCGTTTTTCCTTATGCTCATAAGTAAGCCAATTAGGGGGCAAGATGAATAAACTCTCACTACAGTCAAGAAAGAAAACTGCACACTGCTTGCTTAAGCTGCACCAGCAAATTAAGCGAGGAGGAACTCCTGATTACACCTGAAGGCGAGGTGACATTTTAACAATTGGCAGGAATTCCTGAGGTTGTAAATACTCTAATTTTGTACCTGGCCCAAATATGTCAGGAGCGATCTACCTTTCACATCTGAAACACCACACCGTCTAACTGTGGAATGGAGTGGGATGCATTTGAAGTCAAGTTCTTAAATAAAACTTTTTTTAAAAAAAAAAAAAAACTGCTTAAGGCTCTGCTTTCTCACAGTACAGAGGAGCCTGCTTTTTTTTTTTTCTATGAACTTTTTTCATCGCCCACACTTCCCTGTTTAGTATGTTCTAAGAAAAGTAGACTCATTTTTCTACGGTTTCTTTGGTTCAAGTTTAAGTTGGTAAGGATCAGGTCAGTCCGATTTTTTTCCCTACCTGGCAGTCTGAAAGCAATTACTTGATAGCTGGGTCCTTTTTTCTAAGACTTGCATCAGAGATGGGCAGTGAAAACCTGCAGCATCCATCCCTGAGTGTCTTTGTGTATATTCAGACACGAGGGGAATTCTGTTGAACTAGATATAACGATGTATTTTACTCCACTAAATTTTTCCATACCAGTTTCTGCAACTTTTATATTCATTATATTATTTCATTCTTTTAAAACAGAAATGTATCTTTTTTATATAATTTTTATCCTTAAGTTTCCTTTTTACGGATATTCTTATAGGCTGTTCCACACATATATTATCCTAGGGATAGCATCTACTCTGAGAGTAATGTTAGCTATACTTTGCATTTGAAAAATTGCAAAAAAATAATAACCCCTATTATCAAAGAATATTTAATGATTCCTATGAGTCTGTGACTCTTCAAATTATTAAGTACTGGCATAGTATGATAGAAAACTAAACTATATTATATCATTTAATTTAATATTACTGATTCTTAAGATGCAGAAATATATATATACATATATATGTGTGTGTGTATATATATATGTATATATATATATATATATATACTGTAGTTGGATCTTTGTATTTGCATCAGTGTAATGGGAAGAATAATTAAAAAAAGAAAATACTTTTCTAAAACATGTGCCTAGTAATTCTGGATATAAACTGTCTATGGGTTATTTCTTTCTTTCACTTTAACTTCATCCTGATTATTTGACTAAGAAAAATCCAGTAGGAAAATTTGTTTCAGTGTATTGGAAAACAATTTTTGAGCACACAGTTTTCAGGTCTGTAAGGGGTTGGAACTTTAACAAGAGAACACATGTGAGATCACTCAGAAAAGAGCATGTATGATCATCAACAAATAATAACTGCAGTTCCTAAATTAATATGTGCAAACATATAGGGTTGAAATAAAGAGGAGCTCCTTGCTCTTTGGGCCAGTCTTAGCTTGGGATTCTCCTTCAGCGGCTTCAGTTCTTTACAATTCTCTTTATATCTCACATCCATCGTCCTGCTCTAACAAAAAGAATGAGAGCTCCTTTTATTTATTGTCTTGATTTAGGAAATACTGCAAATCAGGAATGTGATACAAGAGAGAAATTTTTCTAGCTTTTGAAGTTTTCATGACCTGAAGTCTAGAGGAAGCATTTTACTACTGTATTGAGCTAGTGATTTACCACCGCTACTCTATGAGTAAGACATGTTGCTTCTGGCTATAGAATATTATCTAGCCTTCTGAGTCGCTGAAGCTTGCAAGAAATGGAAGGTGTGTATACGGAGTCCTCTAGTTTCGTTAAATAACAAATTTTAATCTTCCATCATTGTGTGTGTGTGTTGTGTGTGTGTGTTTTCAGAGGCTGTTTGTTCATTTCCTGGTATCCCAGACCTGAAATAATCACACAGAAACTCTATTATTAAACACTGCCTGGCCTCTTAGCTTAGGCCTATTCTTGGCTAACTCTTATATCTTAAATTAACCCATCTGCATTATCTGTGCATCAACATGAGAACATGGCCTACCAGCAAGGTTCCAAGTAGCAGCTTGTGACTTTTTCCTCCAGCAAATACATGGCTTCTTCTTGACTCCACCTACTCTCTCCTCCTCTATCTGCTTGGACCTCCTGCCTTACCCTATTCTGTCCTGTTGTGCTGCAATAGGCCCAAAGAAGCTTCTTTACTTACCTATGGTATTCATAGCATACAGAAGGGAATCCCACATCATTCATATATATTATACCAGCTTTAAAAATGAGATGAATGAAGAATTTTCTCTTAATGAGTCTATTCATTAGAGGTGTTCTATCAATGTTTGCTTTTTTGTGGTGTCTAAAGAAATTTTTAAAACTTTCCTGGAAGCATTCTAGAAACAAAATGATGCCATTTCAGCAAGTTGGTAAATCAAAGTAGGTTTGAGGGAGTGTGTTGAAAATAAGTAAGCTATGTTTTAAGTGTGCTCTGTGCCCAGAACATGGGAGCCAAGTCAAGTACTTCAAGCCAGCCAGTACTTTTCCCTTTCTGCAAACTTTTTTGCTTCTTTTGCTCTTTTTTTTTTTTTTTTAGAACTGAGTCCACAGTTGGTTGGAGAAAAAGCTATTTAACTGCAAAATCTCAGTAAGCAGTATTGTTCTAAAATTGAAAGGAATAGTCTCTGAGGAGGCAAACTAAATATTGTGTGGAGAGCTTCTCTCTAGGGTAAATGTTTCCCATTTTCAGTTCCTTACAACTCAGCCCTCTCTGAGGAAGTTTCCTAATACTTTCATTTATAATCTGAATGATTCCTCTGATAGCCTTCTCTGACCTGCCACTCATTCCTGCCTCTCCATACAAGGGATCACAGAGGCTAGCAGCATGGTTGGAAAAGAGCTTTCTCTAAATTTGGATATAAGCTTCACTGTAGTGAAGATAGAAGATAGAAGATAGAAGATAGAAATAAACAATCATATCCTTCCTCAGGCATATTTGTGGATTTTCAAATAAAAATAGTAAATAAATAAATAAATAAATAAATAAATAAAACCTCAAAGAGCAACGTTTCCACTGAAGTATGAAAGGGTTGCTTGTGCCACAGGTGTTCATTAGTCATTAGTCTCCCTCTGGCTGTTTGAGGTCGCTGCATCACGAATTCTAATGATCGAGATTTCGTATTTAATTGAATTCTCACTGTAATGTATTTAAAGAATTTGCAATTATTTCAGAGTGTACTGAAGTAGCTTCATGTGTGTTTGACATACGTGGGGTAGGAAAAGGATGTGGCTATTGTTCTTTTCTATCTGATGGAGGTTAGTATAAAAGCAATCCCTGCCATAATGATGGGACCAGATTTCAAAGAGAGACTCTTTCACTATAAATGTAGAGTGATTTATGTCTTAAAATTATTTTTTTCTGATCATATACAACTTGTTTGATACATACAAAAATCATTAAAACATAGAAGGGAGTATAATTAATTTTCTGGGCCAAAGTTCCCAATGCATAAGTTTAACACTTGTTGAGAATACATTCATACTGTCTTACTCTGGAAAAGTGACAAATATACCTGGGGCAAAATACAATAATTTATTATCATCCACCATGTGTTCAAAAATGTCTTTCCAATCACAACCCCTTGAAGGAAATCTAATATAATTCCTATAACTCTAAATGATGAAAAATTCTTCTCATTTATATATTACAACTCTGTATTCAGTTGACCATAAGTGATAAATCTGTGTGAAAGAATGCTAATTTATTCCATAAATCTGACACAAATATTCATTTTAGTTTAAAGGTTTGCTTAGTTTTATTTATGTGTATAGACATGCATTTCTGTGTATGGGGAACCCATGGGGGTAAAAAGAGAGCAATGGATCCCCTGAAACTGGAATCTCAGCTTATTGTGATCTGCCCAACATAGCTTCTGAGAATCAAACTCAATTTTTCTGGAAGAGCACCAAGTGCTCTTAAGTGTTGAGCCTTCCCTCCAGTGCCTGTCCTGAATATTCTGCAAGAACCTGGCATTTCAGTTTCCTGTGTGGATGGTTCAGAGAGACGGTAAATGCACAGAGTAGCCTCCAGGATGTACAGAGCACACCATTTGTTTCTTTGGAGACAAAGAACAAGCTATAGTTCCAGGAACTGTAGTTGCGACAGAACAGATCATGTTTGTATTTAATTATTTATTTGTGATACCTTCTAAATTTTGAATGTGTATTTGTTATTTAAATTTTTAGAAATATTTAAAAGAATATATGTGTACATGCATGCCCTTGTAAGTTATGCCTGAATTTTATTTGGAGCCTATTCTTTCTCTAAAGATAAACTATCAGTTGACTTTCCTGTGACTGATGGCAGCAAATGCAATTAATGAACAACCAAGGCTTTGAAAAGTCCTGAGATGATTACTACTATCACAGCAACTGACTTGGCAAGCAAGAAGGTCACTGATGAAAGAGGGTTTCTCTGCTTTTATGTGCGGGAACTGAGACATAAGAGAAAGCTGAGCATCATTGGTACTTCAAGCCCCACCAAGCAAAGTCCATTTTCCATCCAAGAAAACAGCATGGGTTTCTTAATCAGGGAATAGGTGAAGTGAAATTCTCATAAGAGAATAAATTTGAGTTATTCATAAATTTGAATTCCATTCCTCTCAGACCCTCATTTTTATTCTTGCTCTGCTTTGTAAGACATTCCAACAAATATCTGGTTTAAATGCTCTTCATGAACAGAGCTTGTCAATTGTATCTGTGGACAATATTGCTACATGCATTTTTTTTCACTAAAAAATTAGGTGTTTCTATGTGTTTCCTTACACAGGGATAACAGAATAAATTATATGCAGGTATATTTGTACTAAAATAAAATTATATCAAAATGATCCAACTACAGAGAATGCGTTCACTGAATTTTCAGAAAGCAAAAGTTCTCATGATTCTAAATGTTGGGATTCTAGACCTGTGTCCAAATCTAAAGGCCATAGCATGCCACCTATAAGCTGATGAAAATTCTGCTGCTGTCCCTACCTTTACTTAGAGCAACATGATTCACCCAACATCAACGAGAAGTGAAAAACGTGAACATTACTTGCTTTGTGAATTCCTCACCAACTCTCTCCCAGTACCAACCAGAAGACTGGATTTACACAGGGGAGAAATGGGAGTAAAGAGGTGGGTGGAGAGTGGTACCATTGAATAAAAGGCCGGAAGGAACTAATTGTGCGCCTAAGAGCTTCAAACTCTGAGTTCTCTCCTGTATCTGAATTAAGAAAGTCTTATGAACTCTGTTTAAATTAGATGCAGAAAAACAATCTTGTGGGGGTGAATCTGGGAAATTATTCTTTATTTTCAGATCTGACAGTCTTAAGTCATAGATTAAATTCAGACAAAAATTCACTCCACGGGCTGGCCTGAGGATCTGAGTTGGAACTCCAGAACCTACACAGTAGATGGAAAGAACTGTCTTCCACAAGGGCTACCCTCTGGGGAAGCCCTCCCACCTCCCATACACACACACACACACACACACACACACACACACACACAAAACCAATACACGTGTGCCCACACACATGCCCACACAAATTGCCACGGACCGTCCCTCTTGGAGACCACTATCCACGGGAGAACAGGGTGAAGGATAGGATAGCCAGGATACGAGGATACGACGCAAGGGAATGACAGACAGACACACTGTGTAGTGAGAATCTGCTGCGATTTTACTAAAATCAGGCTTTCATTATATAGTATTCAAACAAAGAACAAGTCAGAAAGTCATGTATCATCAGTTGGCACAGTATGAAAACTTCTTTTAGTAATGTTTAATTTTAGCATTGTTTAAAAGTGTATTATCAGGAATAGGTGTTAGTCACTAAGCGTCCTTAGAAGGGGAATTCTTGTCCTTGGGACTGTAACTCTTAGAAGGGGAATTCCTGTCCTTGGGACTGTAAGCCTCAGGCAAGTGGTTACATCTTATGAACAGAAAGTTTCTGTCTCATTATCGCTATCATGGCCCTTCCTCCTCTTAACCCTTTATTTCATCTAGTGACCAAATATACCTAATCAGTTCTCTGCACCTGTTGAACTATATTTTTAGTACCTTTTTATGCGGCAGACATCATGGGGGTTGGGATCTAGCAAGCCTATCCATAAAGTTGAAAGTATAATATAACAGTCTTTGTCCATCAACATTAACCCATCTATTTGCTCATCATAGGCTCCTGTATAAGGAAGTGAATCAAGGAGTGCGCTGGGGAATTTTCTCTAACTCTCCTTTTCTCTCTAAATCTGATTCACTATGACGATTCCCTCGTAACATATCAACTTTAGCCGTTTCTGTATCATAATTAATAAAGTTTCCCAGGCTCATGTGGCGTGGGGCATACTTTATTTCCTCAAGGACTGCTTTAATGAACGGTGGGGCCGAGCCAAGGACGTACTTTGATCTCTTGGTAAGCGGTCAGCTAAAAACAGAAAAGATTAGAAATACAGAGAAAGATCATGCAGGGTGCCAGGAGGGCTCGCTCCCAAGGCCATCTCCAGATATGAGATCTGCCTACGGCATCAGGTCCTATCTTGACCACTGATTGCCAGGGGACCGCCTGGGGCTTCGCTCCAGGAAGCTCTAACCCCAATCCTTCAGCAGGCAAAGCCAGCGCAGAGGCATTTTGTCACTACACAGCAGTCACTGCTGTGGACGTGGCAACAAATAAACAAAATGGTTTTTTTTGAAATATCTACTAGGGTTGAACTAAGCAAGGTGACTTAGCAGGTCAAAGCACTTGCTGCAAAACCTGTTTTAATGGATGATCATTTCCAGTGACATTACTTTGTGATACATCTTGGAATAGATTTTTATATGTTTATTATATATTATAAAATGCTGATCAAAATTATAATCCAACTATGCAAAGTAAATTAGTAGTGACTAGATTGATTTAATACTGATTAGGTAGTAGACTGCCCTATTAACAAAAAGAGTTAAAATCATATCTGTATCATTATTAGCATCTGCAATGTAAATACAATTTAATACAAATTAATATTTTGCAGGAATGTTCCCTATAATATGTCAGAATGTGTAATATATTTTCTCAAAAAAATCCATAGTCTATTTTCCCCATTTCAAAGACAGATCTCTTTAATGCAAAAGTAGACTTTAACTAATAATAGCTTTATGGTAGAGTGCTGCTTATAAATATACTAGAACGAATATTGATCAAAACCTAATGAACACAGTCCCCATGGCAATGGAGCTGGGAAGACACTGACATTGCTGATAGATGCTAATGGGAGAGGAGGTTCCAGGTTTTCTAAAACCACTAATAGGACAGCTTCTTCAGAGAGAAAAGTAGTTTTCACCAAGAACTCAGAGATTATATTATTTGGTTTGTTACTTATAAAGCAGTGGCTGGGAATGTCAAAATAGATACAAAACAAACAAAAACTGGCAAGTGTGAGTTGGGGAGGCACAAATGATGAACTGAGACAATTAATCAGTTACTAAAGACTTAATAGCAGCTCCAAGCCAAATTGCAATCAACAAGAAGAAATCCGCGTTTGAAGACTTTCACAGGAAGTATAAGGAAAGGTCAATCATGCTATCTTTCCATTTACAGCGACAAAAAGACATCTGTACATCTCTGTGACAGCACTGGATGGAAAGTTTATCTCCAAAATCCTAAGAAAAAATGTGCAGATACTCTGAAATAAAACCCATGAGCATTGGAAGATTAGATACATAGTATTAGCTGGATTTTCAGATTTAGTTTCTGAAATTTAGAACTAATCCTGTTGAAGTTCTGAAGAATTGTAAAACTATTTGAAGGTAACATGTCTAAGATTTTAAAGCATACAAAAAGAAATTAAGGGCAAAAACAATAATAACAAAATGAGTATGAGGACACAAAAGCATATAAATGCTTATTTGACACAGTAGTGTTTTTTGACAGGAGAGTAATTCCTTGAGCTTTTCTATTCTTTTTCGATGTGATCTAAATAGTAAGTAATAAGTGCATGAGAAAACAAATAACCCAAGTTGTATAATATAACTTGCATTAAGAAGGCAAGTGTCTAACATAAGCTGTCTTGTGTCAAAATAGGAAAGATGAGGAAAAACAAGTCAAAGTAGCCATTAGCTTGAGAGACTGGTATATGCTGGAACTTAGGAAAAACAAACAAACAAACAGAAAAAGTTGTGGGTAGCCTTGAGTGTGTGAAGTCCTGAGTGAATGTGTATTGTTGACATGAGCTGGTCATAGCAAGACCCCTTGCCTGAGACCCTTGGGAAAACTGCCATGTCTTCGTTGCCATGATGAGGCTCAGTGGCAGTGTGTGCAGAGTATGTCCACCATAACTTTCTCCCCCTGGATATTTACAGGCTAATGACTGTACTACAGACACCTTTTCTACTAAGACTAACTAAACCTCTTTCTTTGATTCAGCTGTAGAGCACAAGCCCTGCTTCCTTGTTAATCTGTAATAGCCCTGCTTCCTTGTTAAACTGTGTGCAGTAACCTCACCTTAATATTCAACTCCATATAATAAACATGCTGACCTCCCTGGGTGCTGTGGTTTCTCTATCAGAGAGGCCAGTTAACCTGACCCCAGCATTCCTGTGTGTATGTCATTTCTTTATTCCCTCATGCACCAGCCCCATCAGGTCCATCTTTGGGAGCCATTGCAACAAACAAATAGAACTCTTCTTTCTTCTACGGGCCAATGCAGCAGCAGATTTTTATTTGGAACAGGTGGGATAGACACTGCAAAGCCTCAAATGTTTCCTCAGAAGGGAGAAATAACTCTTCCAAAAGAGGTCAAATGTTTCGCCTTGTCATTCAGAAATGTTGATCTGAAGGCATTCTATTTAAGATGTATTATTTAGAAATGGAATTTGACCAGCCCGGGAATTTAAGGACACTGCTGAGGTAAGCAGGTAGCTCTATTTACTGTACCGTGCTTATAAGCGTGGAGAAGCAGTGGCTGGAGCTCATCTGATTGCATCGATGATTCTAAGAACTTGCTCTAAGTTGCCTTTGTGTTGAGTCTTCTCATGCAGAAAGGAAGACATTAATGCATAACATGGGTTTAAGTGAGGCATAAGTCCACTGCCTTCTATGCATTCTGGGCCTTCTATCCCTTCTTCTCTACTCCCAAGTGCTATCAATTTAGTGTTACTTTTTGTGGCGTAGAAATTTATGCTTGGTGTGCACTGTTGTATGGGAAGCCATCTCAAGTCAGAGACGTGGTAGCATTCATTTTTCGTCAGGGCTTTGCATAACAAACAAGCTTGAGTTACTTGCCAATGTGACAGCTTTTCACTTCTTCCCAATTGCTGTCTTTGGTGCCACAAAGGAAGTTCAAAACTACCTGCAAGGATTTGGGGAAGAAGAGGAGGACACAGAAAGTTTCTCTAGTAAGACTGTGGTCTCACTCTCAGTTTTTAATTTAGATATGTTGGCAATAGGAAAAAAAAGATACAGGGAATCCGCACATCAGAAAATTCTTGTCTAACTTTTAAAACCAAGAGGAAAAGGTCGGTTTCACTATGTCAAGATTTCAGTGATGACAACTGTCCAGCACCTGGGAGGGAATATGATGGGGAAAGTAAATTAGCGAAATCTCAAGAAGTCACAGTAAAAAGAGAACACAGTGCTTTCACTAAAACCCTCTTTTTGCTTTCCTAATCTGCTAAATTTAGGAAGTTTTCAGATTTCTGTGAGGTTTTAGCAGGGTTCTCATTGTTTCTGGGAAGCAAGTTAGATTGAGAGAACTTACAGGTCTATCTAGTAACTACATTCTTGAGATGTTGATCTTAGAAGTGTTGCTAAAATGTATACAATGACCTCTAGATTTGACCTCCAATCCTCTGTTTTGTAATGCCCAGAACTGGACAAAAATGTATTAAGTAGGTTTACCAGTTCAAGACTGATAAGAAGCTAGGAGGAAGAGAGCATACATTTTTCAGACCAATATCTGAAATACCACTGTAATATGCACTGATGGATTAGATTCAACAAAACCAAAACTTTAACATTTAAACCTTAAAAAGCCAATGTCATTTTAATTCAGTACAGGCGGCATAGCTCATTATTGGTACATATCATGAAAACAGAATCATGTTAGCTGAGAGTAAGAACCATATAAATTAACAGGAAAGTTTTCAACTGGATACATCTTTAGGAGCTTCAGAGGATGGTGATTAATTTTTACCTCTCTCACTCTTTCAGACTGCCTAGAAAAACATAGGAAGGGCGTGGGAATGTGTCCAGAGGAGACCCATAGACTGTAATGGTTGAGAAATTAAAAATCAAAAGTGTTCTTCAATTTGGATCGCTGATCCTAAAGGAAACTCAAGACACTCAAGTCGCCTTCAAATAGTCAAAGGACTGCAGCATTAAACTAAACTTGAGTTTATGACTTTTTTATCACACGTAATAATGAAATAAATAGGTAGAAGCAAAGAAACAAATTAGCTCCAGTATTAGAGAGGCTACTGCAAGAGACATGTCAGAAAGAAAGAAAGAAAGAAAGAAAGAAAGAAAGAAAGAAAGAAAGAAAGAAAGAAAGAAAAAAAAAAAACATGGTTTGGAAAGATGAACTTTCCTGGTACGAACGGTGGTCAATCACAGACCAAGTAATTTGGCTTGACTAAAATGTTGTAGAAAAGATTTAACACAGAGGGCTGTCAAATATGATAACCATTCCATGGCATTTTTAAATTTGTTCCCGACAATATCAGAGTCTCCAACAGTGGGAGGTCTCTTTGTCTGTTTGCTTGTTTGGATGTTTGTTGTTTTAAGCTCCCTCGTTGACTGAAACTATCACCCAAAATTGGCAAACACTAGATAATTTCTAAAGTCTTTGACAAGCATTAGATTTGTTGATTAAAGCAGAAAATCCTCTTAGTTAATTGACAGTAATTAAAACATGGTAAAGTAGAAACTTTAACAAAAATGAAGATTAGGGAAATCAATAATTTGCATCCTAGTTTTCCTACCCGAGGTTAATACAGAACATAATATTGTTTTAGAAGCCTTTTTGATGAGTTTATTATGTTTACATTTGCTACATGTGCAAATAAGTCAACCTCAAATACATAACTTGTGAATCTGAGTAGCTGACTAACTCTCACGGATGTCCCCTCATCCTAAAATCCCAAATGACCATTCATGTACTCTGATTATTTTCTCAGCCTTTCACCCAAAGCTTTATTTGTTGCTCCGATCATGCCGATTGTTCCAAGTTTCAGAAATGCGTATGTTTTTGTGTCATCCTTAGATCAGTAAGAGGAAATTCAACAGTCCAAAGAACTGTCCAACTCGAGTAGCTACTGCAACCGCGCCAGTATCTCTACTGCAACTGATCTGAAGACCCCATGGTGAGCAGCTCGTAGCCACTGCTCCCTACACAGTCACCGTTTAGATGACATTATACACACAGCCATAGGCTTTCCTGAGAAAGGATGAGGCCATTTTGTTCATTCCGCTTCAAACTACCCTGCTCTGGCTTTTATTCTAAGAAAGTAGAAGAAACTATGAGCAGCCTAAGAGGCCTGAGAGATAAGAGGCTGCAGAGGAAGTGTTGAATGAGTCTTTGCCCGAAAGCAGAACTTCCACCTGAGCCCTATCAGTCCTCAGCATCTGGGGTTGCTGCAGAACTCCGGAGGCTTGCAGCGCCAGCAAGTGTAAACTGATTCCAGATTTAAACCCACGGAGTCAAACAAATTATTCTGAGGGCTTATCAACAACAGAAGCCCTGTTCAGGGAGACCTACTTTATCTCCCTTCTTTCTCCTCTACTAATCTTAACAGCTTAGACGCTTGTATTTTCTTCTAAATGCGAGTTTGAGGCAGAAGGGTCAGTAGCCATACCGCTGACTGCTATATATAGTCCTGCTAAGGTACAAATGCACAGAAAGATTAATGGAAGCGACTCTTTTTGCCAAAATTTAGTATCATAAATTTACCTGAAATCGGTTTTTCTTTTTCTATTCAGTGTAGAAGGGAGACTAGTGGGCAAATTAAAGCTTTTTCACAGCTGAAATACTTCCCCCTCCCTCCCTCCCTCCCTCCCTCCCCCACCCCCTCCTTCTGAGACTCTAGTGGAGGAATCCTCTTTACCTGTATCATTGCTTCTGGAGACTGCTTGTCTGTGTTTCTCCCTAGCAAGGCACAAGAGGCCTCCAGTGGGCCCCAGTGGAGGGGCTCTGCTCTGGAACTCCCAGCTTAAGCGCGGAGGCTAGGCAGAAACAGTGACGTGACAAGGGGCCATATTGGGAGGCAGCTCCCCACCATCAATGGAGTCGAAATTTTTAATGCACACTACTTTGTAATACAAGCTTTGTGAGATTGGGGGGGGCACCCTGCGACAGAGTGGTAGAGTGGGGGTGACCGGTCCATTGTGCCTCTCCGAAATGTAATGGAAGCTTATACACAAAGTTGTAGCCAATTCAGTTTGTTTATACGGTCTCCTCCACTCTTCTATAAATTCTGTCTACCTATGGCATTGGCTAGTACTGTTTGTACTTGTCCTGAAGTTTCTTGATACATGAACCACATGATGCTTTATTTTAGTTCATCTTGCTCAAACTCTATTTGACACAGTTGGCTTAAGGAATGTTCCCTTTTAATGCTTGCCCTGAGGGATAGTTTATACAATTATCTTAAGTTTTAACCAGGAATATTGCTTAGAGGTAGAGCATTTACCAAACTTGCACAGGGCCCTAGGTTCAGTCAGTTTCTCTCACTCTCTCGATCTCTCTCTCTCTCTCTTTCTCATGCACGTGCGTGAACACACACACACACATTCACATTCACACACATTTCTATGTTTTCCAGTGAAAAATAAACACACACACACACAGACAAATAAAAAGTAAAATATACTCAATGACAAGTTTCAAAATGTCAAGAAAAAAAGACACGGGGGCTCCAGAATTTGCTGTTGTTTTCTCTTATTCAAGGTAGACCTCTTTACCTTTGTTTCTAATTAAAAGAACATTGGAAAACGTAGTGACGACAAGAAATGTCTATAATGGCCTTGTCTCAAAAAAAAAAAAAGCAAAAAGCATGTGAACTTTTCAGAAATGTTATTATGTTATTATGGTCTCTTTCAGAACAGGTACTTTAACTACAACCAGGTAAATTTCTCTACTTGTCAACAATTGGGAAAAACACTCGGGCCCTCCTTATTATGCTCCATGTGCGTACAATCAACTAGAAATGCTTAATTCCTTCCAACAGCCTTCTGAATCTCTCCTGGGTACACATCTGAGGGCAAAATAGAGCCTTATGTAACAAGAGAAAAAATGGAAACTTAACTGGCCTGTTGGCTTCTACATCCGGTGTAGCTGTGGTGGTTTTTTAAAGGTTAGGATGACTTTCAAGCCTCACAGTGCTTTTCTCTTTATAGTCCTATGACTCAGTACGATACTCCAACCACCTCCTGCTTCCAGTGGTCTGCCCCTTGGCTCTGATTAAGGTCCTCTAGTTCCATGTCATTCTCTGGGAGAAATACCAACTCTGGACATTTTAAACTCTTTTCATTTTATTCCTCTTAACATATGGGGTATTAAATAGCCTGAAGGCATCTTTGAACAAAATGTTTTTAGTAGATTTTCCTTCCCTCATACCACTGCTACCGCTAACTTCCCTTTGTAACTTCTCCTCAGAAAGTGAGGGGAAATAAACAAAAGGACACATGAGTCAGGAAGAGATTAATCCATCGCGAACAGCTTTGTCTGTTCAAAGTGCCCACCACCTTTTCTGAGCCTTTCACCTGAACTTAAGGCCAGGTGGAGATGAGAAATCTACCCCCGTGGTTTCCTCCCGTGATAGCTCTTCTGAAATGAGTCTTGCTCACTTGAACTAACGTTGTAAGTATATGGCATCATAGAGCTTTGCAAAGCAGAAAGAAAAAAAGCATTAATTCTCTGATCTACAACCAAAGCACATCTATCATCTCTCTCATCTCCAACCACTGACCTCCCGGCTCCAGTTTAATTCTGTCAGGGGACAGGAATAATTCCGACTGGAGTGACTCTCCTGGTGAAATGCCTCATTCCCTATGCAGGAAGCATTGTCATGGCAACCTTGACCTTATTTCACATCCAACCTGTGTTCACTTTTGAAGACCTCTGCTCTAGTTCTCTGGGCCAGAGTTTGTCACTTAACACCTATTTTGAATTTCCTTAATCTGCTAAAGATGATAAAGATTTTATTTAGTAATTGAATTCTAAAATACTCCTGTAAATCGGGAGTCAGACGTGCCTGCCCATTATGGTTTTATTCAACATTATATTGCTGTTCCTTGCTACAGTAGAGAAAAGAAATAAATACAAAGAAAAGGCTAAAACTATATCTACAGATATGATTAAGAAAGAATCTATACATAAGGTAGAAAATTAACTAAGGTTAATATACATAATATAATGTAATAAAGTTAACATACAAGGTCATATTTTTGAGAAGCCTGAAACTAAAAAAATTAAATCTTTATTACTTTAAAATATATGAACGTGTCAATATATAAAATAACTGCAAAAAAAAGCCTAAGGAGATATGATCCAGTCATCTGTATGAAGGTTGTAACATATTGAGAGAAATTCTAGGAAGGCTAAATGGAGGAATAGATCATGATCAGGCATTATGGGTCACAATAAGTAAAGACACCAGTCTTCTCAAGGACATTGCAATCTGAGGCAAATTCAGAAGCTGTGTGGCAGTTAATAAGCTAGCTATAAATATATGTAAAGGGAAATGAGAACACTTTAACAGGAATGAGAGTCTGAAGTTTGCCCTGCTGAGTGTCAAAATAACAATGAACTTACAGGCATCCATGTCAGAGTCCAAAAAAGACAGGCAATGCGCTAGTGAGCAGAAACACCCCCATGCGTGCACTAACAAATTGTTTTAATGTATGAGCAAAAAATAGTCAAAGCTTTATTAGGGTTCTAACACCTTTCCAGAGAACATTGTTTGTAAAGATATTAAGTGGACTTCCTGTCAATTCCTAGCATGATGAGTCAGAGGGTTGATTATGAGGTTTCTGTGTAATTATTGCAATTAATATTTTGATTATGGTTATTTTACTCCACCATAGTCTGAGAATCTGCCATCATTATGTCAAAAATACTTTATTTCAGATCAATCAAAATAGCAAATTAGGTCGAAAAAGCATTGCTCAATGTAACTATTGCTTTTGTAGTAAAACCCCTTCTTGAATGGCTGTCCCTACCTGCTCCTCACACCTCTCTCCCAGTAAATGTGGCTTTACTTTGGACTGTGTCGCTCCATCCCTTCCTCTTCCCCTACAACTGCTCTTGTGTCCCATTTCCTCCAAAATCCATAGTCTTCTTTTTAACTATTACTGTTATATGTATATACAACCTACTGAACCTATGTAGCATTGTTTGTATGAACATGTGTTCAGCACTGACTCTGGGGAACTTGACAATCTATATAGGAGCTTGGTCCTAGAGAGAACTGATTTTCTTTCCAATATCCCTGGTTGTTCTTCATCTAGGGTGGGACCCTGTTGAAATTTCCCTGGGCACACAGCTTGTCAAGTGGTGTTGTTATTGTCCCAATCTTGTCCTGGCAACCGTATCATTAAGATTTTATAGGTGTATTTTCCATGCTGTGTCTACAAAACACTTTTTAGCATCAAGTACTTTGGGTCTCTGTGTTTTAAAATGATTTTATGGGGACAGAGGCATTGCAAAACTGTAGACTGACAATAGGCTTGTTAATGAACAAGCCTAGGATTGGTTACTATGCATAAGAAGGAAACCCCAAAAATCATTTCCAGGTGCATTATCCACTTAAACCAAAAAGAAATAATTCAGAGAATAGTTTCATAACAACCTTTATTCTTTCTTGAAAGGGACATTAAAAATCTTTACATATAATGAAAATGACTGTTAAATTTGACATATTAAAATACTTTCTTTTTACACTTAAAAAATGATCAACATCCTTAGCCATCAGAGAAATGCAAATCAAAACAACTCTGAGACTCCACCTTACACCTATAAGAATGGCCAAGATCAAAATCACTGATGACAACTTATGCTGGAGAGGATGTAGGGTAAAGGGAACACTCCTCCATTGCTGGTGAGAGCTCAAACTGCTATGGGTGCTTTGGATTTTAGTACAGCAAGTTCTCAAAAAATTAGGGAACAACCTACCTCAAGACCCAGAAATACCTCTTTTGGGTATATATCCAAAGGATGCTCAATCGTACCATATGGACATATGCTCAACTATGTTCACACCAACAGTGTTTGTCATAGTCAGAACCTGGAAATAACCTAACTGCCCCTCAACTGAAGAATGGACAAGCAAAATGTGGTACATTTACAAAATGGAGTACTACACAGCAGAAAAAAATAATGACATCTTAAAATTCATGGGCAAATGGATGGATCTAGAAAACATCATATTAAGTGAGGTAACCCAGACCCAGAAAGATAAATATCATATGTACTCACTCATAAATGGCTGTTAGACATAAAGCAAATGNNNNACACGCACACACACACATATATACCAGCCTACAATTCACAATCACAGAGAACCTAGACAACAAAGAAGACCCAAAGAGAAACATACATGGATCTAATCTACATGGGAAGTAGAAAAAGACAAGATCTCCTGAGTAAATTGGGAGCATGGGGACCATGGGAGAGGATAGAAGGGGAAGGGAGAGAAAGTGATGGGAGCAGAAAAAAAATAAGCTCAATAAAAGCAATTTAAAAAAAATAAAATAAAGTGCTTTCTTGTTATCATTACGCTGAGTTAAAGTACAAGCTTCATATAACTGACACATGAGCTATATCCACAACTGTTTTAATGCAGATACAGGAAAAGACAGATAATCCAATAATATAAGTCAAAAAATACACTAGAAACTTAACAAAATCAAGTATGTAACAATTAGTAAACAAGAAGGATAACTGAGTTTCATTGGTCTTCCTACAAACCCATATTAAACATCATTGAGTTACCACCATAGACAAAGCCCAGCACCCAGAATTGTTACTAATGAAAACTCATCAAACTAGATATTAGCAAAGACCTGGACATAAAAGGAACTGTAGTGAGGAGCTGTGGGCTGTGTTCTGCCGCCCATCTCCCGGCCGCCAGCTAGCTTATGCCCCGAAATAATTACACGGAAACTGTATTCTTTTAAACATGGCTTGGCCCATTAGTTCTAGCCTCTTAATGGATAATTCCACATCTTGCCTAACCCATATTTAATAATCTGTGTAGTACCAGTCTTACCGGGAAAGATTCAGCATGTCTGAATGTCTGACCTGGCGGCTTGCTTCATCGTGTCTGCCTCAGAGAGGAGAGCTATGGCATCTGAGCTCACTTCCTCTTCCTCCCAGCATTGTGTTCTGTTTACTCCACCCACCTATGTTCTAACCTATCAGACCAAGCAGTTTCTTTATTAATTAACCAATGACCTTCCTCCATCAAAGAACAACTAGAATTTTGACAGAATTTCAAAAAGTGTTCCTAATAACATGCAAAATTGCTTGATGGTATCTAGATGCATATACCATGTGATATATATATGTGATAATACAAACATTGCATTCATAAATCTACACTCAATAAATTGTATGGGACTAAAAGAGAACCGAAGTTTTCATAATTGCATCCTTTGTAGGCTACCAACAGAAAAGAGGCAAGATATCCCTCTGCAGTAGAAGGAGGTATATATGGTGTTATGGTTTTCTTTAGAATCTCATAAAAAATTGCATCTAAATTCATGATTGCTATAGTCATCTTAGGGAATAGATTTCAGAAGCATATTATTGAGCCAAATAAGCCTGCTAAGAAAGATCAACTATTATAGGGTTTCATTTAAACACTACTACTTAAGAATGCACGTTTCCGTGGAAAAACTATTTTAAAAAGCAGCCGTGTTAGGAAATAAGGTGAATAATGATCAGGAAAGCCTATGGTTAAATTCTCTCTTTACCCTGTAGACATAACACAAATATTTGCTTTGTAGTAAAAAGGAGAGCTGTGCATTTTTATGTGTGAATTTTATTAAATGTACATGAATAACTACATACATTAGAGAAGAACTGCATTGTTGAATGGACCTTTATAGTTTAATAGAGGATTTAGAATAGGAGATTGAGAGACTATGAGGTAAAAATAATGCAAACATTGATAGGAAAATGTAAAGTCTATTAGCTGGAATATCAGAGAGAATAAACCTGGTTTACTATAGCAGAATAAAAAGGAAATTTGTTCCTGTACAGAGAGAGCAAATGTTAGAGTTGATCCTAAGGAAGTACTGTATGTTTTAAATGAAGTCATTTATGATGAAAATGCAATTAAAGAACACTACAGCTAGGATGTTTAACTTGCAGATGAGACTACATGAAAACTTCTCATAGTGAAGGCAGATCTTCTAAGTAAGTGCCAAGCGAATCAGAAAGAATGGTTCCTGGATGGGGAATGAAAACAACCATGTGATGGGAAGTCTAAGTTTATTTTACTGGGGGGAAAAGAAAGAGATGGTACTTGAAGACAACAACATTCTAAGGAAATGGAAATGTTCACTTTGATAGAAACGACCCGAAACCGTTCTTTAGTGTTGGGAGCAGTGAGACCCCACCCAGATCCTGAATTTCTTGTAATCCCCTGATCTGAGTGCCTACAGCTGCTCTGAGCACGAGACCTTCAGGAGTTCCTGATGGCAGGAGAGTGGTTTCTGGTGGGTTTGGCTGGGGCTTGGCTATCTCTATATAATCTGCCCCTGAACACAATAAAGGGGGCATTCTTGGGGAATTCAAGGATGACCCATGTCGCTGTCTCTCTGTCTATGTGTGTCTGTATGTATTCTCAACCTCCAGCCCCTTGCCCGAAGCTGGCGAACTGAGATCTAGCGCATAGAGCGCAGATGGGGGCCGCGGTGTGCGGCACATTAGAACATCTGGCCTGAGCTCATAGACTGGGGAAAGAGTCGAGAAAAATGAAAACAAGTAGCAATAAGTATATATTTTTAATAGGAAAAAGGTTCAAGCTTGGGGTATGATTCAGTGGTATACAGGATGTTCAGCATTTCCGAGTCTTAGAATCAGTCTCCACTAAAGCACACACACACACACACACACACACACACACACACACACACACACACCAAATAGAAAGACAGAAAAATGTGTCAAGGAAAACATTTCAACTGAAAAAAGTTACTATAAAGTACACATACCTAGGCCGGGCGGTGGTGGCGCATGCCTTTAATCCTAGCACTTGGGAGGCAGAGGCAGGCGGATCTCTGTGAGTTCGAGACCAGCCTGGTCTACAGAGCTAGTTCCAGGACAGGCTCCAAAGTCACAGAGAAACCCTGTCTCGAAAAACCAAACCAAAAAAAAAAAAAAAAAAAAGTACACATACCTATTTGCTACAAAACATTTTGTTAAATACTAATGAGCAGGGTGAAAAATTACCTACAAACGAGTGTGTATACCCAAGAATAATCATCATAGAGCCGCAACCGAGAGTGGTTCTCGAGCTTCCTAATGCTATAAACCTTTAATATAGTTCTTAATGCGGTGTTGACACCAACCATAAAATTGTTTTGTTGCTACTTCATAACTTTAATTTTGTTACTCATCTGAATCTTGATGTAAGTACCTAATATACCGGATATCTGATATGCAATCCCCAAAGAGGTCACAATCCATATGTTGAGAACCTCGGAAAGCCTTTACTGGTTCCATTCTAACTATGTACGAAATACACCTTACTGGCACTTGCCTAAGAGAAGCATAGGGAATTAATGGGCAAAGTATGATTAAGGCCTTTAGGCCATCTGATAGGGACTGTT
This sequence comes from Alexandromys fortis, assembly GCF_014885135.2. Lineage (NCBI taxonomy): Eukaryota > Metazoa > Chordata > Mammalia > Rodentia > Cricetidae > Alexandromys > Alexandromys fortis. Next base: position 12,659,283 of record NW_026067938.1, read on the forward strand.
GGTATTCTGGATTTCACAGCTTTCCTCCCCTGCTGCCCTCTCTCACAACATTCTCTGAGACATAGATGCAGAGTTGTGATGTAGAACACACATCACAACTGATGTTCCCCCACAACCTGTTGATGTCTGCATCGTGTCTAATTGTGGTTTTCTATGAAGGTCTCCATTTAGTGTACAGACAGGCTTCTGGGAAGAGAACTGATACATATATTTATCTGTGAGTATAAGCATCAGATTTAGAGCGTTGTTAGGGATTAGGTCACTTTACCTAAGGTCCCCTTGAGTTGTTGCTCAGAGACCTCTGAGACAATGCAGACCATTGTGAGAGTATTCAAGAAGCATACTGTGTATGATCTCAACTCATTTTTTATTTTAAATATTTATAGTATTTTTTAAAGTTTCATGCAATATAGTTTGATCACAAGAACTTTGTACCCATGAAATTGATAGTAAGACCCTGTTGCTGAAGACACACTACACACTGGTCATGAAACATGGAGAACTCAAGTGGAACGGATCAGGAAGGTTTATATTATTTAAAATCCACCATGAGTTTCCTTATGGCCTAACTTAGTCTTCCCTTTTAAATGTAACATATGCTCTTGAAAATTTGCTGTGTTGTCAGGGTATACACCACAGGTGTCTGTCACCTCTAGATGGCTCAGTGTTATTTAAGACTTTGTTTTGGCTGTTGATTTTCTTCCTAGTTCTTCTCTTCATTACTGAAAGCAGAGAGCTAAAGTCAACATTTCTTATTATAAAATTATCATTTTAACTCTCTAACATTGTCAGCTTTTTTTATATTTTAGGGTTGTGCTGTTGGAGGTGTGTGTTTATCATTTTCATGTCTTTGCAATGGTTAAATGCTTTATATCCATGTAAAATATTTAATTTTATGCACTGAGATTCTTATACACCATAGTACTAGAATAGTCCAGCTTGCTTTGATGCATGTCTTTGTTTTAAGTTAAAAGTTATTTAAAATACTGTTTTCATCTTATGGCATAGTTAATACTAAGTTAAATACTAAACTACAATATTAACATATTAGCAATGTATGAGTTCCCAAGAAATAACTGTGAAAAGTGATCATCTTTGTCCGTCTGGGGCTTTCACAAAACTTTAAGTCTACAATACAGAGGTTGGGCTTCCCAGAAGGTACTGTGCAAAACAATGAAAAGTTCTCAGTGGAAGAATAAACACCTTTAGTAATGTGGCAGGATACAAGATCAACTCCAAAAAATCAGTTGCCTTCCTATACACTAAGGATAAAGAAACAGAGAGGGAAATCAGAGAAGCATCACCTTTCACGATAGCCACAAAGAGCATAAAATATCTTGGGGTAACCCTGACCAAGGAAGTGAAAGATCTATTTGACAAGAACTTTAAGTCTTTGAAGAAAGAAATAGAAGAGGACACCAGAAAATGGAAGGATCTCCCTTGCTCTTGGATTGGGAGGATCAACATAGTAAAAATGGCAATTCTACCAAAAGCAATCTATAGATTCAATGCA
>NW_026067938.1:12662430-12688898 GCF_014885135.2 Alexandromys fortis
GTCTCGCTGAACATAGCGGACAATGAGGACTACTGAGACCCCAAGAACAATGGCAATGGGTTTTTGATCCTACTGCACCTATTGGTTTTGTGGGAGCCTAGGCAGTTTGGATGCTCACCTTACTAGACCTGGATGGAGGTGGGTGGTCCTTGGACTTCCCACAGGGCAGGGAACCCTGATTGCTCTTTGGGCTGACGAGGGAGGGGACTTGATTGGGGGAGGGGGAGGGAAAGGGGAGGCGGCGGTGGGGAAGAGACAGAAATCTTTAATTAATTAATAAAGAAATAAACAATTCTGATTCTCTTATCAAATGTTAGAGGGATAATGAGAGAATCTTGTTCCATGTTGCTCTGAGAAAATACACTAGACGTTATTTCCTAGTGCTGCTCTTATGATACCCCATTAATATTTAGTGTCATAAACAGTAGAAATTTACTGTCTCACAATTCTGGAAACTAGCAATTCAGTATCAGTTCTGGAGCCTGTTTATGACTTCTGAGGATTGATGGGAGTTCTGAGTCAGGACAGATAAAAGAATGAAACTATCATTCCACAAAGTACTAACAAATTCGTAGAACTAGACTATTGAGAGGGATATAAACCTATTATTCCCACTAGAGGAGCTACTTGAGTGTTTCTTTCCACAGCTCTGTTACCCACAAAGCCATAGGTTCTCAAACCTCTTGTGATATAGAAGTGGAAAAAAAAGAAGGTTAAATGCTTTATTCTCATTGAAATTCAACTGTTTTTATAAAAGACACACTCCATGACCTGGTAGATTTTTCAAAGTTATGAAACTATTGGTTTTCGAAATTTTATAGATTTTTTTTTACTTATTTCATGAAAAAATTTCTAGTGGTTTTTCCCATTCTATGTTGCTTCCCACAAAACTCTTTTAAACATACCCTTCTATATCATAATTACATACAACTATTCTAGGGCTAACTTTAAGATAAATTATATATATATTTCCATTTATATGTATACATATTTCCATTTATATATGGAAATCATATTTCCATGATATGAGTAAATTTATTTTTAAATAATTCTTTCATTTGTATGAAGACTTATAAATTTTTAAATTTGCATATATTTCCATTTAAATAATTTGAAGCAAAATGAACTCTTATACATTGTACTGCAAATGTTGGCAAGATTTTGGAGACAAGTACCATGCATTCAGAAAAAGTACCTAGTGTTACAGGTGCTTGCTTCTCACTGGGTAGGTTTGCCATATGTTATGGAATCATGGTGCCAAGAAACATATACTGTCTATTTAGAATGATTTTTTTTTTGCCAAAAAGCTAAAATTATCTCCATGATCCAACCAGTTACAATCAATGAAATATCATATTTCATATAACAAGAAACTAAATATATTATGAAAATAATAAATTAAATAAAGTAAAATGTCAGTATAAGGAAACTACAAATTAAAATATTGCTATTTTTACCTGTCAAATGGACCCGGATACATGGTTGGCACTAGTCATATTTGCTTCTAGTCAGTTCCAGGTCTTTCCAAAGATGAGTGTCAGATAAAGATGTTTGGCTAAAGAAAGGAGGTTGTGGTTCCAGGAAAACACCACTTATGCTGTCTGGAATTTTGAGTTCAGCTACTTCCATATACTGTACACCCAACAGACACCCCTTTCCCTTTCCTGCTTCTGTATTTTATCTATTATAAATTCTAAACATTGTTGATAGTAAATAATGCTGATAACTACATTAGCACTTGAACAGCCATCAACTTCCCCTCAACATGCACAGGTATCACTGTCCCTGTAATCTAGAATTCTTGTTATACTCTAATATCAAGTTCTCTGAAACAATAACACAAAGGTGGATCTCGAACAATTACAGCAAACTGAGAAAAATCTAGTATAATGAAAAAATTATTCTCAAAACATGAGAAATGGAAGACAAATGATATTTATGAAAAAAAAGTAAGAAATATTTTCACTATGTTTACAGCCTGGTTTTGCTGTTTTAAGGTAATTGTTTTACTTTAAAATTTTATGTCTGGCTCTCTCATTGCTTTCACAAATAAAGTAGCATAATTAGAAATGCTTTCTTGTAGAAGTGATGATCTTCATTTAAATTAGAATCATTAGGCATGTTTGATAGAATCTGTGACTACTTAGAAAAAAAGATATGAATAAATAAGTGTTCAAGAAAGTTAATTAGTACACAAATTTTATAATTTGTTAAAGTTTTATTCTAGTGCAAAGATTAATCATGAGTACTGGGTTCAACATTATTAAAGTTTATCCAAAATTTCTCATAATTCACTGCAAGGAAGGAATGGAAGGTGTTAACCACATAGTCATTATATGATGCCTCTATTGCTTTATTTTTCTTTATAAAATAACGATATTAACTTTAAAGTGTATTATGCTAAGCCTCAAGTGAGATATGTTTTTATATAGTTTTGTAACTCCAATTGACTGAACTTCTCGTTTTAGTTCAATAATCCAAAAAATGGAAAAGGTACTCAAGAGGACTTGAGACTCTTTATAAGCAGAGAATCTTTGTCATGGGTCTCTTGGCTGCAGATCACAGAAAACTACATCTGTCTAGCTTAGACACCTCAGGAAGTATATGTTGATATTTAATGAAATAAAATAGGAGGTTAAATGTTAGGACTTAAAAAGCGAAGAAGCTGGCCAGTTCTGAAGACTGTGAACGAAATTTCTTATTGTTCTGTGTTTGAAGACTTTGTTCTGATTCTCTATCTTAGCTCAGACTCTTGTGAGAAAGAATCCAATGTGTTCATCAGTGTTTCCTTCCATTCTAAAAGATATTGTTAGATTACCATTAAAATAGGACAAACATAGAGGCTGACTTTTGAGATTTTCATAAAATTCCTGAACTTGTACTATGTTCTACTTTGTTCACTAACTTTACAAAACAGAACATACAATGTAGTTTGGAGATGTATCAGTATTAGCACAATAGAAAATAAAGCCTGTGATTTCATCACCTGTAACTCGCCCTGTGGCATACTTACAGGAAAGGTAAAATAGGTGCAAAGAAACATTTGAAGATGATTGATAAGAAATCAAGGGCTAACTGCTAGTAGCCTGTTATCTGAAATATCCACTGTCATAATAATTGATTTTAATTGTCAACTTGACTAGAGAAGATGCACATGAAGGAGTCATTAGGCACACGTTTGCTTCTGTCTCTAGGGATGATGCTTGAGACATTAGAGAATGAAAGCTCTGAGGAAACCAGTGAGCTAATGCCTTAAGTGTGAACATCATGGCATGTTCAAGAGTTAATTGAAAAAGAGAGGAAGAGTCTAATTGGAGAAAGTAGTCATACAGGGTGTATCTTGGAGGCAATGGCTTGTTTTACTTGGTTTTATTCCTCCCCTCTTTATTTGTTCATGATGTGAATTTCTCTGCTCTCCCCTCCTCACCATTATGGATCTAAAATCTTGAACCAAACTAAATCTTCCTTACTTAAGTAATTTCTGACAGGGAGAGTAATAACAGAAGTATCTGATAGATACACTATCCATACATAATGTAGTTGGAGACTGAAATAACTGGCCAATTCTTTCCCAGTTGTATTTAATCATCACCACCTTTACTAATGCTGTTTACCAATGTTTCTTTGACCTTTGTAGAACATCCTTTAAGGGAACCCAAATTTGTCCCCAAACTGTGTCTCTTTAACACAGTTTGTGGCTAAATCTTGATGTCTGCTTCTGACCCTCGAACATTATAATTTAACTGATCTAGAGTTCATTACGGGTTTTGAGCCTTTCAAAAGTTTATCAGGTAACTCTGATATGAAGAGCGGGACAAAAGTCACCACTACGTTCATTTGTTTATGGAAGGTGTGCCCCTACCTACAGTAGGGAAAGCTGTCCCCTTTGCCTGAGTTGTGAATGGTTTTAGTTATAAACCTCTTTTAGCTGTGCAGACTGTTTATCTTCCAGGAAAACTCAGAAGAATCCAACGTGCTTCAAACTTGCAGGACTAATAGAGGCACACAGAGATGGGTGCAAGAAATACAGGGTCTGTACTGGTCTGAGCTAGGTCCTCTGCGTATATCTTATGGTTGTGTAGCTTGGTGTTCTTGTGTTCTCTAACAGTGAGGGTGGGGATGTCTCTGACTCTTGCTTATGTTTGAACCCGTTTCCTCCTACTGGGTTGCCTCATCCAATCGTAATATGAGGATTTGTGACTAGTCTTGTTATAACAAGTTATGCCATGTTCAGTTGATATCTCTGGAAGGCTTACTTTTTTTTAAAAAAAATGGAAACAGAGGAAGAAAATGGGATCTGGCAGAGAAAGAAGGCGAATAACTGGGAGGAGCATAGGGAAGGAAAACCATGATTGGGATGTAATATATGAAGGAAGATAAAAAAAAAATTCCAAACCAGGCTTTAAGGAAAAGAATATGTGGTTAGCCAAATCATTTCGAAATTCTTAAGCATCCTTAATGAGTAATTGTTAACAATCATACTTTGAAAATAATTCAAAGAAAATCAAAGAAATGTGATCTTATTAAAGTCTAAAATAGAAAGAGTAGGAAATGTAGTTAGCTGGGGCTGCCTTTGCTGCAAGAGAATGGAAGTTATGTAAACAAAGTCACAGGTCCTTCCTTAGATTTACTGATGAGCACAAGTCCAAAATGAGCTAATTTACAGACAGGAAAGAAACATTGCTTTCCATATGAGGACAGATGCTCCTCACATAGCTGGGCCATGCTCTCCACGTGAGGACAGCGGCTGCTCACATGCCTGGGTCTTACTGTCCATGTGAGGAGAGTTGCTGTTCACATGTCTGGGTCATGTTTTCTACATGAGGACAGCTGATGCTCATATGTCTGGGATGTGCCCTAGTGTGTATATGGTGGGCAGAAAACCTTGCCAAAGTCAGAAATGTACTCACTCAGGAAAATGAGCATTTGTGGTTGTTGTCCTTGTTGTTGTTTTGGGTTTTGTTTCTTTTCTTTTGTTTTGTTGCTGTTTGTTTGCTTGTTTGCTGTGTAGCCTAAACTGGAACTGTCAAACTTCTATTGCTTCAGCTTGCCAAGTACTTGGATAACAGACATGCGCCGCCACATTTGGCTTCAGGTGAATGATATTAAGAACAAAAGCTGGGCTGCTTGTTTTTCACCCATAACAACAGGAACCAAAAATTCAAAAAGTTTATTTCTGAATGTGCCTGAAGAAAAAGTAAATTTCTATAACCAGAAAAAAATCAGACTTCAAAACTAAATATATTAAATCCCCTTTACACAAAAGGACAGTAATTGTAAAGGAAAACCCTTAGCTGAAGATAAATGATCCCAGATGGAAGGCCAGCTCATCAGAAGAAATAAACACCAAAGCCTCAAACATACTAATCAGTATAAAATAGGAGGCACCTAATGCTTCATTGAAAGAGCGTTATAAACAGTTACTAAAAATAGTAACTCATGACACGGAAAGTTGTGTCCTAATTCAATATTAAATAGCATAAGCAACAAAATATAAAAAGTTACTGTTTGTAAAGTTTTCACAGTAGGTTTTATGAGATATGTAGTTATATATATTGTATGTATTTATAAATTGGTGAGATATTTACTTAATCTATTAAGGTACTAAAAATGGAAGAATCAAAGAATAGGTTGTACTAAAAACCTACAAGGGAAACTTGATTAACAGAAAACATTTGTTTAATTTGTAAGAAATCAAAACCATAAATGGGTCACGGTGCACAGCTTATCCCTCCAGCCCTGGGAGGCTGAGGCAGAAGAACTGGGAATAGTAGGCCAGCCTGAGCGAGAGAACTAGATATTTTTAAGTCAGGAGAGGAAAAAGAATGGGGAAAAGATTAGAGAAGACAAATAAAAGGGGAGACGAATGGCAGGCCCATGTCCAACCAGCAGGATGTTTTTAAAATGGGAAAGTGACTCCCAATTCAATTTGACAGTGTTTTGTGCTATTGTATCATTAATGAGCAATTAGTGTCTTTCCATTTCCGTGTCCACTGCAGTGTTTTATTCTAGAAGCACAACTGTAATTGGGATTTTATTCCACCATCATCCTTCCCAACTAAGAGTTACCTAACTGGGTAACTGGATGTCACCATGATATTAATGATACAGCTGATTCATTGCCGCAAAAATGCCAAAGCTATAATGTGAAATTTCTAAGCACATTCTGCTCCTTCCACCGGAAATTATATAAATCTAAGATTTGGATCTGTTTTTTTTTCCCCAAAAGTACAGGACACAACTGTATTTTGATCATTAAAACATTTCTACACTTGGAGATTGCATTATTAGTTCATTTTCAAGTTATATAATCTCGCCAAGAAAGACTCATAAAAAATAGCCACTACAGGAGGAATGCTAACATCTCCCCCGAGTGCCAAGCCGAAGATGAAAGCAATTTCATTAGCAATACATCTAATTCTGAATTTGTTACCACACGTATTAAAAAATATATTTAATATTAATCATATTACTTTATAGTAGGAATAAGTCTATGTCAATAGCCATTAAACAAATGTCAAGTAGAAGGCACTCAACCTTTCTCACCTGGAGACATGTATGAAAATCTAAAATGAGAATAGCTCTTCCCACTATATCCTGCTTGGGCAAACTGGAGAGCTAGTAACAGCTTGGTTCTTTTTCTCCACTGAGGTTTTCCATCTTTCTGAATAGTGCAGAGTAGACAATTACATGCTTTAAAATGCTAATATACCAAACTTCATTATTTATGAATCATTTTTTATAAAGTAGATCTTTAAGGACAGGGACACTGATCCCCTTCCTAATGAGTGAGAATAACAAATGATACTATCCCAGTGTTGATGGGTACTTTGTTTCTCCATAAAACCGCAATGGACGTGACTAAAATACAGAGGCTAATGAGCAATGAAGGAACACAGAGACCCAATTTAATAACAGAATTAATGGCCACAATTCTAAGACATCAGTTCTAACAAGTAAAAGGAACACATTGTATCATAACAGAGTGGTTAAAAACAAATAAATGATGTGGATTGAGACTCAAAACTGATTGTTTGCAGAGGATTGTAATTGTGAACAGGTGAATGACTGTAACTGGATCCATGTCCTGTACTCCTCCACCCACCAATTCTAATGAAATGAAGCAAAATGGTTAAGTTAATGCCTGACCCTTACAATCCCTCTAATATGTTCTGTGAAGCTGAGCATGGTAACACATGCCTATAATCCCAGATACTAAGGATGCTGAAGGAAAAGGATCTCTCAGGAGTTCAAAACCAAACTGAAATTCTAAGCAGAACTCTGTCTCAAAAATAAAAAGGAAGAGAGGGGCATGCCAGTGACAAAACACTTTCCTAAGATGCATAAATACCTGCATCTTATGAAATACACACACATACACATGTTCTCTCTCTCTCTCTCTCTCTCTCTCTCTCTCTCTCTCTCTCTCTCAGCAGATATACAGATAAACCAGTGCCCTGAATAACACTAGTGGCATACACTGAGAACGGTATAAATGAGGAGACTCTAGAGGGTCAAGGGCTTGTTGTTCCTGAGTCAGAATGGAGAGCATGGAGAAATCTTTTGCTTTTGTGTTTTGTCGCTTGGCCTTTGGCATCTAATTCTAGCCCTGTTCTAATACAAGAGCTCTCTTTGAAATTCCAGTTACCAGAAATACTCTCTAGATATAGCACGTTATCAAATATATTCCAAGGACCTGATTTATATATCTGAAGACTTTTTTAGATCATTTCTGGAATTCCCTCCGTTCTCATATTCCCCATTGCTTCACCACCAAATGCCAATCTTGACCGATGCTAAAAGTCCTCCTAGTATATAAGGCATCTTAATTGTATCTAAGCAGAATAGCTTCACATGAAGCCATACAACTCACAGAGCTCCAAATATGTAAACAGAGTCCTGTTCAGAAGCAAGCAAGTGTGTTATTCACAACTGGACTTTCATCCCATGTACTACTTTCTCATAGCCATCATAATCCCAGGAAGTAAAAGAAATTGTACAGAAATAGGTTAAACTCTACATGTGAGTTCAGACATCATTGCCATGGTGCAGAGGGCGAAGGGACAGTCAGGTAATGAAAGCATAGATGACACAGAGATTCGATGAATGACAAGGACACAACTGGAATTACAAAGGTGAGGATGACTGAATGCACCTTCCCATGACTTCCAGACCTCACTTCTTCCCAGATGGTGGTAAATCCATGAGGAGAAAAAGACGGCAACAAATCTGTACGCCCTGGTCTTAGTCAGGGCTTCTATTGCTGTGAAGAGACACCATGACCACAACAACTCTCATAAAAAAATTTTAATTGTGGCAGCTCACTTACAGTTCAGAGGCTTATTGCGTTCTCACCATGGCAGGAAGCAACGCAATATGCAGGCAGACATGGTGCTGGAGCTGAGAGCTTTTTCATCTTGACCCAAAGGCCATAGGAAGTGAACTGTCTGGCTGGGCATGGCTTCAGCATATATGAGACCTCAAAACCTGCCTCCACAGCGACACACCTCCTCCAACAAATCCACCTCTCCGAACAGTGTTACTCCCTTTGGGGGTCATTTTCTTTCAAAACACCACAGATCTCTTTCTTGGCATCATATACTTTTCTAAAGAAACACTGTTGAATGGACTTACTCCTAAATTGTAGAGTTTTCACAATAAAGCTGGAAACTACCCATTAATATGGACAGTCATTGTCATCTTAAGTGCCTGTAATCCAGTGGTGGCCAATGTGCAGCTGGAATCTTGAAGGGACTTAGATCAGGTCCGCAAAGATTACCATCTATTACTCTACATTGCATACCTACTTGGAGAACTTAAAATATCAGATTCCAAAATCCATAGGCTTTCCATGCTCGTACATTCATTAGAGCAAAAATCATACAAATCAATACATAAATCACTTATTTAATAAATAGCATCACTGCTTTGAGAAATTAAATGTACTACAAATAATAAGTAATCAATTATTTTCCCTCCTATAATAATGAGTCATAGTTTATCATGGAATGTAGGTATTTTTTTTATTATGACTCCTCAGGGACCACCAATCTATAGCTTCCAGAGAAGCTTCAAAAATGAAAAATCCAGGATTCAACAACGTAACTAAATGAAAATTCTTGATCCATGGGACTGACTCCCCACATTCAGGGACATTTGATAGAAATAGATATCTTTCATGTTCACTGATGAGGTATTGTCCAGTAGAAGAGAGTATCTGAGTACCTGCTAACCTCTAGCTTTGGTCTGCTTGAAACACTTCAAGTGAAAGCAAGAAAATGCATCTTGAGTGTACACCAGTGTCGAGACACTTCTTCACAAGTATTTGAGTTACAATTGTCACGTCACATTAGGGAAGCAGTTCCATAAATCCATTCCCTTCCATATTATCTACATTGTGATGTGATCTAAAATGAGTTTCTTAAGCCCATGAAATTTACTAGCATCCATGAACTATAGAGAAGGCCATCAGCTTAGCGTTTTCCTAGGAACCAGGCTGGTAGATCGGATGCACACAAACAATACAGACTCAATCAAATATCAAGTGCATCTAGACCACTTATTTCTAATTCATTTTTGAAATACAATAAAAGTTCATCTCATGCTGTGTAAAGTAAAAAGAAGGTAAGCACATATACTGTTCATGTATTAAAGTGTAAACTATCTCATTTGTTCCACAATGATGTTTCTATGATCATTCTGTTATTACAATGGTGTGGTTGCTTTAAATGAAGATTGTGTACAGCAGGAAACGAATAAACCAACTACATATACTATTTATCTGTCCTTCAGTAGGAAGTTTTGCTAAATGTGTCTATGTCCACTTGGCTATATAGAAGGAACATTAATATGATCTGTTAGTATATTAAGAACATTCGGGATCAACCTACCCCTGGACCCAGCAATACCACTCTTGGGAATATACCCAAGAGAGGCCATATCATACAACATAAGTATATGCTCTACTATGTTCATAGCAGCAATGTTTGTAATAGCCAGAACCTGGAAACAACCTAGATGCCCTTCAATTGAAGAATTGATGAAGAAAGTATGGAATATATACATATTAGAGTACTACTCAGCAGTAAAAAACAAGGACTTCTTGAAGTCTGCAGGCAAATGGATGGAAATAGAAAACACTATCCTAAGTGAGGTAAGCCAGACCCAAAAAGAGGAACATGGGATGTACTCACTCATATTTGGTTTCTAGTCATAAATAAAGGACATTGAGCCTATAATTTGGGTTCTTAGAGAAGCTAAATAAGAAGGAGAACCCAAAGAAAAACATATAGGCATCCTCCTGAATATTAACCTTCATCAGGCGATGAAAGGAGACAGAGACAGAGACCCACATTGGAGCACCGGACTGAAATCTCAAGGTCCAAATCAGGAGCAGGAGAGAGAGCATGAGCAAGGAACTCAGGACCGCGAGGGGTGCACCCATACACTGAGACAATGGGGATGTCCTATCGGGAACTCACCAAGGCCAGCTGGCCAGGGTCTGAAAAAGCCTGGGTTAAAACCGGTCTCACTGAACATAGCGGACAATGAGGACTACTGAGACCTCAAGAACAATGGCAATGGGTTTTTTATCCTACTGCACCTATTGGCTTTGTGGGAGCCTAGGCAGTTTGGATGCTCACCTTACTAGACCTGGATGGAGGTGGGTGGTCCTTGGACTTCCCACAGGGCAGAGAACCCTGATTGCTCTTTGGGCTGAGGAAGGAGGGGGCTTGATTGGGGGAGGGGGAGGGAAAGGGGAGGCGGTGGCGGGTAAGAGACAGAAATCTTTAATAAATACATAAAAAAAAAAACATTGAGACCGAAACAAAACTGCCTGATGTGTTTTCTCATATGTCTCTGCAAATTCTAGCAAATGTTTCTTGCTGCTTTCTAATTCTCACTGTTATATTTATGAAAAAGTAATAATTTATTCATATCTATGAGCATTCTTCCCCTCTGAAAAAAAGGATAAAGGCTTCAATGTCTTTTATCACATTTTTTTTTTTATTTTCTTACCTAGACATCTGTTGCTAAATGACAATTAAATTGCTTATTGACTACTTGGGGGAAAAGACCATGAAAATATTTTAACAGATTTTTAAATTTTTACACCCTAAATGGAAGAGATAAATGATTAAAATCGTGCCATAGAAAAGACTTGCACTACTGTTTTGTCAACACTTTCACCGGTCTCTCTTCTATCCACTAGATGAAGTCTTGAACAAAGGTGACATATGAACCAAGGTTAAGGCTAGACTAGAGAGATGCCCTAATCCTAAAATTATCTTTTATGAATAGCAACTTTAAAAAGATGCAAGGTCCTGTGCCCAGAGAATATATTTAACATTAATCTTTCTTAGGGACCATTGTCTCTTACTTGGTTCATTAGCAGGAAATGACATCATTGCGAAATTGTGGCAAAGCAGGTGGTCAGGCAGTCAGTTCAACTGGATAAGTACCTGTCTCAACCAAATCCAAAACCAGCCAGCAATATTGAAGGAGGTCAGCTGTACTTAAAACTCCATAGTGGAATTTAAAAATGAAAAAAAAATTGCTAAGTCTTCAGAATGGTATTTCTATAGGTAGCTTTTATCACTACCACAAGAAAAGCTTATTTGGCCCACAATTTACCTGAAATAAAGTATGCAGTCACAGAGTACTAAAAACTCAACATCTCATGAATGATGGTTTTGTTTGTGTTTGTGCTTTCTTTTTTTTAAACACTAGAAGTAGAACTGTCATTTTCTCATGCCTCAGGATATCTCATGACATGATGGACTACTCCAGCAAAGTGAGTATCAAGGACATATCTCTCAGAGAACAGTGTGTAAACACCTCTGAGAGATAAAGCTTCCTGGGCATAGCTTGTCTGTCATCTAAAGTTCTAAAGATAGACTTAGATTCCTTCTTTTTCCTGGATAATTTTAGCACATACAACCTTAACACAGGAGATGAGTATTGACTCTGGGTACATAATTTCTGAAATTTTAATTTTTTGCTTAATATTTATAAAATTGAGGACAAATTTCCTAATCCTTTAATACTCACATTTTTGAAGCTATAATGGAAATAATAATAATGATAGCTATTTAATGTGGTCATAGTTATAATTCAGTTAATAAGTATAAGATGCCCAAAACATTATTTGCTATACTGTAATTAAGTACAAATTACCAACTTCCCATTTTTTCATTTTAATCTATAGCAAAAACAAACGTTAACCTTCTTTGGGTGCTTGTGTAAAGACAGAGTAGGGAAAGACAAGAAGTTATACAGATTATTAAAAATGAATATTCACTCTGTTTTCCAAGGCCAACAATAATGATACTTGAATTAGATTACTGGTGAGTTTTGTGTAATTGCAAAGACCTGAGTTAATTAGATAGGATTAGGGTGAGGATCATTAGAACAAATAAACAATGAACTAACAGTGGAGGTGCTCATGATGAAAGACTCAAAGAAAAGTATGACTCTTTCTTCCTCTTATTTTCCTCACCGCACTTTCCATCAACTAGTGCTAGGGTGACTGGACATCACATGGGGGTGTCAATGCAAAACGGGGTTGTGGGGAGGTAGAATTGTAAACATTGGGTATCTAAGGAAAATTAAGAGGAGAAGTAAGAAAAGAACAACTTTCCTGAGTGGTCATAAGCCTTTTAAGAGTGCAAAGACTCAGGACAGTCATAACTTTGGGCAGTTCATGTTCCCTTTCTGTCATGACTGGTTCCAAGTCTGGCTTATACAGTTTTATATCTTATTGTTCCTAAAATGGTATCGTACAAGATTCGTCACAATACCAAAAGCATCACCTAATAAAATTTGGCCCAAGGGAGACTGCAAAAGTTCCTGAGAACCAGGATGTTTGAAATTTTCATAGAATGGTGGTATTTAAACACTCCTTTACATTTAAGTATAATGCATTTATGAGAAAAAAACCCTACCAGGTAAAATTATTTTGCTGTGTTAGAGAAAACTGAGAATGTAAATTCTGAGTGAAATTCCTGAATGTGGCGGTTGTAGAAAATAAGATAAGGAGCATGGTTTGGGGAGATATTAAAGAGCCTTTGAGAACAAAGATTACATTTTCAACAAACAATCAATGAGAAGCTCCTAAAATCGAGGAATATATTAGGAAGTCTACATTAGAAACAAGAAAGAAATTCAAGGCCAACAAGGTCATATTCGCAAGATAACAACAAAATGAAGCAAAGTCAGTATAGCATGTCAGGAATGCACAGATGAGAAAGTCAGCTAATATTGATCTCACAGGTACTCAAGAGCTGTAGTTAAAACTCAGGATTTGGAGTCAGAGTGGTCCAGGTTCAGTTTCTGCATAAACTTCCCGTTCCTTGGCCTTGACCAAAATTAGCTGTAAAATAAGGTAACCTCATTTGTACAGGTTTGTGTGTTTCTGTGTGTAGCTCAATACATATTTGCTGTTTTCATTAAAATTCCATCAAATAATTACCTACTTGTTTTTTCTCTAGGAAATGAGGTCAGTAAAACCAAAGATTTTTGTCTCCTATGGTTAATTAATATATCCCAGTCTCTAGAATGGTGCCTAACACATAACATTTCTCCAATACTTAATGTGTTTATCAAGTTATTATTTTAACACACTACAAAAATAACAGAGTTTTGGTCAAATAGAGAAGTCAAAAGAAGAAATAATTTGGAGCCTACATAATGAAGTCTGCTTTTAGTTCGTTGAATTTGAGCGAATGTGTTACTTTCCAGCAAGCACTCATTCAATGACCCATACATGATCCCGCAGCTTTCCAGACAGACTCAGTTACCAAATCCATCACCCACTAAAAACATAAAATGACATGAACTGTGTTTCCCAGTCATCATCACTCTGTGGGAGGATCTGCTTTTGGGCATGAGGAGAGCTTCGATAACAAGAACACAGTGCAGGGATATGGAGATGTTTTGATTTATAGAAGCTAGATATGGAGTCATCCTGCTTCTGAAAAATGTCCACTGCTTTTCTTCCAATACATCCACTCATTCTTGTCTCAGTGACTCTACATAATACTCTTTAAAAATTAGGTAGTGATCATTCGTTCATTATTTATTGACAAATTATTTCATTGCATTCTTTTAATTAGTTTGGGTTAGAAATTTAGGGAAGACAAGTGGATATTTTTTAAAGTCAGCAATAATTTCAGCCTATGGCACTGAAATAGAGGAACAGCGTTGGAAAAGAAGACCCTTTTTATAGAGTCATAAGGCTAAATATATGATATGATAAGTAATCAAATGAAATAATATTAGTCTAAAGAATATCTCAGGAAATGTCAGTTAAAATTACAATTGAAATTATATGAGAAACACAACTAAATTATAATAAGCATTTGTAAAACAAAGTAGAGGAACAATCCTGAAATAGATTCACGGACAACAAATACTCATCTTGCTATTAAAGACAGTATTTGAGTGAAAGCACACATTTTATATGCATATTAAAATCATGCAATAATAACAGGCTTAACATTTTATAGTCCCAGAACACACCATAAACTTAATTGAGTGAAACAGATTAAAATGAATGTTTCCGAGATTTAGTGTTTGTGAAACTAGTCATGGCCCAACCCTCTTCCCCTACAAGGATAAACAAGATGTAAGAGCTTGATAAATCACTACAGTTGGCCAAAGATAACAGATATGGAGGCAGAGGCCCCATAGGAATTTGAAGATAAATCGTATCAAATGTTACCTTTAATGGAAAAATACTCGGAATGCTCTCAGCACTTGGACGGCTTCCTTGAGGCTCTCATGAAATCCTGGTTTGAATTCCTTCAGCTCTGTGCAGCTCAGCCCAAAGGTCAGACAGTCTGTTTTCCAGATGTTTGCTTCCCTTTGTTCAGGCTCTAGTCCATAGGTGCAATTCATAGAGACAGGAACAAAGTTCCAGCCACTGAGTTGATAAACATAAGGCAAAGGCTGACTCCATCATAGCTTCCCTTAATCAGGTCCTAACCCATCCTTATTCTGTAGCCTGGCTATCAGAGTTTATGGATATGTAAGCAAGACTGAAAGATACAGAGGACTCTGCCCAAGGATGAAGGGTTGAAATCATATTTTGTTGCAAATCTTATGATATATTCCTTTATTATAATTTTTTTTGATCTAGACTTTATAATTTATAAATCTTTTATTTTACTTTATCCTCTGTGGATTCAAAAGTACATTTCTCCAGAGCCAAATAATTGACCAATCAGTTTTAACTAAGTTTCTGTATGCTGTGTCATGTGTGTGTGTGTGTTTGTGTGTGTGTGAGTGTGTGTGATAAAGACCATGAACAAAAGCCAGGGCAGAGACTCAAGGCAGGTACCAGGAAGCAGGTTTATTATTATTATCCAACACTAGTATTCTTATAAAAATGTATTCTTTCACTCTGACACACTAAGGTTGTATATTTAATATAAATGTGAATGTTTGTGTTTAGTACATTTTTTTCAGGTTTGTCTCTCCAGAGTCATACATTCTTAATTTATAATTCCCTCATGAGCTAGTTAGTTTTTGCTCAATTTGACCCAAACTAGGGCCATCTGGAAAGAGAGAATCTCAATTGAGAAGTGGTCTCCATCACGTTGGCCTATAGGCGAATCTATAGGATATTTTATAGATAGATAATTTAGGTGCAGAAGCCCAGACCACTGTGCAAAGTCTCTGGACAGGTGGCCCTAGACTATATAAAAAACAGGCTGACAAGTCATTGAGAGCAAACCGGAGGCAGCATTCTTCCATGGACTGTGTGACCTGAATGTGTAAGCCAATTAAATCCTTTCCTTCTCAACTTGTTTTGGTCATGAAGACACCAATATAGAAACTCACTTCTATATTTAAATTAATTAGCTTACATTTTAAAATAGTTATAAAGCTGGTATAAATATTCCAAGATGTTCAAATCGGGATATTGTTAGTATTTGCTTTTAGGTATAAAATAATAGATACAATATAATTAGTCTAGAATATTTTTAACAGAATTAGAATAAGTCATATTTGTATACTCTACATTGAATTTTTAAAACTTGACCAAATGGAACTCTTTTGCTTTTTAAGTCTTCATAGAGTATATTAAACAAGTCTGAAAACTTTTATTTCTTGTCCTCATTGGATAACAAGGACTTGCTATATTAATAGCAAGAGTTCTGGGCATGGGAGGGGGTGGAAGCATTTGATTGTGATATGCTTACAATTCATTTAGAGAAGACATAAGCATAGTGATATTATATTTGTATTTTAATAAATAAGGCTTGCCTAAGGATCAGAGTGCATACCTAAGCCCTAGAGGCCATGGAGTTGTGGCACACACCTTTAATCCCACAACTTAAGAGATAGCGGTAGACTGTTGGGAGAATTCTTTAAGTGCAAGGCTACCCTGAACTACATAAGATTGATCCAGAAACAGATCCAGGTGGTGGTGGCAGCTCACCCCTTTAATCCCAGTGTTTGGGAGTCATATGCCTTTAATTCTAGCGCTAGGGAGGTGGAGAAATGAACAATATGGCTGGGCAGAGAGAGGAATATAAAGGAGAAGAGACAGGAACTCATTGGAGTGTGGAGTCTGAGTTTGGTGGAGGCCCAGTGCAGTCTGATAATTGCCACTTTGGTCTGAGCATTGGTAGAGGGAAAAGGTCTCTAGTGGCTTACTACTCTGCTTCTCTGATCTTCAGCTTTAATCCTGCATCTGTCTTTGGGTTTTTATTATTTTTGCTTCATCTGACACCCAGCATTTGGGATATGAATTCAAGAAAAAGCCATTTTTCTGTGGCTTTACAACCACTGGCATAGGCCAAAACCACAAGCAGCCAGAGTCACCACTCTATCCGCTAGGGTTTTTTCTCTCCTGGTAGGCTCTCCCTGAACCAACCCCCTTCTCAGTCACTGCCTGTAAACGACAACTGCTTTTTCATTTCTGCCTGCCCAGTCCCGAATAATCACATAGAAACTATATTTATTGCAACACTGCTTGGCCAATCAGCTCAGGCCTCTTATTAACTAACTATTATATCTTAAATTAACATATTTCTATTAATCTATTGCTATGAGGCTGTGATCTACCGGTAAGTTGTTCCATTCCATTGTCTTATTGTCTTTCTCTTTCAGAAGCTACATGGTGGGTTTTTTTTTTTTTTTTTTTTTTGCTCTGCCTATTCTCTCTGTAATATCTCTGTTCAGATTTGCTCTGCTAAGTCATTGGCCGAAACAGCTTCTTTATTAACCAATGGTAATAAACACATTCATACCATATGGAAGGGAATTGCACATCAGCTGCCAAACTAGGTAGCTGCCTTGAAATTCAGTCATGTATTTACAGTTCTGCACAGCAACAGTAAGTCTTAACATCAGCAGCAGCAGCAGGTTTGTTAAGAATCAAAAATTCTTAAAGGGAAGAATTAGTTAAAAGACAGACTTTTATTCAGCATTAAATAAGGGAAACACCTTTACAATGGAGGGATTTGGGTCTCTGTATGATGACACACTGAACAGTTTGAAAATAGGATGATTAAATGAGAGGATAATTAATTTAGATGGTATTTATATAATGTCATTTGTAAACATTATCAGCTTCATTTTATTTTACTATTAAAAAGTTAGTTAATCTGAATGCTAAAAGACAAGTTTTAGAAAGAGTTACTGAAACAGATGATGGAGATATTGAAATCCAGAAAGAGGAATTTAGTGGAGAACCAATTTCAGTGTTGCATTATAAGAATAGAGAGAATAATAACCTAAGGTTTTCAAATGACCAACCTTAATATATCCAGTAACTTTACAGGAATTGCCAAATGATAGAGACTTTGTAAAAGCTGAATGGACTCCTGTGTCAATGTTATAATCAAGGAGATTCAAGAAAGCAATAGTCTCATATGCCATGCATTTACCTTGAAGCAAATGTTATAATTGTGGTCAGTTTTTTAATAGAATTATCCCTAAAGACTGGATACAGTTGGTTAAAGTTGTTTTAGAACATGGCCCTTATGAAGTACTTGTTTTAGAGAAGAGGCCAAGACTACTGAACAATGGATTAAAGGCAGAGGTATAGAAATCTCCCAAGATCCAATTCTTAGAGAATGAGATTATGCTACTCTAGAAAGGTACATATACCTATATGATGGTCAAATCCAGGCTTTATGTCCTGCAGCAGCTTTGACTGCTTGGGAAAGAATTAAAGAAGTAGGAAAGAAGATTAAATCATTTACTAAAGTCATACAGAGCCCAAAAGAAACCTTCATGGATTTCCTTCAAAGACTGACATGAGCAGTAAATAGAATGATATCAAATTCAGAAGCTAGAAAAATAATAATTGAATCTCTGGATTTTGAAAATGCCAATTCTTAATGCAAAAAGAATAATTAGGCTGTCAAAGACAAGGTCAGCACCTTTGGAGGAATGAATCTGAGATAACAATTATTATTGAATTCCATGACCATAAAGATATTTCTATAAGAGGTAATTTCTAGAAGTTTGAAGAAAAATTGAAATGTCAAGTGTTTTGATTATGGCAAACAAGGTCACCTTAAAAGTGATTGTAAACCAGGCATTCCTAGAAACAATGATTTTCCTAGTCATAATCCATTCAAAATACCCCTTCTGGGTTGGACAGAAGGTGTGACAAAGGCAGGGATTGGACTAACAGACCTCCGCCATGTTGGAAAGCCAAGCAGGGTGGAACTGCTCCGGTACTAACAAAGCCTACTTAACAGTTTACAACAGTTATAAAAAGCACCAACTACTTCAAGAGGATGATGGGCATTGAAGAAACTCATTATAGAATTTACCTTCAATGTGACAAAGCTACCATTTGGGCAAGAAATTGCTCTTGCCTGGACTACTTGTTGGTATGCTATATAAACTGGACTTGCAGGACCTACAGAGAGATGACTGCTTAACTTGCCTAAAGAAGCTGAGACAGTCATTCAGCGTTCTTGCTTCATGAAAGAGTCTGCCAGACATTCTGCAGAACACAGAAGAAAGTGACAGACAAACTGCTAATATAGGCAAAACAGTCTTCAAAATTTCCTGCTTCATGGAAAAATCTGCCAGATACTATGGACCTGTAGGCTGAATATGGATGTACCAACATTACAGAAGAATTTTCTAGGCAGCAAGATGTCTCTGTCAAGTCTATAACTGTGGAAGTTGTGTGCAATGCAGTTCTTGTTCACTTAGGTAATATTATATCCTGCTAGAGTCTTTGATGGAGTTGAAGATGGATAGTTACAGTTTTCCTTAGTTATGATAAAAGATAAATTATAAATAAAACTTGAGTCTCACAAAATTTATCGTAACTATAATTCTTGCTTGATACCTGTTTTATTATATGTAGTTTTACTATGTTAAAGTTAAAACCTTTCATTTTATTTAGACAGGGCAGATGATGTGGGAGTCCCCTCTGTATGCTGTGAATATGTTTTATTATCATTGGTTAGTAAAGAAGCTGCTTTGGCCTATGGCAGGGCAGAAGAGAGTTAGGCAGGAAATCTAAATTGATTGCTGGGATAAAGAAGGCAGAATCAGAGAGACGCTATGTAGCTGCCTAAGAATCAGAATCTTTCTGGTAGGCTACAACCTTGTGGTGTTACATACATTAATTAAAATGGGTGAATTAAGGATGAAAGAGCTAGCTAGAAATATGCCTAAGCCATTGGTCAAGCAGTGCTGTAACTAATATAGTGTGTGTGACTGTCCATTCCTCCTAAACAACCTCTTCCTATCACTAGTATTAAATATATAACTCACTTTGTGCATAACATTATTGTGCTGTTTATTTCAAAAGCTTTGAAGAAATGATAAGAAATGATAAATTTTTTCAGAAGATAGTATATTTAATCTAATGTATATGTAGACACTAGGCAGTTCATATATGCAGGGAACATATATGCCCCAAGTAATATAAATATAATTTTGTGCTTTTATGTATCAGTTATGAAATAATATTAATAAATGCTGTTCATATAATTATTATACTTTTTTAAAGAACTAATGTATGCCAGGCTAAAATTCAATTAAAAAATTCCATCCATTGGATAGGGTAAAGCAGTCAGAACAGGTATATTTTGACTACTTAAGTGTTCCTATTTCCTATAAATATAGACTAATTCATAAAAGGAATGTTTCCCAGCCTGTTGACTGCCTTGGCTCACCCTGTCTGCCTGCTCACCATGTTTCCCCACCTCCACAGGGTGAAGAGGTCTTTAACAAACTATGATTATAGGGATCTTTGAAAACCAGCCAAGAATGTCTGGGAGAAAATGTCTGGGTGAAGGGGATATTTGATCTTGATCACTAAACAAACTAAATCATGATAGCTTTTACATTGTGTTACCTGCATGTCTTCAATCTGGACTTCCTCCAGACCACGGGAGAACATGTCTGGGTGAAGGGCATATTTGATCTTGCTCACTATGTAATCTATGTTACCTGCATTCATTTCACTCTGGACTTCCTCCAGACCTCCAGACAAGAGTGGTAGAAACAGGATGAGGGGTCCTGCCAGGTGAATGGCTTATTGTTCTCAAATGCCTGCCATTTAATCAGTCTTTTATTTCAAAGAGAAATGTTCCAAGATCCTGCAGGCACTCAGGAACCATAGCTTAACACTGCAGAGACGATGTAGGCAAGAGAGACAAGGACCTTTTTAGAATAAACAGGTAAATGGGAAGCTGTCCTGCCATGATGAGCGTGGGGGCTGGAGAGAAATTATTGTTGCTGTTTCCACAATTCTCAGCCATTTGGGGTGTAAGATGAGTCTCCCTAGCAGGTGTTAGATTATTAGGGAAATTAAGCAGATGGCTTTGGCAAACTGCACCTCCCTTTCCCTCTGTTGCCAGGAATTGCAACCCTCTAGCTCAGCTTCATATATGCTTGTTTAGAAAGTTCCTGCCATTCAAAGAAACGGAGTCCTTGTCATCATGTCTATAACCGTGGAGAAACAGCGTCATTCTTAGTCTTTCAGAACATTAAGCAAAAACCTTTCTTTTCTTTTATGTCACTCATCATGTGATATTAGATTCCACGGTGGCGGCTCATGTCACTGGCTTAGAGGAAGAAAGTATATTGGGCAGAGGCTGTCTACAGGGCTCACACTGTGAAACAGATCTTAGAGCCTATGTCATCTCACAAGGAAAAGTAGCCAAGCCTTGCATCTCCACATGAGGAAATAGAATATAGCATTTCAAGAATGATTCGTCGCCTTTTGAAGCGCAGTCTATTTTATAGTCTTTTAACTATAAATTCACGTGGCGTATCAGCCAGTAAATCTTTTTTTTATTTTATTGAGAATAAGAAAAAAAAAGTTTCCGCCTCCTCCCAGCCTCCCATTTCCCTCCCCCTCCCCCCAATCTTCTTCCCCTCCCCCCTCTCTTCTCCCCCTCCCCCCACTCCTCTCACCCTCCCTCTCCTATCCAAAGAGCAGTCATGGTTCCCTGCCCTGTGGAAAGTCCAAGGTCCTCCCCCCTCCGTCCATGTCTAGGAAGGTGAACATCCAAACTGGCTAGGCTCCCACCAAGCCAGAACATGAAGTAGGATCAAAACCCCTTGCCATTGACCTTGGCTTCTCATCAGTCCTCATTGTTCGCCGTGATCAGAGAGTCCGGTTTTATCCCATGCTGTTTCAGTCACAGTCCAGCTGGCTTTGGTGAGCTCCCAATAGATCAGCCCCACTGTGTCAGTGGGTGGGTGCACCCCCCGTGGTCCTGACATCCTTGCTCGTGTTCTCCCTCCATCTGCTTCTCATTGGGACCTTGGGAGCTCATTCCAGTGCTCCAGTGTGGGTCTCTGTCTCTATCTCCATCCATCACCAGATGAAGGTTCTATGGTGATATGAAAGATATTCGTCAGTAATGCTATAGGATAGGGTCAATTCAGGTTCCCTAACCTCAGATTCCCAAGGGACTAACTGGGGACATCGCCTTGGGCTCCTGGGAGCCACTCTAGGTTCAAGTCTCTTGCCAACACTAAGGTGGCTCAATTAACTAAGATATGTGCTTCCCTGCTCCCCTATCCAACCTTCCTGTATTTCTCAGCCAGTAAATCTTAAGTGACAGCTTATCAGTCTGACAGGATCTCACACAGATGCCTACTTGAGGCCGTTAATGTAATGAAGCTGTAAGATATGAATGAGAAACGTTCAAAACATTCAAACCATCCCAACAATAGTAAAAATGATGTGTGCCTACATGTGTATATTACCTTTCTATAGACAGGGAGAGCAACTAAAATAATTTATTTTAAATGGGCAAAATGTATATAATTGCTTAAAAATATACATTATTACTAATAGGTATAATTACACACCGTAATAATTATAATAGGATTATATTAAATCGGAATGTTTCTTGCATTTGGAGAGATGACACAGTGGATAAGAATACTTACTGCATAATCTAATTTTATATTTCATTTTCTACCAATATATTTTACTCAATCCTTAACACTTTTGCTTATATGTAGAAAAACAAATGACAAAAAAAAATGAAGCTCATTTGAACTATGCCTTTCACTGTTTTAAAAGCATTCACTACTTGGCTACTTTGGCAAAAGGTTTTGGCTGTGTCTTATTTATTTATTTATTTATTGAGCCAAAGTTTCACATGTAGTCAAGGCTAGTCTTAAAATCACAATCTCTGCCTTAGCCTTCCATGTGCTGTGTTTACAGGCCTGAACCCTTGCCCCTGGCTTCTCCCACCCCAATCTAACAGCATAGCATGAAAACGATCTATCACTCTACCCCTCTAGCTTACAAACTCTGCTTCCAACTGCAGATGAACCCATTCTCATCACCTGTTTGGCCACCTTTCATCCTGTACTCTTTTTCATTGAGAAAACTCATTCATTAAAAAGAGAAATTCAATGTTGAACTGTACATGTGACTTTTTTTCTCTTTCTAGAACATAAAAATAAGCAGACATGTGTGGTAGCTTGTTGGATTAATGACTTTTTCTTAGCATTACCATATTCTTTCCAAATAATAAGTGAAATTCTCTTTAGCCAAAACCCATATCCACATAACCCCTGTATTGACATATCCTTAAGGAGAATGAGCATTTTTAAACACTCACTATATACCAAGCACAATTTTCAAACTTTGCAGTGGTAAGAAGCAAACACCTCTGCTCTCACTTTTCCATTCTACTAAATAAGTAGTTTCCATGTGAAAGAAAACATATTACTCTGAAAGCTAAGTCAATAACAACAAAATCCTTGATACCATGCTATGCACAGAGTTAAAAGAGCTCATGTTCTTGAGTGGTCCTTGAGAGTGTTAGAAGACAGTTCTCAAGGATGATATTCATGATGACTTGCTTATTTCAGACCTGCAACTGCATTGAATTTAGCCTGGAGAAAAATACACTCCCTTGATAAATAGACTCAAGTAACTAATGATGAAAAACCTCCAGAAGACCCTTCATATCTCTAGCAATAGTGCTGCATCTTCTAATCAACTTCTTTCTAGTTACAAGCAATGCTCCACTGTTTTTCTCAACATCTACTGGGAGTTCTATCCCTGATTCATTAAAAAAAAAACCTGCTGCAATTAGAAGGAGTTTTCTGTATTCATTACCAAATCTATTCAAATCTGCTTACACTACCTTTCCTCCTGTTGGAAGACAAACTTCCTGTGATCCTCTTCATGGCATCCCTTTACTTCTGCACTGGGTCTGTAGCCATCTGATTTTCCCTAAGAAAGTAAGGCATACCTGAAGCTGTATGCCTCCCATGGTTTCTGTTCTCCTTGGTCAGTCCAATCACCCATCCTTCCATCCTGTTAGAATTCATGAACTCTACTTCCTCTGATATATAGACACACCTATATTCTCTATAAGGACACTGAGGTTCGATGTGATTTAACCTCAGAACTTTTATAACTTCAGCTCCTCCCCTAGCCCTCTCTCTACCTCATATCTTCTCTATTCTTGAAGTTCATCATAGCACAGACCTCTGACTTTATTGGTCCTGACCTAGCTTCTTCCTACACATTACTTGTTCCCTATTCTTTCATGTTCTTTACTCTCATGTTACTTAAAAGATATTCCTCATATTTTATTCAAAATTTTCCTCAATTACCTATTATTATTACTGCCTATGGCTGTTTTAGTGTATTAGTCAGAGATCCTTAGGATAGCAAAACTTATAGAATACACATACACACACACATAAATATCACAGAATTTATTAGAATGACCTAAAAGCTGTAG
Organism: Alexandromys fortis; assembly: GCF_014885135.2. Classification (NCBI taxonomy): domain Eukaryota; kingdom Metazoa; phylum Chordata; class Mammalia; order Rodentia; family Cricetidae; genus Alexandromys; species Alexandromys fortis. Next base: position 12,686,643 of record NW_026067938.1, read on the forward strand.
TTCAGGTAATCTAATAATGGCTGCCTATATATGGAAGGTGAAAGAATATAGTAATTGTTCAGTCCATTAGTCTGGACGTCTCACCTAGTCTTGAATATATACCAGAATCCCAATCTAATGTCAGTGAAGCAATGGGCAGAGGGAAGTAGGCAAATAGAGAGAACATCCTTCTTCCATGTTCTTTATGTTGGTTTCCAGCATAAATTGTGGCCCATATTAGAGGTGTGTCTTCCTACCTAAAAAGATCTGGATTAGAGGTGTGGGATCTTAATTTAAGACCCATATTAGAAGTAGGTCTTCCTACTCCAAATAATTCAATTAAGAAAAAAAATCCCCTCATAGGTGTGCCCAAGCATTTTGGGGATTTAGTTAATTCCCAATGTAGTCAAGTTGGCAACCAAAAACAGTCATCACAGTTAGGGTTTCTATTGCTATGATGAAAAACCAAAAGCAACTGGGGGAAGAAAAGCCTTGTCTCACCATCTTGGCTTTATGGGTCACTTCAGCAGAAGTCAGGGATCAATTTTGTCCCATTGTATCTAATTGGAGGACACCCAACATATAGATAACTGCCAGAGCTTGCTTATAAATATTGTGTCTAAAGAGAAAAGTAAGAAAGTCCCCACTTTACACTGTAGCATAGATTCTGTGTAGGATATGGTACTCCTGGAAAGACAGCACTACTTATACTGTGGCTGCCAAGTATTACTGATATTGTTTTTGCTCAAAAGTTCCTAGGACATGGCTTCCTAACTGCCTGACAGTGCTTGCTGAGAGATTTTATGAAGTCAGTCGGGTCTTTCTGTCCTTTCTACTCATTCTACAAGTGGAATGTCATTTGTCTGCCAGAAATGATTATGTCAGAACAGCAATAATACAACCTGGAATCATAGCAATGAGGCAAAGCTCTACGGGCAGGTCTGAAAAGGGTCAGAGGGTCTGTAGTTAGTCTTCCAGCAATGGATTTGGTCAACACCCTAATTAATAGCTAGCAGAAACCATAAGTCTAGCTTGGAATAACAGACTCTGCACCAGAAATGTAAGGTCTGTTGGTGGGCACGTTACAATGTCTGACAGAAAAAAATTACAGTTCTGATAGAGCAGACTTGGTCGATGCTTAATTATAGTGGTTTCACCTAAAAGCAGGGTCTTGCTGGGTAGCTCCATCTCAACACGGTAATTTGTAGCTGTGAACCATTGCCCCTATTCCAGTTCTCAAGGAGAGGTATCTTGAGTCTGCTGGCTTGTAGTTTTTTAAGTGACATGTCAAACAGTGAGGCCACTGAAACAGTGTAAGAGTGAGCAATAATGTAACAATGAGCCCCAAAGACCTACTGTTCAATGCACAGACACTGGCCATGGGTTAGAACCACAGATTAGAGTGAATACACTGATTTACTTCAAGATCACTGAGAACTGATAGCCTCAGTCACCAAAGAGATGCTGTTTGGACTCAAATTAGCACACCCATTAGTGTACAGGGTCCAGATGTAGAGGGGAATCCCAGTTCTGAATTGAAGCTGCCTCACTATCACTATCATTTTAGTGATAGCATAGAGCCTGCTTCCCAGTACTGTCTGCCTGCATCCAACTTTTGAGTTTCCTCTCACCAGTGTTCAGTGACAAAAGAACATTTATGAAGGTAAACATCACACCTTCAGTTTAGTCAATATGTCTACTACCATCTCCATGCATTGTCCAAAAATCTTCACTACTGGTCCACAGTCCTCATCTTTTATATTCTCAAAGTACATACTCCACACAAATATACACATGGATCCACAAGTGCCCAAATACATGTGAAAACACATACAATGGGAACAAAAAGAAAAATGGAGTGTTATAAGAGGCTGCTTGTTCGTTTCCTGGCCACTCAGACTCCCAAAATAACCACACAGAAACTGTATTAATTAAATTACTGCTTGGCCTATTAGCTCTAACTTCTTATTGGCCAGCTCCTCTGCCATGTTGGATTGGGTGGAGCAAAAAGGCAAAGTGTGTGGTTTTGTGTTTCCTTTGCCAACTCGAGGTTTCTGGCCACAGTAAAGAAGATGAGGAATTCCTACTGTGGGATTTTTACTTGCTCTCAGTGGTTTGGCCTAGAGAGATGACTGACTTGGCAAAAATTCTTGGTGATAAGCCTGATGATCTGAGTGGGTCACATGGTATAAAGAAAAAAGCAACAAACTTCCACAATTTTGTTCTCTGTGTCTCTCTCTGTCTTCTCTCTCTCTCCATCACACACACACTATATAT
>NW_026067938.1:12688975-12747534 GCF_014885135.2 Alexandromys fortis
TGACAAATGTAACTTTTTAAAAAAGGACTGTGAATTCTAAACTGTTAGGGAGAGAGATGCTATGGCTTGAACACGAAATATTGTCTATAGACCCAGATATTTAAACAGGTGATTCCAAGTTAGTGGTGCTATTTTGGGACCTTGTGGAAGCTTTTGGACATGGAACATAGCTGGTAGGCGACATAGCTCGCAGAAGGGACCTGTAGGCTATAAAGGTGAGATATACGTGTGGCAGCCTGACCCTGGTTCTGCCCAAGTTTCTCCTTCCTGGCAGGTACCTACAACAACTAGTGGCTGCACTCATTCCTTTTGGCACTGCCAGCTGCCATGACGTCATCATCATGCTAGCTTGCATTCCCTCAGTCAGTTACCCCAAATAGATCTTTTCTCCTTCAATTTGCTTCTTTCCAGGTATTTGTTCAAAGCCATGAGAAAAGTGACCAATAAGGGAGCAGGGGAAGAAGGTACTACGTAGAGCCTTGGGCTAAATAAGTAGTTCGTATATTCTAGGTTTAAATCACGGATCTCCTTATATATATACACCAGGTGAGAACTATTTCCCCCTCTTTTAGCACATTGCAATAGAGAGGAGCATTTGACTGAATTCAGATGACAGATCACCCTGCTGCCTTCTCCTATACATTGGAAATGTGTTTATGTTGTAACGCTGTGCTAAGGGCTCTGAATACTCCATGTGATTTGATTCTTCCCAAGTAGGCTTATTGTATTTCCATTTACTGGGGTGGAATGCAGTGGTGAAGGATGGCAGGAAAAGGTCAGTGCCCCCAAATTGTAGCATTTTAAGTCATGACCCTGAGTCAACACCCACCAGCATACACGTAGACATAACCACCATACTTCAAGTTCTTCCCAAACCCCATTGACTAACAAGTTAGACTTAGGCTATGGCATATTCTGCCAAGCAGCTAATGTTCCTCATTTTTTCTATCACCAAGCCTGATTTTCATCATCTGGTCCTGTAAAGGCAGGGCTGGATTTCATCCACTGCAGATAAGACATTTTCTTCGGGAAACATTCCAACTTCTCTTCTTCCAAGTACATATCCCCACATGCGTCTATGTCTTCTGACCTTCTAGCATTTAGCAGATATAAGGCCTATCACTCATCAGGTTCTACCCTGAAATTCCCTGGACTAGACAGAGAAAATCCTCAGCTGAGAAAATAGAGAAGGTAGGCACTTTGCAGTGACAGAGACATACTTCAAGCTTCCAAATCCATCCACATGTGAAAGGCCCAATTTAGTAAGAGTTTATTTAAAGTGTGGTTGAGTCTACCCAAATTTTATTACATCTTTAAGGATAATTTATAAAAACTTGAACAAAAGTAAATATCCACAGTGAAGAGCGTGACTCAGCATGAAGTGGAGTCTATCTGGTAAGATACTGGAATCACAGAACCAGGAGCATGCATTTCTATAAATAAGGTCTGGCAGGCTGGTGTGGATTCATTTATTATAATGTTTGGGATGGTCTGAACTCATTTCATGAATTAAAAGAAGTCCACAGCAATGTTCCCTGCAAACTAAAATGACAGAAAATATAAGTATGCTCCCTAAGACTAACACAATTGCAGCTACAATAATTACTGAGAGTTCACAAGACAGCCATCAACTCCAAGATTACCGCAGAGAGACATTTAATGAAGACATTGGATTAGCCATGCTGTCTCTTAAACAGTTCAGTGAGTTGGATTGACTGCTGTGCACCTTAACTTTTAAGAGATAAATTTTTACTATTTTGGCGCAGGCCACTAAACCTTGAGAGTGCGTGGAAAGATTGGTAGAGAGATTTGAGGAGTCAGTGGGGTGGAACTGAGAGGCAATGAAGGGACTGGCTCTTCCTGTCTTACCTTTAAGCCCTCACTTCAGAGTAACTGTCCTTGGGGAAGAACTCGAGTTAACACATGTGCTGAATGAGCAATTAGGGCCTGTGAGCTGCAGGAATACTAAGCATAGTGCTAGCATCTTTTAATAAAGTGTTAGAAGGTATGGGTGGCACAGGGAGAAATCCCACAGTGAGGGCAGAAAGGGTCTCAGGCAGTCATCAAAGCATGCAGGAGTTCATGGAATTAATAAATGAAGACTGGCCATGGCCCCCAGGTGAATACCATCAAGCTTTTAGTAAACCTGAAACAAGATTCATTATGCAGATTCGTTGTTGTAGAAAGGCATAGAAACACTAGTATTTGCAAAGGCTTGTATTGGTTTGCAGTCCTAAGGTTGGGATTCAGGGCTGTCCCACATGGCAGTTAAGTGTTTCTAGTATTGACATACATCTCTAGCCCTCACAAATATATTTAAACATTTATTTTATGTGTATGAGCATTTATCTGAATGTGTCAATGTGAACGACCCCCCCCCCACACACACACATCTGCCTGTTACCTCTAGAAGGCAGAAGAAAGCATCAGATCCTTTGGAACTGGAGATATAGGAGGTTCTGAATGACTATGCAGGGGATAGAAACTGCACTTCAGTTCTCTGTAAGATCACCAAGTACTTTCAGCCACTGGGCCGTTTCTCTAGCCCCTCACGAAAATCTTCGTAAAATGTTTCTCTTAAGCCAGGCCTGGCAGTACACATCTATATTCCTAACAGTTGGGATGGGAAAATCATCTATTTCCAACCAGTCTGGGCTACGTAAGGAACATTACAAAATATTTTCCTCATCCAAAAGTCACACTTGTTTACTTAAAAATTATCATCTGTTAGACTGCAGACAAGCTTACCCTTTTGAACCTTCTACTTCAAACTATAACAGCTCAAGCAAAGTAAGGAAGTTGTGAGTAATCTTGGAACATTTGAAGGAACAGTTAAGTTTATAAAATACAAATCTCCAGTACATAGAGGTACACACACACACACACACACACAGTGCACAGGCACATACAGGGCGATTTGGAGATCTTACTGCACCTAATTTCTAAAGAGAGTTCTAGGGATGCTGGGAGAGAAGAACCGACATGAAGATGGCCCTAATACCTCCTCTCGTGGGGAAATCTATCCCCATCATTGCTACGGCACTGTGACCATTCCACCCGACCTTCATTACTACAAAGGTCCATCTTTTGATTTGATCCCATTAGGAATAAGGGCTTCAGTTGGTGAGTTTAATGGAATCAGTCTACGTAGATGTCATTCGAGTCCCATAACTTATTCCAAAATGAAATGAAATGAATATGCAAAGGTATTTGCTCCTCTTTGAAATCAGAGTTGCCCAAGACAGGGTTTCTCTGCAGCTTAGGAGCCTGTCCTGGAACTAGCTCTTGTAGACCAGGCTGGCCTCGAACTCACAGAGGTCCACCTGCCTCTGCCTCCTGAGGGCTGGGAGTAAAGGTGTGCGCCACCACCCCCTGGCTTATTCTTTTTTTGGGTGGTGGAGTTTGGATTTGTATTTTTTTTTAAAATCTAATAAATAATAAAAATGAATATTGTATATTGTTACTTAGTGTATTATGGAAGCAACATATTTTCCTCATCAATATTAAGAAATAAAAACTTCTTTTAATGCTTGACCCTCTTGTAGACTGTTAGAATGGGAGTAGTATTAATACTAATTTTTACAATAAAAACAATAACAAAACAATTTATCCACATACATAGAAGAAGACACAAATTATCCAAGAGCATTGCTACTGTACTTTTTTACTATTTCAATTATTTGCAGGAAAATATATGAAATCTAACTAGATCAGCCATTTGTGGAAATAAAGAGGCTGCAATTTTCCATAAAAATCAAAAATCTAAATACTGAACATTACATTCTATCATAAAATATATTAATAATAAATGTACATCTAATTATCAATTATTTCATGTTCTTTCTGAAGATTTGGTGTTTGCGTAGTTTCAAAGATTTATCTTGCTCAAGTCCACATTATTTATTTGGACCAAGAATTGAACCAAAAATATACACTAATGTTCAAATGAAATAATCATGTACTATTAACTATTTTGGTTCATCTGTTTAAATTATACAAAGAGTTGCCTTATCTAAAAACACTTTCCCTGAAAACACCAAATATTCCAATGGCTGTTGAGATGGCTCAGCACTTGCCACCAAAACTGAAGACCTAAGTTTGAGCTCTGGTACCCATGAGGTGGAAGAAGGAAAAACCAATTCCCTTGACTTGCTTTCTGGCATCCACTTGAATGCCCTGGTCCATGCTCACATATACAAAAATAAATAGTAAATGTAACTTTAAAAACTTAAGGAATGAATAGACAAATAGATTTAGAGAGAGATTCCAACCAACACTTGATGTCGTGATTAGTCAGTGGAATCTTATCATATAAGTAATCATACAAAATTACTGTAGCTAATCAGAACTCAAACAGCACGTACATAATACTTAATAGTAGAGTTATCTCTGTGCTAAGTATTGCTGAATATGAGATGAATATAAGGTATGTGTTAGCTATAATTATAATTGAATTGATAGTAAAATTCATCACAGAACAAGTTATTCAAAGACACATTCAGATTAAATGCTACTACTTTAAGATAATGTTGATATAGCAAATGATGCACTGTACCATATTAATATATTAAAGTATTTTAGTTGAAGGATAAATGGTAAGTGCTCAATATATGAAAACCTCTGAAGGAAAGTGATTGTGAGCCATTACAGAAGATATTACACATGAGATAATGTTGAAGAATGCAGAGATTATTATCTTAGAGATAAAAGAATTATTGAGAAATTCATGGAAGCAAAGCCATAGATACAATCATGACTGTAATGGGGACAGGGGGAGAGAAGACTTCAATGCTTTGAAAAAGATGCTTTCTGAGTGAGATAATTAGGAAGGATCTTTAGTATTAAAGACTTAGTCTAAATTTAGAGACCCTTGAAAGTAATAGATATGCTTTTAAGGAATATTATAATAGACTATTAAAAGCTGCTGAAAATTTTTGCATGTATCAGTACTAGTCTAAAGCTCAAACCTAGAAATTTATACAGGTGACTCAGCCTTGGCAAGGAGAGACATAGGGCAAGTAGATAAACCTCAAGCTATCTGCCTGTGATCATTGCAGGGTAATTTTTACCTATCCCTAGGGCAAACATTAGGCAGAATTGTGCATTCATATCACCGGGAAGATGCTGCTTCTTATGCCATTTTGGAATGCTCATTTGTTTTCCATTTCTTTGAACAGTGAGTTCAAATCTCTTGATTCAGATAAATCACAGCTCAGTCCCTTATAAGTCATTCACAGACAGTGTCTCTGAATGTTTTCTAAAGGTGAACACTACAAATTATAGAAGGGAAAACCTGGCATTGTTTCTAGGGGGAAAATGCAGAATAAATTGTCTTATAGAATGCTTAATGTGGAGGATGTGCACTTTAAGTGCCATCATGGGCCAATACATAGAAAGGCCTGGGAAAAATCGAATTGCTTTTTATGGCAAGACTGTCAAAAGAAGTGGAGGACTAGCGTACTGAAATCAACTTCCAACGAGGCAATTCTCCTCGTGTATCTGGCACGCTGTCACCAGGAATGGCAATTAGGATGAATGACTATGTTTGGACAAGTGCAACCTGCAGGAAGTTTAGGAGAATCTATAGGGCTTTCCCTTTGATTTTTGCCAATGATAATCAGTTATATCCCAAGACTGTCTCAATAGATTTAGATACTGAGTTGAACCAAGGGTTTTAAGAAGGGTAGGAGAAAGTCTCATTTCTTGATTTGGTCTACCTCTTGCATGAAAGGATGCTGGGAACACTTGAATGTTTGAGGAAATAATGGAAGGAAAAGTAATGTATGTATTTTAATTATTCTAACAAACTATTCTAATAAATAGTCAGTTTAGGCTCTCTTGTAAATTATTTCTAGCAGTGAACAGCAATAAGTGAGGAAAGGAGGCACCCAGTCATAGGTAACCAAAGGCAAGAGGCAGAGTTGTCGCTTCAATTCTAGAAATTCATGGAATTGCTGGCCCCACTTGTTGGGAGACTTAATTCATATGGTAATTTCTTTCAGACTGGTATTGCATTCAGTACAAGATCTTAGGGCAGAGCTTTAATCCACAATACTTAACTCTAGCACTTGCAAGAAAACAGACACATAATATAGAGCTTCCCAACACCTAAAAGCTCTTGGACTAGCTGCACACTTTGGCACGAAGCATTTATTCAACATCCTTCAAATCTATGGCATTGGGAGCTGACAGTCACAGTGGAGGCTGAGCTTGTGTTTATAGCAGGATGCAGATTTATAGCACCCAGTGGCCCTGGTTTTCTTCTGTTATTACACTTGAAGGGGAACGAGAGTGAAATCTTTATTTCTATTTTGGTTGTACCCAATCTCTCTCTCTTTTATTTGGTTGGAAAATAAAACCTAAGATAGGGAGGCCAGAAATGGAACCTGCTAATTAGTATCTTGGAACTTGAGGTAATAAATCAAGCTGTAATCCTTTTATAATCTTGTCACAACCTGAAAGGGACAGCTTTTCACTGTAGACTCCTGCAATTAACAGAGTTGTGTATGGTGCTCCTCATTCGTAAAAACTCAAGAGACTTTTTTTCTGTTTGTTATTTGGAAGTAACCACTGTGAAATTATAAATGAATATTCAGGTGGCTCCTGATGTCTCCTGGCTGTCCCACCTAATTTCTTCCGCATGCATAGAACTGGAGAATAAAGAAATCAAAACTTGAAAAGTGCAACCTCAAAGGATAACAATACAATACACTTACAAAATCACATAAAATCCCCCTAGAGATACATGAAGAAGGACGCTTAAAAGAAATCCCACACTAGCTCAGAATTAAGAAATAGATGGTTATTTCTTTAGGGGTAGACTCACAAATCAGAATCCTCTGCTTGAACGAAGATCAGAAACCGAAATTCGCAACCAGAACAGAGAGGCCAGAAAAGAGGCCGGACACGTGCTCTACATCGGCATATATAGTATAAGAGGCCATGAACCAGTGGGCAGGTAACCACTGGCTATAGGACTTCCTACAGCAATAACGTGAGCAGAAAATGTATTTATTTTATTTTTTGCAGTCTTATAAGTGATCATTCAGCCTTTACGTAACCCTGTCCACAAGAAAAAAATATTGTATTAAACATGACTAAATACAGAAGCATACAAAACATCAATATATATGATGAAAAAAATAAAGATTAAAAAATATTGTGTCTGTGCTTATGTTATTAAATTAGCCTGTTCTCTAATTCTGTTGGTAGACAATTCTATTTACTTTACTGATAGTGTATATTTTGAGACCCTGATAAAATGCCCTATTCCATCTATCATTCACTAAACATGTATTGAGTGTCATATGTAGATCCTGTTCGTTAATGACAAGCAGTTTAAAATCTTTTCTGTAGCACAAACACTAACTAAAAACTTCACGCAAGTCCTCAATCTATTCCTTATAAGTCTGTCCATGAAGTATTATCTCTGTCTTCCAAATAAAGAAATAGAATAGGGAAAGTTGAAACAATTTGTTGAACAACTCATAGCTGATATACTGAGATGCCGAACTATAAGTTCAGATAACTCAGAGACTAAAGCCCTGGCTCCTAATGGCAGCTCCATCTTTTCTTTAAAGGTTGGGAATTTGGTGATCACATGACATGCTTCTGGGTAAGCATGAGATACTGTGGGTTTAGACCTAGCCAATAGATTATTTTTTAATTAATATGGTGGCCCTTTTGCCATAGACTCAGAGCCATGGACCAGGTGTACATGGGCTGTTCTCAGGTAAATACTTTGTCAAAATGAAATAAAAAAGAAATTAATACAGAAAGGTGGAACCAAAGGAATGGGGCTGTTTCCACTGTTCTTGGTGGTGTGGTTCTTAAGGTGTCAGATCAGACTTTAGGAAGGATTTGAAGATTTGGAAGAAGCCAGAAAGATAAGCCCTTAAAGTGCTATAAACAGAGTTTAAACATTCGGAATATTTGGCCACTATTATTGCCCTTGTAAGAATTTGAGAGTGTATTATGAACTGAGCTTTTCCTTCAGTAGTAAATGAAAATACATTTTTAAGCACTGTAGAGACTTTAGAAGAGTTAATCATATGAGATATAGTTAAGAGATTTCTCAGTTACTTTTCAGATTTGTAAAACTTTCAAAGGTAGCAGTTAGTCCATACAGGAAGCTTCCTCGGCTAGGATAACATCATTCCTGTCATTTGGTTAGAGCTGAACACTCAGCTAAGTCAAATGCAGTTGTTCTCACAGATGATGCTTATGGGGAGATATGTCAGATCTGCTTCGTAATTTGTCTTGCTAAACCCGCTTGCTTCCGCTTTCTTTGACAGATATTGATCCCTACTAAAGACCTGGTGTTCCTATATTGCGTTTCAGGGCCTTCTTCCCGAAATCCAATCTATATCTCTAAAGTAAATTGTGGAAGTGTGAGAAGCAGCAAAAGCAGGTAAGCTTTAGTGGTTCTAGGGTTAGATCTAAGCCCCTGTGACTCATCCTGGGTGGTGGCTCAGGAACAGAATGGAGAAGCACAGCTTCAGAGTCTAAGAAAGAAGAAAGCAGAAAATGAATACTGGTCATGGTGTCTGTAACACCTCAGATAAAAGTTCTTGCACCTTAGAGAAAAACAGGGATGAAGTTAGTCAAGATGAATTAGAAGTGTGTGGTGGTTTGAATAAGAATACCCTCCATAGGCTCATAGAGTTGAATGTTTGGTCCCCAGCGAGTGGCGCTAGTGAAAGGATTCTGGACGAGGCCTTGTTAGAGGAAGTGTGTCACTAGGTATGGACTCAGAGGTTTCTAAAATCCCAAGCCAGGCCCAGTGTCTCTCTCTTCCTGCTGCCTATGAATTTAGATGCACTACTCTCAGCTACCTTTCCAGGACTATCTGCATGCCATCATGCTCCCACCATGAGAATGGACCAAACCTCTGAAAACTTTAAGCCAGTTCTAATTAAATGCTTCCTTTTTAAAGAGTTGTTGGGTTCTGTTGTCTCTTCGTAGCAACAGAACACTAAGACATAGTGGAGCCAAAAATGATGAGATTTTGTCATAAGGTGATGTCAAGACAAACTTAGAAGTTTCTTTTCCTAAGCTGGCAGATCATAGTCATTCATCTTTCTCAGTGACCAAAGAGCCTGTGCACCATGTAATGCTTCCACATATTACTATGTGAAATCAGTAGAAATCTCTTTTGAACTGCATTTCCACTTCTTAGAGCCGACTCTTGTACCAATTATTTTACTTTCATTGGCATTTTAAAAAAATACTTCAATATATTCTATTTTTGATTTTCACAAAATTGGCATAATGGAATGTTTTAGATATGCTGATTGTAAAACTTCAATCTAATCATTTCCCTCATTCTTGCCACTCAACCACTGCCTTTGACAGATGGTTGAAAATGAGTTTCTGAAGGATATAGAGATCTTTCAGTTCCCAAACTCCCCGTGATTGACACCAAGCATACGAAAAAGTAAATTTAAGCATAACAGTACCAATGAGACAATTTCTCCTTTGTAGTTTAGAGCTCTGAAAGGCAACAGTAATTATTACATTATTAATAGAACATATATTTTAAGCTATTTATAATTTCTTCTTTTCACTGAGAATTGCATACATACATATAATGTATTTTCATCTAATTTACCTACTATTCTCTCACCCATAATTCCTGCCATACTTCCTTTTTTTTTTACTCCTGACTATATGTCCACAGATGTAGGATCATTCTCTGAAGCATGAATAACCTGTCAGGGTCCACATCCATTTAGAAAACATATTCTCTTTCCTATATGTGCTGTATTTAGCAATAAGCAGGGTCTTATCAACAAGTCCTGGAGGGTAGCCAAGAGCAAGGCCTTTAATATTTAGGGTTGGGTCTGCAATACCACACTGAGCAACAACTCAAAAAGATCTATCCTATACCTGGTGCTTGGTATATTATTTGACAGTCTATGGTGCCTGGTGCCTGGAAGAAGCATTATTGTCCTATTATAGGGTAACATCATGTGATCTCATATATATGTGCATATATACATGCATTATAAACACATTCACATACATATATATCCACATGTATATGTTTCAGGAAGCTTGTAATGTAGGATTTCACATTGGCTTTAAAAATAATATAATATAATATAAAAAATATAATCTCTCCTCTGCCTTTCTTTTCTTTTCCCAAACTTAACTAACCCTTGTATACCATTTTTCACCTTTCTCCCATAAACCATCCTCCTTCTCACAAAACCCACCACACCCCACCCCATGTAGAAGATGAAACTAGATCCTTACTTTTCACCCCACACAAAACTGAACCCAAGTGGGTCAAGGAAATCAATATAAGATCCACCTCTGGACCTATTTTAGTATAAAGTTGAGACTCTGCTTCAACTTGTAGGTGCAGCAGTGATCTTTACAGAAAGGATTCTAGCACTTCAGGTCTTAAGACCAACAATTGGCAAATGGGACCTCATAAAACTTTAAAAAAAACTGTTTGTATATTAAAGGACACATTCACTCAAGTGAAAATGCAGCCTATGGAGTGGGATAATTTTTTAACCAGCCACACATCTAACAGAAAATTATTACTGTTTATCATATAAAACAAGCTAAAAAAAAATTTAGTGGGGCAGTGGGGGCACACAACTTTAATCCCAGCACTCAGGAGATAGAGGCAGGCAGATTTCTCTGCAGGACAACTTGGTCTACAGAATCAGTTCCGGGACAGCCAGAGCTACACAGAGAAACTCTGTCTCAAAAACAAAAAAAAAAAAACAATACAAAAAAATAAAAAACTCAAAACAAGCAAAACCCACCTAAACACCAAGTAAACAAACTACATAAAAGTTGGGCATGAAATTAAATGGAGCTCCCCAAACAAAGAAATACAAATATCTCAGAGACATTTTTTTAAAAGTTCAACATTTTAGTCATTGGGGAAATTAAAACTACTTTAAATTTTTTATCTTACTCCAGTCAGAATATAGAAGATAAAAACAGCAACAAAAATCAAATGAGAAACTCTCCCCAAAACAAAATCAATAAAGGAAACAAAGGCCAAATGACAACAAATGCTGGCATGGATGCAGGGGAAGGGAAGCTCTCATTGTCTGATGGTGTGAGTGCAGAGTGGTACAGTTGCTCTGTAAAATAAGTGTGCTGGCCCCTCAAAAAGTTAGAATAGATCTACCACCAGACCCAGCTATACCACTCGAGGGCATATACTCAAAGGATTCTCTATCCTGTCATAGGGATCCTTGCTCATCCATGTTCATCCCTGCCCTATTCAAAACAGACAGCAAGCAGAAACAGCCTATATGTCCACCAGCTCATGGATGGACAGCAACAACATTATGTACATTATGTGGTACACTGTCCTAATGAAATATGATTCATTTGCTAAGAAAGATGAAATTTGAGGGTAAATGAAGTTTGAAATAATCATCCTGAGTGAGGTAACTCAGACCCAGAAAGATAAACTCAAAGATTCTCTTTTCATAACTAAATACTATTGCTTTTCTTCCCTCACAAATGTGCCTATTTGTTCTTTTTCCCCATCTTCACTTGTATTCTTTCCTCTGTGCATAATTTCTAAGGTAATGGTGGAGGCTTTATGTCAAGGTAGACATATGTTTATTTTTTTTCCTCCTAAGACAAGTAAACGTAGAAAAATAATTCTGTTTTTTTTTTCCTCAGTGTTTATTTCTAGTGTTAGAGATTGAACACAGGATCTTGTGTGCAGGAAAGATGAGCACTATCCTACAGAGTTAATTCTTCACTCTCAGGACCTTATCAATTGCATGATGGAAATTCAACGTATTCTTGGTTCTAAAGCTTATTTCTTTATTCCTCAACATCAAAATTCACTAGCATTTCTCTGAAAAAAATAGGTATATGTATATTTTTGCATCCTCCTATATAGAACGTTATTGGGCTAGACATCAGTGATCAATTTCTAACTAAAGGAAACCAGGCTTTGCTAGCACACAATATTTCACTGCTAAAAATGACAGATTATGTTCTATCTGGAGCTCTGTTACTTGCTTTTCTCGCATTTGATTACGAGGGATAAACAAGAATTAGTCACAAGTCTGCCAAAAATGTAAGTTGTCATTTGGTAAACACAAACTACTCGTGTTGGAGGAAATCATGGATGTTATCACTTGTAATATTATGGGAAAATAGACAGAAATTCTTCCACTAAAAAAGACCCAGTTGGCTTGCCACCAACTAGTCACTTGATAATGTAGACTTTAATCTATATACTTTTGTCTTTAGCTCAAAAGGATGAAGTTCACTTTTTTTCTACAGTCTTAGAAGATTAAGCTATGAAAATAAAAGTGCTTATAAGCAAGATGAGAATAACAGTACATGCCTGTGTACATCCCAGACACAGAAGATTAAGGCAGAAGGGTTTCAGATTCAGGTCAGCCCGGGCTGTTATAGCAAGACGCTATATTGAAAATAAAGTCAACTCAATATGACTAAGGAAGTAGAAGCCTAACAGAGTGATCAATTTGTTTAAGAATGAGGGTCTGAGTTCACACTAATTCATAACCACCATTTGCCATTTACCAAGCTATTTCCCCCCCAATACCTCATTCTTCTCAATTGTAGTGTAGTTAGAAGAAAAGTATCCTCTTGTAGAATCACACTAGTGGGACTGAGGGGAAAATGTCACCTATTATCACCGATAATACTGCTACCTTTGCCACCTAAATTCAGTTAAGACATCTAAAGAACACAATGGATCTAAGGCTCTAACAGAAAAGTCGCCTCTGACCAATCGCATTATGGGTAACAGCTTAATGGTTACAGAATGAGAAATGCGAAGACTATTGGAGACTGCATTGCCTATTTATTGCTCCGAGGTACATGGCACATGATTCCTAGGCAACTTGTTGATAGATGTTCATCTATCCATCTAATTCTATTTAGTACTTTGTTAATCCTAGAGACCTTATTTTTTGTTTCTGGAAAGAGAGGAATAAAAAAGGCTAGAATTCTTACATTTCTAAATTTCTCTTTAGTAACACCCTACAGTCTGCATACATAGTAAATGATATAAAGTGTTAAGTTCCAGGGTAAACAAAGGTTAGTGACATGGATGGGAGTGGCAGGAAATGGGGGTTAGAACTTCCTTTTTTAATTGGGAAAGCAGATTTCTCTGGAGATGGTTACAATTTTTTTTTTGGAAGAATATTGTTTTCTGGGAGTGGAAAGTGAATTCGTGATCCTAGAGAAGCTAAATAAGAAGGAGAACCCAAAGAAAACCATATAGGCGCCGGGCGGTGGTGGCGCACAACTTTAATCCCAGCACTCGGGAGGCAGAGGCAGGTGGATCTTTGTGAGTTCGAGGCCAGCCTGGTCTACAGGCACCAAAGCTACAGAGAAACCCTGTCTCGAAAAACCAAAAAAAAAAAAAAAACCATATAGGCATCCTCCTGGATATTAACCTTCATCAGGCGATGAAAGGAGACAGAGACAGAGTCCCACATTGGAGCACCAGACTACAACCCCAAGGTCCAAATCAGGAACAGAAAGAGAGGGAGCACGAGCAAGGAACTCAGGACCGCGAGGGGTGCACCCACACACAATGGGGATGTTCTATCGGGAACTCACCAAGGCCAGCTGGGCTGGGTCTGAAAAAGCATGGGATAAAACCCGACTTCACTGAACATAGCGGACAATGAGGACTGCTGAGAAGTCAAGAACAATGGCACTGGGTTTTGATCCTACTGCACCCTTACTGGCTTTGTGGGAGCCTAGGCTATTTGGATGTTCACCTTACTAGACCTGGACGGAGGTGGGAGGTCCTTGGACTCCCCACAGGGCAGGGAACCTGCTCTTAGGGCTGATGAAAGAGGGGGAGTTGATTGGGGGAGGGGAGGAATATAGGAGGCGGTGGTGGGTAAGAGACAGAAATCTTTAAAAAAAAAAAAAAAGAAAAGAAAAGAAACAAGTCAAGCTAAGGCCAGGCATTCATAACTAAGAAAAAAAATCCTTATATACCTAGCTGCTTTACAATGGAATTTCCCCCCAGGCAGGCGGGAAATTACCACTCCCAAAGTGGAGTACACAAAGGCCTATACCTAACCACAAGGAGGGGGGCAGAGGGAGCACAGGAACAAACAGTATGCTTAGCTGGATGTCTGGAAACGGTCCTCAAGATGGGAGCAGGGGACCCATGGGTCCTACAGAAGTCAGTGTTAAATTTTTCATGAAACTACCATATTATTGTAATTTTTCATATTTAAAATACATTATCTCCTCAAAGTATTTTTTTTCAGTTATGTGCTCATTCCCATATAAGACTAGACTAGACTGGATTAGACTTGACTCTTCGCTGGCTTCCTCCATCCCATAATATTTCTCCCACTGTCTCTCAGATGCATTTTTAATAAAGGGATCCTAACCTTCCGTGCTGATAGTCTGCACATGATGAAATCTATCCGATTAGTCAAAGCAATCACCTTTAGCCAGGTTGCTTCTATCCTGCTTGGATTTCACCCCACAGCCTACCACCCTTCATTTGCATTTGAGAGTTCAAGGTCATTTTTATTTACTTTGATCTTTGTGCTCAGAATTTACCATTGGAATTTGTGGGAGGATTGAATTTATAAGTACACTTATACCATCAAAGTGCAAGTCAATTCACAATTCCATTTTAGGGAAATCATCTTGGCTGCTTGGTTGAACTTAGTCCAGAAGAATAAGAAAACTAAAAAAACTATTATGAGACTTTTGTACAGATGCAGTGAAAGATTACAGTAACTTGATATGGCCAATAGCAGCAGAGATAAATAAAGATATGGACATATTATGAGCATATTTTGAAATGCAACAGGGTTATGTGCTAAATCAGATATGGAACTTAAGCACAGAAAAGGGACCATCAGCTACACACTCTAAAGGTTTTCATTTTAGCAACTGAAAAGCAGATCCACTCTTTAACTATACGTGGAATTACTATAAACTGCTTGAAAGTGGTCGCTCTGTCAGTAGATTAGCTTTGACGTGTAAATTTATATAATACATCTAAAATGAGATCCAATTAGCAATCTACAAATAAATCTAGATTTCTATAGGACCAAATCACAAAGAAAGACAGAATGCATACTTTTCAGTCGGTACTAAGAATTCAGACTCTAAGATCCCAGATAGAAATGTTTTTCACTTTATTTCCAAATGGAATCACCATTCTTGTTAAAAATCCCAAATTCTGGGTCTGATTAATTATGTCTTTGGAGAGACTTAAAATTTGCATTTCTTACAGGTTTCCCAGGTGGGCTGCTTGTGTGGATCCCAGCAGCATCTTATTTGAAGAGCCAAGACCCAGGGGTGTGAGTTTTGTCCCAGAAATGGACTCTTAGGAGCCTGTGTTAAGATGAAGAACAGCAAAGGAATCAGCAGAACATCTCCTGCAATTAGAAAACCAGGAGAATAGGGTCCTAGAAAAGATGGTTTTGAAGAGAAAGTGGTGACTCACTGTCATTTATTGTTGATTTAAGTGAAATAAAAAAAAAAAAAAAAACAGAGCACAACATGGCATATGCCACCTGGGAGGCTACTGGTGGTCTTTTAAAGTGTCAGTTTTATTAAAAAATTTTGGGCAAAAGTCTGCAAATTACCTTTGTCGCTCAGTAATGCTTGTCACAAAAGGCCCTCTTTGGAGAGTTACACTCCTCAGAGGCTGTTCACAGTGGGGTTTCTGCAGAGTGTAAGAGTGCACAGATCAGCCAATGTAGTTTCCTTTTGGTTTTCTAAGTAAAACCCTCGAATGTAAATTAATACTTGGAATTTCTGCGTATGTTACCTGTCACATAAAAGATGGTTAAACCTGTGTCTGTGCTCCAGATCACCATCTCTAGTTTTGCAGCCAGATGAGTTCCCAGAGCTCATCCTGACTCCAGACCGAACAGTGGGCTCTACTCACACCCCACCCTTCTGCAGCCCACTTTGGTTTTTCTCTTTTTACTTCTTATGTAGCTATAACCCCAGCTGAATGTTATGCATAGTTAAGATTCTGGAATGTGTGATTTCAAAAGCCGTGTGCACTTAAAAGTATATGCTTTTATGCTATGATATCATCATATTAACAAGTTTCTGTTCTTCCACATTGTATAGGATCCTTGTCTTATAGTGTTAGAGAGAACGCATCCATTATTGCAGATTACTCCAAATGAAAACTTGATGTCGAATAATCTTTTTGTAGACTGTGAAGATGTGTTTTTGCCAAGGTGCCTTCTGATTGGTTTAATAAAGAGTTGGATGGACAATAGCTAGGCACGAAGCAGTTAGGCAGGACTATGAACAGAGAGAAAAGGAGAAGAGATGAATCGAGGACAGAGAGAAGAAACAGGAGGTACAAGATGGAAGACGGGTAAAAAGACATGAGGTAAAACACAGGCGAATATAAATGGATTAATTTACATTCTAAGAGCTAGTGGAACAAACTTAAGCTATAGGCTGAGCTTTCATAATTAATAATAACTTTCCATATCGTTTTATTTTTTGTGGATTCGCAGCCCCCCAAAAAATCTATCTACAAAAACTCCTACTGCATATTGAAGCATTTTGTTTATCAAAATCTGAACCCTGGAACATTTACAAGTATAGAATATTAAAGAAATCTGTGGCACAGTAATTTTGTTCTATATATAATGTTTTTACTCAAGTGCAAACATGGCAGGAAGCCTTTATTATTTAGAAAGAAGTAACTGGTTATAGACTAATTGTCAAAATCAGCTTTCTAATCCTGTAGTCAAATAAAAATAAAATATGGACATGCAACCAGTTAAATATTTGCATATGAACACTAAATAAAACTTCCTGCTACAAAATTCCTCAAAGAATTATATATTTTTATGTAGGAGGAATGAGCCGCTTCGTTTCCTGCCGGTCGGCCAGCTTAGACCCGAAATAATCACACAGAAATTATATCAATTAAATCACTGTTTAGCCCATTAGCTCTAGATTCTTAGTGACTAACTCTTACATACTAATTTAGCCCATTTCCATTAATCTGTGTATCACCATGAGGTCGTGGCCTACCAGCAAAGTTTCAGCACGTCTATCTCTGGCAGCAGATTCATGGCATCTCTCTGACTCTTCGCTTCTTTCTCCCAGCATACAGCCTACCTTTCTCTACCTAGTTCTGTTTTTCCCTGCCGTAGGCTCAAAGCAGTTCTTTATTAATTAAGCAATAAAAGCAGCACAGACAGAAGGACCTCCCACACCATTATTATTTCTACTAAGAAATAATCTGATTTTTAAGAAAGAACATGAAAACTTTTCAATTTTGACTCAAACACTAAGGAAACAAATGCAAGTTTCTCTATGTATACTATTTTTGTAGTAGAGGAAAGAATTAAATATTGCAATTAAAATTTCAAAATCAGCTATATTTCAGAAAGAGCAGGCCAATGACATGCAATGCAAGTATACTAACAATATTTCAGAGCATAGTTGAAAGAAGAATTATTTTATTATCTCACAGAAACGAATAATCATGTATGTGGTGGTATGTGGAAAAATAGTTTACTTATTATTAGTATTCAAATTTGTGTTTCCTGAGCAACCCAATAATATTCTCATACATTACTTCAAGCATCTATTTATATGCAAAATCAAAGTAAGCTTACTTAAAACTTGATAATATGTATTTTAAAAGATTTATTTATTTTATATGTATAAATGTTTTGTCTGCATGTATACATTGCCCACAGAAGTCAGGAGAGAGCATCAGATACCCTAGAACTGTGGTCACAGGCAGTTGTGAGCTACCATGTGGGAGCTAGGAACCAAGCTAGCATCATCTGCATAACCAGCAAGTGAGCCCCTGATAATGTGTTTTCTTTAAAACAGGAAAATTCATCTAAAATATCTGAGAATCAATGAATAGACTTAAATTACATTCTTTTTTTTTTTTTTTTTTTTGGTACTGGAACTCTTGAAAATTCTTGGAGGCATTCACTAGTATATAGCTGTTCCATGGTGACAACAGGATTCCCATCAAGATTGCAGGCAACCTGCAATTCTCCCACATATTTCCTGCCATTCTTGACTTAGAATGAAAGGTTATAATATCTGTATCTTACCTGTCTCCTGCCCTGCTCATCCAGAATTTGATGCTATGTGATCTAGGAAAAAGAGAGAAAAGTCATCTACACCTTTACCATGGTAACTCTTACAAAGAAAAACATTTAATTGGTATGGCTCGCTTACAGTTCAGAGGTTTAGTATTATTGTCAGTATACTTCTTCCAACAAGAGCACATTTGCTCCAATAAGGCCATACCTCCTAATAGTGCCACTCCCTTTGAGGGTAATTTTCTTTCGAACTACCACATACATTTCAATTTATTACTATGCTTTAGACATCTGTTTGTTTTCTAATGAAAGACAGAATGAGGGTAGATCTAGATGGGAGTGGCAAAGAGAAAGGAAACTGTAATCAGGATATATCATATTAGAAAAAATATATTTATAATAAAAGGAATTACAAAAAGGATTACAGACAGAATCTTCTATTTATCTTTTGCAGAGTATTCCATAACCTTAAAGCCATCCTTTTTAATGAACAATATGTAATAAATGATGCTAATAAAATGATTGATAGTCATGAATTATTAAACGGGTTATATTTTTAACTCAAGATGAAACAAAAGAAAAAATTCAAACAATGAAAATCTCTTTGTCTGAAAAAAATGAAGGTATAAACTAGACATTAAAGCAAAATTTTCTAAAGTTATTCAGTTTTGGCTGTTAATAAAATGGTACCAGGTTGCTATATTTTACCTCACGTTACATCTTAGGTACACCTTTGCTGGTTCTGAACTAATTAAGACATGCCCACAACATGTTGTGCATGTGTTTAAATATGTGCTTGTATCGTCCTTGTAAAATTTAGGGAACTGAGAATGTAATGTAGGGAAATAACATTTTGGGCTACACTGACGAAGCTCTGATTCGTTTGGGTTATCTGACTCCAACAGGACCCAGTCAGCTCTATCTCAGCTGTAATCTTCTTACTTCCTAAACAGCAAGCTTATGATAGATGAACATCTATTATAATAGTTTATCTTCTAATGCTTTCCCCATTGCATTCTTTTCTAAAAATGTAGGCTTCTAGGTTTATAAAACCCACAATCAATAAATATAACAGCTATTTATAACGCTCTGCTCGCCCACGTGGGGCATCTGTGTTCTGCTTTGCTCAAGAGTTAATGATCATGGGCTTGGATTTTTATCTGGACCGCTTTCTCCTGCTTTTGTGGTGAAGTGTTGCTGCTGTCTGTGAGTGTTGATGAGCATTCAAACAAGAGCAAGCTGAGTCCCCTTTAGCACTGAATCTGCAATCATTGCTTGAGGTAAAAGGCTGGGCAGGATTTACTGAATAATAAAGCTTCAGATATGGTCACATCGAAAGCTGTTGCCATACAAGTTGTTGGAGATGGAAAAAGAAAAGGAGTTGTGGCTCAGGATTGATTTGAAGGCCTTATTTGACTCTCACCAGTTGGTCTTCTTAAACTGGAAATGGGAAGAGAATAGGGACCATTCCATATGGGAACAAATCCTGACTATTCTGGTTTAACTACTTATTACAAATGTTATGGTCAGAGTCTTGTAGTCATGCGCGACTTGGAATTTGTCCACTGATGCATTGACTCTCACCTTTTGAGTTTCTCCATACCGTTCTCAAGTCAGTATCCTATTTCTGACTATTTTCTTATATGTCTGGAGATAAATTGGAAGCTGTAGATATACTCCTCTCTATGATGCTCTGCTGCCAGAGAAGCAGCTCTGGGATTCAGTATGGATTCTACCTCAAGCGAAACTTGGCACACATTCTGAAGAAATGTCTTCTTTAAGATGCATTAGCCAAGTAGTTCTCAAATTATTTTTCAATAGATTCTAGTGTTACAAGTTATATTCATAAATACACACACATATATATGTATATATTCACTACTATGTAAGTAGTTAAAATTGGGTCTAAGCGTGAAACCTCTTGGGTAGGATGGTGCAATGCTTAGACATTCCTCTTACTGGGGTTCAAAGAACAGTGATCAAAGACTGAAAAGAGGTTTTTTTTTCTGTACTATTGAGCTAAGGTGCAAATATTCTGAGTGATGACTGTATAATTAAAGCCTGTATTTAGTTTAATCAAAGTAAAAATGGCTTCATTAAATTACACAATGATTTGCATTCATCCAAGATCCAAATTAAAATTGTCTTACCATTATAGTATGTAAAATTCACTTTCATCTGTAGATGATGCTGATTTGTACATTTAGTCTTGGACCTTAGATCTTTTGTATGGAAATGTTGAAAGAATTTTTTTCCCTTGGTTCTATCATTTAGTCATAATTTTATAAAATCAGAGAGTGAATCACACTCTGAATTTTATCATAATTGATAAGAATGATGTAGATAGTGAAATTTTGGACATTGACTTGATGTTGGGAGTGTATACGTGAAACTCAATTCTGTGATGAAGAAGACATTTTGGGATATTGGATTACAGTAGGTGTATTTTCAACATATATGAGCAAAAAGTTTGGGAAATACAAGATAGACTATTCTAAGAGTTATATTATATCACCACTTAAAATGCATTGATATACCAATGGCGTTTAGAAGGACAAGATAATATTTGTAAATCGAATCTCTATTCAAGTCATTTAGGCAAACTTTGGTCCATTTGTTCCATGTCCTCCTAAAGGGAGAGTGGGGACTTTGAATACAGAGGCAGAAAGGCTTGGAGTGGAGATGAAAGGAGAAGGACTAAGCTATTTTCCAGTGAAGCATTATGGGAGGCAACTAGAAGCTTTGTAAGGTGCCCAGGACACATCCCCTGACCCTAGAGAAAGGGCTTGATCCTCTTAATATTTGACTTTGGCCTTTATAACTATGAGACAAGACACAGTTTTTCTAGACCTCCTACTCATGACAGCCCTTGAATACCAATCTATAATTTAATAACATTTTCAGTTTTATGGTTTTATCTTGAATTTTATTCTAGCATCTGCAAATGCTCTTAAACTTTGATCTAATTCTCTAGTTCCTTTCATTGTTTAAAAATACTGTTGAAGTCAAGGATGGGTTGATGCCTCAGTAAAATTCTTAGTAATGGGCACTTGAGTTTGGATCCCTAGTACACATGTAAAAAGCTGGGCTTGGAAAAGTCGAGACAGGGAGAACCCTGGGATTTAGTGGTCAGTAAGTTTCCCTAATAACTGAGCTCCTATTTCATTGATGCTATATCAAAAAATAAAAGGTATAGAGTGACAAAAGAAACCAAACATCAATATCTGTCATCCACAGATGCAATACCATACACATCAGCATATGTATGTATACACCATACTATATACAGTACACACAGTAATTAATTTAAGATTATTACTGGGGTCTTTTGTTTTCTACACATCGCTCTTGCAAATTTCTAATAGCTGACGTGTGTTATTCAGCTTTCATTTTATGAAATGATGAACACATGAACATTATTTCTAAGAAAAACTGAATTAGAAGGTCTTGCTTGGCTATTGCTTTTGGTTTACAAAAGAATTAATATATAAGGAAATGGGAAATATACTGTTTTATTTTAGAAAAATACAGAGCAAGTCATAGTAAAAGCTAATACCTCATATTCAACTCCTCCAGTTAACTGTGTTCCGGAGACAGAAGGTTGGCATGGCACGCTTGCCACGTATTTATAACTTGGTGGCAACCACGCTAGATGCTGGCTGCCTAACAAACCCACTGAAGCTGCAACATTCTCTTTTGTGTCTTTCTCTGCACATCAAGACTTATTACGCCATTTGTTTTGTCTCTGAGGGAGGAAAAGAAGCCAAGCAAACAAATGCTGGAGGGAAAATTCTCACTGCATGCATGTGTTAAATATTTAAATTGCCGTTTCCTGCTTGGACAAAAAGTTTGAATTAGAAAAGAATCTAATTCTCCTACAGCTCATGTAAGCCTCCCAATTCTTGTTTTGGCTTATCAATTTTCTGCAAATTTTCATTTGTGTATTATTCTCATATTTGCCAATTCCTCATTAATGTTATCATACACTTGTCTATTGTGTGTTCTATAATTTCATTGTGTGGATACTGTAACTTATTTATCCAGTTTTCCATTAATTACGTACTTTTATTTCCGACTGTGTTTTTTGATTTCTCATTTTAAATGATACTTTAAATTATGATTGTACAAAGATGAATGAACATGAGTTTATATTTATTCCCATTTTTCTTTCCTTTCCCTGTTCTCTTCTACAATATATAATTTCTTGGCTGTAAATGCTAAGACATCCATTCAATTATGTAATTGTAGTTTCTGTTTATTTGGAATTTACAGATGGATTTAGAATCAACAACCACAGCTTTTTCTATGTTCAGCCAAACTATTCTGATTTTGTTTTAATTCTCCTGCCATTGTTTTACTGTGTATAATATTCTCAATTATTGCCATTTCCCTGGGGACTGTTTGGAAGCTATTGTCTGGCTAGCTTCTAGCTCTGGATGGTGGAGTAGGTAACTCTGGTTTGGGTTATATAATTGTTCCATTATAAGTGAATTTGGCTTTGATGATATTTGAAAAAGGATTCTATCTTCTACAAAATTAAATAACTTTTGTGGTTTTTATTGATGTTCTTTTTCTAATGCACAGTGGAATTTTACAAATAGAAACCTTCAATTTCAAAAGAACATCACTGACTTATACACTTTAATACAATATAGGTTCTACTGTATTGTTGCTTCTTTTTGTTAGGCTAATTATACATATGCAGCATCTTACATTCCTACTGTATAATTCTATTCTTTTCGGTTTTGTATTAAAGTCCACTTGGTTTTGCTATTTTATACTTCTGCATTCCTAACCCACAGTGCCAGTTTTCTTTTATGCTATTTCCAGTTCTTTCTGTGTTCTGGTTCTGCAAACACTCTTTCTATCTGCGAGGACTCTCATACTTTGTCTTTTTCTGCTACACTATTATCATGTGTCTGAATTTGTTTTCCTCTTTGTAGTTCTCCTGCTTTAGAATCACCGGAGTCCTCTTTCTTTTAAAGCATTGCAAGAGGGAATTTGATTAAAATTCATATCCATTCTATAATAACCACTCTCTGGAGAGCATTGTTATACCTTAACACTTTTGCATTATTTTGAACATCATGGCTTTCTCTAGCACCTTTATTTAGGTATGTTTTTATTATCTATCTTTGAATAAAATAGTATTTTCTTCAACCATATTTTTACTCTAACTTCATATGAAAGCAAAGAAGAGTTGAAGGTTGCTTTACAACCTGACAGATTTTAATGGATCTATGGGAGAGGTTGTATGGTTTACTTTCGTCCCACTTGCTGGAGATACTAGATTCTGTGGCTGTTTACATGTTAAGACTCACTCTGTTTTCACATCTACAAACCATTGTCTATGAATGTGGCTTGTCTCCTAGTCATTGCCACTTCTCTGAAGATATTTTACTAGCTTAATGGCTATTCTTGGTTGTCAACCTGACTATAGGTGGAACTAAAACCCAAAAATGAAGGACATATCTGTGAGAGATCTTTGTTTAGTAATAGGTAGAAAGATCGACTTCTAATCTGGATCTGCAGGAAGACACGTCTATAATCCAGATCTTGAGGCAGGAAGGCATACCTTTAATTCAAATCTTTAACCTAGATAGAATCTGGGCTACACCTTCTGCTGGAAGCCTATACATGGTCATAGAAGAACAAAGCTTCGGTTCTTTTCCTGTATGCCCTGTCTTTACTAGAAAATATGTTTCTTCACTGGCATTAGAGTCTACTGTGTTGGGATTCCAGCATATACTGAAGACAGGCTGAAACATTCAGCCTCATGGACTGAGTAACTACTGGATTCTTGAACTTTCTGTTCACAGGCAGACATTGTTGGACTAGCTGGACCATGGCCTGTAAATCATTCTAACCTAAATCTATTTTTTCTCTATATAGATAAATTTATTCTATAAGTTCTGTTTCTCTAGAGAACCACAACTAATACACTAACATTCTTACATATTCCATTATTGTAAGTGGTAAATTTTATTTCAGTGTCTCTGCAGACATCATTCATGGGTCATATAAACAAGTGCCCCCTCTCTGACCCATTTTCCTCCCCACCTATATCAATACTAAGAAGACATTATAAATACTTTGCAGTTTAAATTTTTCTATTTTAATCATGCCACAATTACTATGCTGAAAAAGTGTTTGATTTAGAGAACTGGCCATAGATCATAATCGTGAAGAGTTGTCTTCTTTCACTACTCCTTTCCGGACTACATGATTAAACCCTCACTTTTATGTTCAAACCCAAATATTGATCTATTTCCAGTTCCTGAAAGTTAAAGTGCTCTCATTGGAAAGTTTTGCTTAAGTAAGAAAAGCACAATAACTGAAGCAAATAATGAAACCTCTTAGATACCCACAGCAAGAAAATTTCTAGAAATGACGGGCTTGAGCATTGTGTAGTTTACACAATTTTAAAATGAGTGAAAACAAAGTATGGTTATAGTATGGGGAAAAGAAGGTGAGCAGATCTCTAAGTTTTGAAGCCTGATGTTACTTTTGGTCAATATGGCTTATAATAATTTCTTATAAAGAGAGAGATCCTACTTATCCTAGTCTTACTTCTGCTACGGTGATAACATTTCCTTATCAAAGGCACCTTTGTTGAAAAACCATCTGTCAGGGAAGTGAAGGCAGTACTTAAAGCACCACAGTCACAATGAAGAGTAGGGAGAGATGAATGCGCCCATGCTTTCTCATTGCTTGCTACAAGCTAGCTTTTTGCACTTTTATGAAGTTCAGGACCCCTGGCCTAGGTATGATGCTGCCCATCATGGGCTGGGTCACCTGACATTAATAAACGAACAGTATGCTCTCCCATGACTGGCCAACCTGACATAGATAATTGCTCATAAAGGCTTTCTGCCAGGTAAGTTTAGGTCGAGTCAAGTTTACCTAAACTACATTAAAGGTAGTAATTTAAGAATGTGCATCTAGAAAAATTTCCATCACTCCTATGATTTTGCTTTTTTTAAAAAAATGATAATGAATCTCTCCTTATAAATTAAACATACACCCTTTTGCATACAATTGCCGCCTTGCATACTAATTCCAAATTACTCATTAAAAATATGGATCAGCCCCATGAACTTAAGTTAATGCTTCAACCAACAAGAGCTAAGTTATTAATTCAATACAAATTAACCTTTAATGGATGGATTACTTTTAAATAAAAAGATGTTTGGGTCCATTGTTTTATTGAAAGCAGTTACTAGAGGATATTTATCTCGTGTGTTTAAAAATCTATTATTAGCAGCACTAGGAGTCCCTCTAGCCCAATTAAAGCCTCTGCTTATATTTTCCATTACCTGAAGTAGCTCCGTAGATTGACATTAATTACCACAGTCATCTAGCCAATATCTAAATTTATTGTGCATCTGTTGTTTAGCTTCTATAAATTTTAGATATGCATAAAACAATTTACTCTAACTAAAATGTGCATTTATTTTTAAAATTATTCTTACTTTGTATATATTCCAAACTGTGGTCATAAACCTTATATTCTATAGATTCAATCAAAGATTAAGTTTAACACAATTAATTGTGGTAATTGATTTTTTTTGTGGAGGAGGATTTGCAGTAAATTATCAAGTACCCAAAGTCAATTTTTTTCTTGTCTATGTGTAAATTTTGTTCATTAGTTGTATTATAGTAAGTCATATAATTTGAATTTTATTACATTCTTAGGAAAAAGTTAAACTGACTGTAGTGAAAAGAATTAGGGATTATCATGTTACTTGTGCTTAGTTTAATAACTACAAACACTTTTCATACATGCAATTTTGGTTGAAACATGAACCATATGTAACATAACAAATCCAAGTGTTTTCAACCTGGGTCTAAGGTTTTAAATATGTCTCTAAAATGGTCTTTGGAATCTATACAAAAATCAATGATAGAATTAAATCTGTCCATTTTGTTAGTGGATATTTTTTAACAGAAGCTTAGTTTCCAAGTATTTTTATCTGTATTCCTAACCCCTGAGAGCAGCGCTGCAATCAGTCAAAAGAAATGTTTCTGGAACACCTACTGCCCAATGAGCACTTTAGTGATCCATCAAATGGCAAACAGGAAAATTGGTACCTAGCAAAAACAGCTACATCTTAACATCTTAATTAATATTGTGATGATGACCCAGATCAAGTGGTTAGAAGCACATCCCAATGTGTGAAGGATGTGCAACTTCTGGCTGATCACCTGCCAATCTGCACCTCAGCAGCTTCATCTAGACATTAGTTCTAATGTTGACATTATATGGTTATTGTGAAAATAAATATGATATTGTATACACAACAGTAATTGGAACCTAATAAATCCTTGATAAGTTTCTTAAGTTTTTTGCTTTCTTGCTTTTTGTTTTGTTCGTTGTTATTTTTGTTTGTTTTTTTTACAAGACAGGGTCTCTCTGTAGTTTTGGAACCTGTCCTGGAACTCACCCTGTAGACCTGCCTGCCTCTGTCTCCCAAGGGCTGAGATTAAAGACATATGCCACCACTGCCTAGTTCTTGATAAATTTCTAATGCCTATTTAGTCCTGAAAATTACCAAATCCTGCTGAATTTGGAACAAACTGATTATCCTTCAAAATGAGCTTTATTAGCAGAGAGAAAAAGATTGTCACACAACTACAGGAGCTATGTTGGGCCATAAGGTAGGACAGTGTAGGAAGGGAGAGAGCACAGTACCAGAAGCAGCACAACAAGCTGCAATGTGGGTGGCATCAAAGATATTGTAAAAATAGTAATAGAATTACTTAAAGGGAAGAGTAGGTGTGGTGGCCACCATAGAGAGTGTGGGATGGGGTCCTAAATAGGAGCAGAAGAGAGGAGAGAGCGTACTCTAGAGCAGAACAGCCAGACATGAAGAATGAGAGATGAGAGAACCCCTACTTGTATAATTTTTCCTCAGCTGGTGGGGAGGCTGACCACAGATAGAAGTCTGTTCAGGAGCAGACAAGAGTACCTTGTTCAGCAACAGTGATAAGTGTATTCAACTTCCTGTTATTCCCTTAGACCTAAGAGACCAAAGGTGTGGCTTGATTTCCAAGAGAGAGGTGGCAGAGTGGGTAGGTAGGCTGGCACAGTCAGTCAGCAGATAAACATACACAGAGTGAACCATTATGCCTAGTTGCTCATATCAGAACTAGACATTTGCCCAGCCTTCCCTTTAAGGAACTGAGAATTCCCTTGCTCTCTGGTGTAAACAGGTCTTCTCTAGCAAGAGACTAGATAGGTCTTCCAGTGTTTAGACCTCTTTGGAATGTGAAAAAAAAATGGCTTCAAAGAAAACAATACCCTTATATACTTTCAGTCAATTTAACTTTCACAGATTTTACTTTTCAATTGGCCTTTCAGAAGTCATCGACGCTGAAGAAACGCAAGTATTCAAGTTGACTTTGAATATGATTATGTTCAATAACTATTAAAGGTCATTGTTGTTCCTTTGTCTACTGCAAGTACATCATAAGGCTACTGGCATAGGCTCCATGTTCTCTCTCTCAAAGAAACAAAGAGGAAACAGGGCTTGGACATCATCCATCCTTTACAAAGCAAGCTGTGCATATTAAGCAGCTCTTGTTTTTCTTTCATTTCTTCAGGTACCTTTACACAGGGTTCTCCCCACCTAGAATCTTTCTAATGGTTTCTTCAATACTAATTAAAAACACATCTGCATCCAGTTTGTTTGAAAATGCTGTGGTACACATCCCTCATCCTGTTTGTAAAACTACACTGCAAGAAATTTTGAAGGACATTCATTCACTGCTTACAAAATTTCAACTGTAAGGGACTAAATTGAAAGAATAAATGTTCAGCAATGTGGTCTCTAATTCTTAGGCAGATTAACAGAAGAGCTAATTGTTAGAAAAGCCCCCAATATAACCTCTTGATACTGGAGAAGGAAAATTCTAGAGACTTTAGCACATATGAATAAAGGATAAGTATAGATATATCTCAACAAAGTTTCACAGACAAACTTTTAAAAAAGCTAATAATTAAGAGCATAGCTTATCTGGTAAAATGTGTGTCTGACACAAGTGTGACAAACCGAGTTTGATCCCAGGAATTCATGGGGCAAGCTTGTTGTTTTAGCACTGGGGAGGTAGAGACAGAGTAATTCCTGGGGCTCAACTAGCTAAATAAAAAAGCCACAGGCTAATGTTGAAATAGGAGCGGCGGGGCTGCGTCCCCAACACCCCGGCTGCTTGGCTAGCTCATGCCCGAAATAACAGCACACAAACTGTATTCATTTAAAGAACTGCTTGGCCCATGAACTCTAGCCCTTACAGGCCAATTCTCGCACCTGGACTAGCCCATTTCTAATGATGTGTGTAAGTACCCCAAGGTGCGCTTACCAGGAAGAGTCTAGCCTCCGTCCATCCTGGTGTCTCTGCTCCAGAGAGCAGAGCTGTTGGGTCTCTCCGGGAGCAGAGCAGAGTCTGACCTCACTTCCTCTTCCGCCCAGAATTCTATTCTGTTTACTCCTCCCATCTATGCTTTAACCTATCAGGGCCAAGCATTTTCTTTATTGCTCAGCCAATGAAATCAACAGATTGATATGACACTCCCACATCAGACTAATAAGATTATGTCCCCCAAAAGAAGGTCGAAAGCTCCTGAGGGAATACATTTGAGGTGTCCTCTGCACATATGCATGCCCAACCTTGCACACAGGCAATATGTATTAGTCACTAATTTATTGCTGTAGAGAGACCATGACCATGACAATTCATAAAAAAAAACCACTCAATTGGGGGCTTGCTTATAGTTCCAGAGTTTTAGTCCATTATCATCATGGTGGGGAGCATGGTGGAAGGCAGGCAGACATGGTGCTAGAAAAGATGCTGAGAGCTCTACATCCTGATCCACTTGCAGCAAGGAGAGATAGAGAGAGAGAGAGAGAGAGAGAGAGAGAGAGAGAGAGAGAGAGAGAGAGAGAGAGAGAGAGAGAACTGGGTCTGGCACAGGCTTTTGAAACTTCAATGCTCACCCCTGTCATTTCTTCCAATAAGGCCACTCCTCCTGCTCCTCAAATTGCTCCACCCCCTGACTCAAATATATGCGTTCAAACGTATGCAAATATAAGCCTTCAAATATATGATCTTATGGGGAATATTCTTATTCAAACCACAATACAATCCCTTAGTAGGATGTATATGTGTATCTGCAAATGCACACACACACAAACACACACACACATACGTACTATGCATCATACATTGTATTTAACACAGAAAAGGTAAAGTGTCTCAGGACACACAACTCCGTCTTTGAGATTTCTGACTTATCTTTTCTTAAGATTTGTCCTGAATGTTAATCAAGCCACCTATAAATACTGCATGAAGTCTCAGGACAATTCTATCTGAGCCCTATTTATGTCATTTGTGTTGAATAAATCAATCTCCGTGGTTTGCTGAAGGATAAAAGAGAAATCTAATTTCTGTCAAACCCATTAGATATCCTTTCTCAAATATCCTTATCAAGTCCACTGAGTCTATACGTTTATTACTTTCCCAATCTAGTTTTCTCTACAGGGGCAATGATTCCTTTTCTCCCTTTCTTTTTCTTTTTGCTAGTAAAGCAGAATTCACCGTGACAAATTGTTTTAAAGCTGGCATAGAAAAAAAAATAAAAGAAAAAGAAAAAAAAATTCTCCAGAGTATTAGTTCTTAGTAAAGCTTTTATGTGCTTCTTTGGTTATGCTTGCACTTCATGGAGTAGGCAGAACTTTGATGTTGATGCTTCTATTAGTTAGTCATCCAAGAGGTGTCCACTGAGCTTTTATTGTGACCCACTGTGTTCTGCTAGTGCAAGAGAACAAGGCTTCAGAGTCTCCTTGAGATGACAGGAAAATAAACCATAACAACAACTCAGTGCTTCCACGAGTCAATGACAAGGACATCAGCGAAGAACAATAAGAGAGGGAATGTTTGGCAACCCTGACTGCTACTTTAGAAAAGAGGAAAAGAGCCTTAGAGGGAGACTACACACACACATCACTCAGTACTGCATCACACATTCTCTCTGATGTTGCTAAAATAACAAAAAGATAATGAATACATGTTAATACATAGATAATCTTTACTATTTTGGCTATATAGTCTAATCTACAGCTGTCTGATCTAGAAGACACTTTATGTAAGTCCTTGTATTTAGGGTTTAAGCTAATAAGCATGGTATCTTGTTATCAAAAAACCTGACAATGCCTGCCTACTTTAGGATATCCTTCCATGGATGTCAGTGGAAGTAATGCTACCCTAGATACATTAAAGACTATTCTAGGATCTCATTTTACTCTAAATATAGGAACTTGATGGAGCAGTATGAACATCTGATACTCAGAATTCTTTCTGCATGCTCATGAGTGATCTTAATATTTTTCTATTGTTCATTTTATTAAGAGATGTTTTGCCTTGACATTTTAAAGCAACAATAAAACTTTTTTAATTTTAATAAAATCGATAAGACATTTTAATTATAAATATTATTATCTACTTAATATTTTCAAAAGTAAATATATCTACAAAGTTACTGGTGGAGCTGGATAAGACACAGTCATTGAACCCTGCAGCAGGTGGGGCTAGAGAGATGGTTCAGCGGTTAAGAGCTCTGGCTACTCTTGCAGACGACCTGGGTTTGATTTCCAGCATCCACACAATGTCTCACAGCTACATATAACTCCTGTTCCAGGGGATCTGATGTGCTTTTCTGATCTCCACAGGGACCAGGCACACACGTAGTGAACAGATATACATGAAAGGGAAAAAAATCAGTCCTTAAAAGTAAAATAAAAAAGATTTGACAATTAAAACTGAAAAGAAATGAAGAGAAGAGAAAACAAAACCCTACTAGTTAACTTGAGTCAGAATTCTTAGGGCCTTGCAATTGCTGAGAGAGGGTGATAAAACTCATGAGATGTTGGTGAGATTGTCACAAACATGCTCTTTGCTCTGTTCCAGGATCAGTTAAATATTTCACCATAGGCAAGTGGCTTGAACTCTAAGAAAGAGGAATGAGAGAATAATTCTCAGGTGAGAAGAGGATAGAGAAATTTCCTTGACATCCTAAACCTCGGTGCACAGCTGTAATTAATGTGTAATTAATGTAATCACATGTGCATTTTCAGCAAGCGAGCCCCTAAATTACCTCAGAATCCCTTCATTGCCCTGAAGTTAATGGCAACAGTGCCAGATGACCCTTAATGCATCTTTGGCTCTAAATACTTTGAAACTGTGATTTTTTTACAATGGAACTCTTAGTCGTATTTTCTGCAGATTTAGGAAGTGTTTGGAGTGAAGCAAGTTCTTTGACAGAACGGAGACACTTAAAGACCCAAGTTATCCTTTTTAGGAGGAAGTAGTCGTATTTTGTTTTGCTTCAGGGGTCTGGAAAAACGAACACAATGGAATACTCCCTTTATTCATATCCAGTTGATTTCTTCCACTACTGGTGTATGCATATTAACACATCTTTGCCTACCAAGTCAACACTCATTTGTAAGCTATTCTCAAAACTTCTCTGAAAATAATTTCAATTTCTTGTTGTAATTTTTAATTAATTAATTGTTTAGGTGCTGGGGCTTGACCCCAGCGTCCAGTATGTTAGGCAACTGCTCCAGTGCTGAGCTACTTCTCCGAACTTCAAGTTAATTTGATAGGTCTGAAGTGCCAGGCAAAGACCCATGACCTAATTCTTTAACTGGGCGTATTACGTAAGAATGGAAAACATTAGCAAATAGCTCAGACATTTCAACAGGATGTAAAAAAAAATGCATAGTGCATTCTTCCTTTCACCACCACAATCATTCCCAGCTCTCAGATCCACAAGATCCTCAACTCTGAGCTACTCAGTGTAAATCCCAGTTTATAATAAGCAGAGGAAGCCAGGCAGTGGTGGTGCACGCCTTTAATCCCAGCTCTTGGGAGGCAGTGGAAAGAGGATCTCTGTGAGTTCAAGGCCAGTATGTTCTACAAGAGCTAATTCCAGGATAGCTTCAAAGCTACAGAGAAACCCTGTCTTGAAAAACAAAAACAAACAAAAATATAAGCAGAGAAAACAGCTCATAATGCCTGACATTAGATATACTGCTATCTATTTTGTTCCAGGGATTCTTAGGAGACTTCTTGGCAGTTCAATGGATAGTAGTTATTCATTTTATAATAGGAAGGAAAAGCAAAGTATGTATCAGGGGAGGTAGGGTGCATGGAAGTGCAGGTGCCTACAATGGCCAGAAGCATCGTGGCATCAGGCTTTGAGATGCACTGTACCCCATGAGAAAATAAACAATCTCCGCAGAGCAGGCAGTGCTGTTGAGCCAACCCATGTGGGTCTTGGGAAACAAATCTGGGTCATCTGCAAGAACAAAAAGCACTTTTAATCTCTGAGGCATCTCTCCAGCTGCTAATCAGGAGAATTTTTAACTACCGGATTCTGCCATGTATGTGACGGGGATGTGTGACAAGATGGGGAAAAAAAGAACAAAACTATTTTTATGTGAATTCTGTAGTAAATGGGGGGACTGATTACAATCGATAACTTTTTCTTTAATTCCAATAGTTCTATACAATACCCAAGTCTAATCCACTGCCTCTTGATTTCTCAGTCTCCTCTGTGGGTACAAGTTTGTCTCAAAGTACAGCATCTGTTCTCCCACAACTATCTCCTGAGTTCTTATTCTGGGCATGCTGAGCATCTAGGCTTTCTGCTTCCTCTGTGACCCTACACCACTGTGTCCATCTTTACCTGCGCGGAATTTCTACACAAAGTTGGATCTAGAAATCAATACCACTTTCTCTACTGTTGGCCTGAGAATTGGAGTGGCAAGAGTTGTGGTTTTATGGTACTTTTTCTAAGAGGCTCTGATTTGAACGTCTGACTTTCCTTTCATTAAGGTTTGGTGTCTAGAAAAGGTTATTTAATGCTCTGAGTGAGGTGCAGCGGAAGATCACACGTACAAATTCTCAAGTCTACTTTCTCACAGAGTACAAATTGGGATCCCCTTTATACCACTGTGTCTAACACAAAGCCTGATGCCCTTAAATCTGTAAGCATTTGCTGATCATCTTATTTTGTCATGGCATTGTAGAAAATAAGTATGCTTGTTCATCATCTCAGCAAATATTAATGGCTTAAAATCACCCACTGGTCAGGATAGTGGTCAGAAAGACAATAGGTGTTAGATTAGTTTCTTTCTCTTTTGCCTGACTTTTTGTAGTTGGTACCAAGGGCTTCCACTTGTATCCCAGTAGGATTACTAGTTTTCCTTTTCACCCTGTTTTTCCCCCAAGTGAAATTCATGCTACCTGTGCTCAGCACAGGACAATGGACAACACCTGAGCTGCTATGGTTGGAGAACTTACTTTTGTTCTCCTCCCCTCCCCATGCAGGATAGCTCTCCAGATGGCCTTTGGCTCCCTCTGGTTTCCTGATGTGGGATGTTCTTCTGTATATGTATTTCTTCTACCGGTTAATGAATAAAGCTGTGTTGGCCTATGGCAGGGCAGAATATATCTAGGCTGGAAGAGTTATAAATAGAGATGATAGGGGGAAACAAAGAGACACCATGTAGCTGCTGAAGGAGAAAGACACCAGGTTGAATCGTCCCTAGATCACAGGCATGTGGCAATACATAGATTAAAAGAACTGAGTTAATTTAAGATTTAAGAGTTAGTTAATAGGAAGCCGGAGCTAATAGGCCAAACAGTATTAAAATTGATATAGTTTCCATACAATTGTTTGGGTCTGGGAAATTAATGGGCTCTCTCCAATTATGAAGTGGTGCCCACTATCTGGGGCACCATTCCTGCATCATCCTTGAACAGAACCTTGCATACTATGGTCATATTAATAATATTAATTTTTACATGCTATAAATGTAAAAAGTTTTCCCATTTATTTGTGCTTTTTCACAGTCCTTCCTAATCTTTTGTGACATTTACTCTTAAACATTTAGTTTTTTATGCCACCTTAGAAGGGGGTTTCTTAATATCTGTTTTCAGAAAGTCCATTCTTAGTCTGTTAGAAGAATATTTTTCTTAAATGTATACTGCTGCTTAATTAATCTATCAGCTTTAAGATATGAGATTGATCATGTGTTTTTGTCTTATTTCAGTTTTTCTATATGGTGGATTACATTTGCTGATTCTCAGTATGTGGATTCATTCCTGCATTTCTGGGTGTGAGCCTCCTTGATCAGTGCTCTTAACTGCTGGGGCATCTATCCAGCCTACCACTGAATGCTTTTAAAAAGAGGGTGACATGATCTTAATAGGACTAATTTTGTTGCTTTGGGTACAGTGGAAGAGTAGAATAAATTAAAGCATGGAACTGGAACTGTAAGACAGAAAAATTAGAAGGTACTTAAAATCCAAGAGACAGATAACTGTGATCTGGGGTGGGCTGAGGAAAATGACAATTTTATCTGTTCCCCTATTTTTTCAATTACAAGCTATATATTTTTATTGGACTTTTAAAATATGCATTTAAACATATTTTTAAAAATATGCACTTTAATACCATACTTTAAAAATATGCAGTACACAAATTAGAAAACCTAAAGTGTGTCCTTATGATTCTCTGGAATTCCTCAGTGTCTGTTGCTATGTCACACTTTTTGTTTCTAATTTTATTAATTTGGATCTTCTCTTCCTGCCTTTTAGTTAATTTAGCTAAGGGCTTATCAATGTTATTGATTTTCTCAGAGAACTCACTTTTTGTTTTATTGATTTGTTGGTTTCTTATGTTTTTGTTAGTTTGTTTCTATTGATTTCAGCATTGTGTTTGATTATTTCTTGCTGTTGGGTGTAGCTTTTTTTGTTCTAGAACTTTCAGGTGTGTGATTAAATTGTTAATATGAGAACTCTCCAATTTTTGTATGTAGGTGCTTAGTGCTGTAACCTACTCTTTGAACCAACTTCATTGTATCCAATAGCTTTGACTATGTTGTAATTTTCTTTTCAATCCATTCTAAAAAGTTTTTAATTTCTTTATTAACTTCTCCACACCCAGTTTTCATTAAGTAGTAAGGTTTTCAGTTCCCATGAGTTTGTAAACTTCATGTTTTTTTTTTTCCCCATTGTTGTTGGTGCCCAGCTTTAAACCAGTGGTGAAATAGGATGCAAGGGGTTATATCAATTTCTTGTATCTATTGAGATTTACTTTGTGTCTAACAATGTTCTTAATTCTGGACAAATTTCCATGAGGGCTGAGAAGAAGATATTTTCCTTTGAGTTTGGGTAAAATGGTCTGTAAATATCTGTTAGGTCCATCTGATCAATGACATCATTTAGGTACAGCGTTTTTCTGTTTAGTTTTTGTCTGGATACCTGTCTGTTGGTGAGAGTGAGTGCAAAAGTTACCCACTATCACTATGTAAGCGTCAGTATGTGATTTTAGCTGTTGTTGCATTTCTTTTATGAACATTGATGCCCTTGTTTTTGGTACATAAATGTTTAGAATTGCAACATTAAATTTGTCTTCTGATTAGCTTTGAAGTCGATATTTAAAGATATTTAAAGGGCTACACTGGCTGGTTTCTTGCTCAGCATATCATTTTTTTTTCTTCTATCCTGAAATGTCTATCCTTGATGTTAAGGTGTGTTTCTTGGATGCAGTAGAAGGATGGGTCTTGTTTGCACATGTAATTGGTTAGTCTGTTCTTTTTTTCTAGATGATCGAGATCATTCATATTGATCGTTATCAAGGAGCAGTGTTTGTTGATTCCTGTTTATATTGTTGTTATGGTGTCGCTTTGCTGTTTTTCTGCCTCCTTTGATTTATTGGTCTGTGATTATTTATTCCTTGCGTTTTCTTAGGTGTGTTTAACTCTTTCAGATTGAAGTTTTTCTTCTAGCGCATTCTGTAGAGTTGGATTTGTATACAGAGACTACTTAAATTTGGTTTTAAGTGATGTTTATCTTTCCTCATCTTTTGTGACTGAAAGTCTGGACTGCATCTGTGATCTCTTAGTGTGTTAGAACATCTATGCAGTTCCTTCTGGCTTTTAGAGTCCCCACTGAGAAGTCAGATGTTATTCTAATAAGTCTTTAAACATTACTTGTTTTTTTTTTCCCTTGTAGGTTTTAACACTCTTTCTTTGGTCTGTATATTTAGTGTTTGTTTATTACATGTGTGGAGAATTTCTTTTCTAGTCTATGTCATGTTCTGTATGCTTCTTGAAACTTGATATCCACCTCCATTACATTAGGAAGATGCAGATTTATTTTTAGTTTTTTTTTTTTTTTTGAGAATTTTCCACACTCACTTCCATGTCAGTTATATTATTGATATTGCCATTCTAACTAAGGTAAGACAAAATCTCTAAATTGTTTTGATTTGCATTTACCCAATTGATAGGAACAATAAAAATTCTTTGAAATATTTCTTAGCCATCTTGAAATATTTTTGAGAGCTCTGTTTAGATACATAGCACATTTTATTTTTGGGTCAT
Organism: Alexandromys fortis; assembly: GCF_014885135.2. NCBI lineage: Eukaryota > Metazoa > Chordata > Mammalia > Rodentia > Cricetidae > Alexandromys > Alexandromys fortis. The sequence goes on from NW_026067938.1 coordinate 12,725,484, forward strand.
TTGCTTCAAGTTTCTTTAGGTTTATTTTTTGGCTTGGATACACACACACACACACACACACACACACACACACACACACACACACATATATATATATATATATATATATATATATATATATGACTTTCTCTGTACTCAATTGTTTCCTTAGCTGTGCAGAAGCTTTTTAACGTTATGAGGTCCCACTTGTCAATTATTGACTTCAATTTCTGAGTAAATAGAGTTCTACCTACTCATATCATATATAGTACTACCTATGACTTTTTTTTCTAGAAATTACAGCATTTGTGGCTTCACTTTGAGCTCTTTGCTCCAGTTGGATCGGTTATTAAAGTTATCCTAAATAATTTTGATAGCATAATAAATAGGGGTCCAATTTCCTTCCATACTTAGACATCCCATTTCTCAGCACCATTTGCTGAAGATAATTTCTTTTCTCTATTGTATATTTTTAGCATCTTTGTCAAATATCATATATTTGTAGAAACATGCACTCCTGTTTGGGTCTCCTACTTTGTTCCATTGGTCTTAGCATCTGTTTATGAGCTGGTAAGATATATTTTTATTATTATAACTCTATAATATATTGTGAACTCTAGAAGGTTTCTTTTTGTTCACAATTGCTTTGTATTCCAAGGTGTTTTGTGGTTCTATATAAATTTTAGAATTTTTGTATATTTCTGTGAAGATTGTTGGGGATTTGGCCTGGGATTGCATTGCATATATTGCTTTTGGCAGTGATTGTCTTCACATTAAGTCTACCAATACATGAGGTTGGGAAGTCTTTCTACCATCTAGTGTCTTTCTCAATCTTTTTTCTTAGAGATGTTAAGTGTTCTTGAATAGTTCTTTCACCTCTTTGCTTAGGTTTATTTCTAGATGTTTTATTTTCTTTGAAGCTATTGTGAATTGGGAGTGTGTCCATGATCTCCTTTTTCATGTGTTTGTAGTTGATGCATAGAAAGGCTACTGATATTTGCAAGATTATTTGTATCCTGCCACTTGGTTGAAACAGATAATCATTTCCACAAGTTTTCTGATAGAATTTTTGAGATGTCTTATGTATAATATCATATCATATGTAGATAATGGTAATTAGACTTCTTTTCCTTCTTGTATCCCTTTGATTCCTTGACTTATTGCTTTAGGGATAGTGGAAAGCTTTGTTTGAGTCTCAATTTTAATAAGATTACTCTGCATGTTTCTCCATATATATATGGAGGGGGGAAGGTTTGTAATGGGTGGAATGATGTAGAACTAAGGACAATATAGAACAAGGAAGAACAAGAAGGAAAAATGAGAAATGATAGATTGAAGAGAAAAGCATAAAGATAAACAGAACCTGTTGTGAGTAGACTTCTTAACCCTCAGATTTTTAGCCCCCCTTTAGCTCAGTCTGGCTTCTTTAATTGAAGCCTGAATGGACACTTTAAAGAGTAGAACTTTTAAGACTCTTATTAATAGTCAGAAACAGAGGAAGCAAGATGAGAATGCTTTCCTGAGAAAAGGCACCAAACCACACGACTAAACATTGTTTAAAAATTATGGGTTTAGTTTAAGTTGTAAGAGCTAGTTAATAAGCATGAGCAACAGGCCAAACAGTTCATAATTAATATAAAACCTCTGTGTGTTTTTGGGGAATAAATGGCTGTGGGACTGGGTGGGATACAAACTTCCACTTACAAATGGCATCCCACTCACCTGGTGGTGGCGTGTCAGAGGAGCAGTAGCTGGCAGTTGACTTCAGGATATCAGCCCACCAGCTTGGAAGGCACTGATAGGTGAATCTCGGATAGGAAAGACCTTAAGAGCCTTGACCTCAGAATGTCTCTTGCTACTGCTGTGTTTTAATATGTTTGACACTGCCACTTTTCTTTGCTATCTGGTATGGTGTGAATAGGTACTTCTGATGTGGTGTGATTATCGTTCTACTTGGGCATTTTTTTGCCTGTGGATTATAATGAAGATGATTTCCCCTTCAGCTACACTGTTTAACTGAAGCAGTGATTTTAGACAATAATAGTGTGAGCTTAAATAGGACTTTGATGATTAAGTGTTTTTAATAAATATAATAAAGGATTATGGTAAGGTTAATTCAGTGGAAAAACTACTATAGGTAAAAGCAGGATATGGTTTTACTCCTGCCTCTGAAAAAGCAGGGCTGCAGATGATAAAATGTAAGAACAAGGCAATGTCACAAAACTAGTTTCTCTTGAGCTCTATAGACTGTGAATTAGTGCGGCTCATGACACCCATCTGTGCTCTATGTGCCGGCATACCGTTTGTGAACCGAGCAAGGGAGTGAAGATTGAAACACAGACTCAGACAGCACAGACAGAGAGAGACACGGGTCATCCTTGAAGCAAGAGTGCTCCAAGAATGCCCCCTTTATTGTGTCCAGGGGCAGCTTATATAGGGATAGCCACGCCCCAGCCAAAACCACCAGAAACCACTCTCCTGCCATCAGGAACTCCTGAGGGTCTCGTGCTCAGAGCAGCTGTAGGCACTCAGATAAGGGGAAAATAAGTTGTTTCAGGATCTGGGGGTTCACAGCTACCAACAACTTAGGTTAATCATTAAGAAAAACAATTGAGTCCCAGAAGCTGAGTTAGTTCACATCTTTTTTTAGTCTTAATTGTTAAGAATTGTGTTCATGAGTTTTGGTGTACATCATAGCTAAAACAAAGCTTTAAATATGACTGAAGGCTAGGTTAAGATGTTTTGTTAATGGATTTTAGCTTAAAAAAAAACAACTTGGAAACAATATAAAGTTCAGAAAGGCACAAGGTCGAGGAAGGGACTCGTTAAGGTCAGGGAACAAGAACAAGACATCCCAATTATTATTAGTTGACATGCCTTTCTTGTTAGGATGGGATGATGATTAATTTCTGGTGCTTATTTCTGCACTCATATCTATATCTATCTATCTATCTATCTATCTATCTATCTATCTATCTATCTATCTATCTATCTATCTATCTAGAGATAGATCTGTCAACAAATGGGTATGCAACCTGAGGATTTAAAGTAGGTTATAGAGAGCCCTGGAACTGGACTCATAGGCGGTTCTAAGTCACCTGATGTGGTGGGTTCTCGTAACGAAACCTGACATTAATGTTTACCCAGCTCTTTGTCCTTTGTGACTCATGATCTACTTGCCGCAAGAATAAGACACACGTTTGTAACAGTGCACGTCCTTTATAAGAAACAGCAGTAAGAATGTCCACATGACACATTTCATGCATATGGTCTAGCCTTGTACAATACTAATAATTCTTTTACATACATTCCACGGATTCCGTTACTAACATGTGGTTTCTTTACTAAAGGGCAAACAGTTCTAACACATGGTTTCATAGTTACACTGTTGTTTATTTCACTCCCGTAGCATACACTGGATACTGGAAAAACACTTGATGTTCCATTGTGGATTACTCAATATTACATATCCACTTCTATAAATTAAATTTTTTAGGAAAATCCACAGTTTAAAAAAATCATACAAGAATAAGCTAGCGTATCACAATCAACAGAGAATGAATCCAAGAATTCCAAATAAGAAAATGTGAGGAACAGCTTCTCTTCACAGGAAACTCACTGTATGCGAATCCCACTTGGCTTCATTTAATTAAAAAGCTGAAAAAGAAAGGAAATTATTACACACTGAGCAAAAGAAAAGCACAACCAGCTACTCACTCCATTCTAAATCAGTGTACACAAATGTAACAAAAGCACCATCATTGTCATCAGCTAATTGAAACTTTGCCATTGGGGTCTGATTGTGAAACGGGCTCCTGTAAGGGGGTCAGGCGCTTACAGTGAGGACCTGGTCAGAGGTGACCCAGCATGTGCTGAGTGAGCATCAGTCAGAGCAGCGTTGAAAATGCAGGTGTAGGGGAACTAAAGGGAATGGACCTAAATATATCTGAGTTTGAATTTCCTGAAGAAATTTTACATTCTTACTGAATTTATAATTCGTTTGTTTAAATAAAATAGTAATTACTTGCAACGTTGTATGCAAGCCACTTTTAAAAGAAATATTAAAAGCAAAAATGAAATTAATGGTTACTGAAGCAGAGGTGATGTTGGAAAACTATTCAACCTAGTAAATTTAACATTTAAATATTTAAATTATATCCTGACATGTATGACTTTGTCTTTCTGAATCTCTCTTTACTTATCAGTGACGAGAACACTTGTGGATAATCTAAAGTTTTGTCTAATGCTAATGATTTATATTAATGCTTAACTAAAACACATTGAAAACAACAATTATAATTATATAATTATATAAAATATAATTTACATATAAAGGTTTTACAAGTGAAACATTATATACTGTTTTGATGTTATTTTATAATTTATGACTATATAAAGGCAACAAACGTAACTGTTTTTACAGAATTGTTACAGGTAGAAATATGTGCCGATACCAGTATGCAATCATACACTGCTTTTGTTTGGGGGCAGCTCCTGATGACTGTAGTAGACAAGCGTCACCTCTGCAAGGAGGGTGATTGGTCATCCTTGTGGGTACAAGCTGCAGTTACTTCTGATTCCACACAAACCTCCACAGCAGCTGGCAAGGTGGAGGGGCGCTGTGTGTATGCACTCACTGGCACTCTCTGTCCTCAATTACAAGCTTGTTCAAAGGGAAACGTCAACTTGAGGATGGCTAACAAAGAGAAACCTTTACCAAATACAGTGTGTATACAATTCAGTAAATATGCGGGTGTATGCACAAGAGCATGTGGGGATAGAGGCCAGAGGCATTCGCTGTCTCTTAGTTTATTGAGTAGAATCTCTCATTGAACCTGGAGACAATTAGCTCAACTGGCTAGCTCTGGGGATTTCTTTCTCTGCTCTTGGTGTACTGGGGTTACAAGACACACTGCCATGTTCGGCTTTGTATGTGGGTGCAGCGCACACTCTGTCTTAGCCACAGAGTTTAGTTACAATTGGACAAGTGGGACCCTGAATCTGGGAACTGGCAAGTTAAGTGTTCTCTCTTTCCCTCTTTCTCCTCCCACCTCTGCATACAGAAGCCAGAGAACAGCCTTAGCATTCCACAGGCACTGTACACCTTTCTTGTTTTGTTCAATTGACCGGCATCTTTCACTGGCCTGTAACTTCCTTGTAACTAGGCTGGGTAGAGAACCTCACTGATCTGCTTTTCTCTGCTATCCGGACCAACGCCTCTGCACAGCTGACTGTGGTCTTGCTGCCCACTTGACCTGCCAGAAATGGTCTCACAGATTTAGAAGCCTGTATATTCAGTTACTTAGGACAACAAATACCCATTACGATGCCGTGATTTGTTTACATGGGTTGGCGGCTTAACTTATGGCCTTCAGTTTGCAAGGCAAACAATTTACTGACAAGTCTGTTTTGTTTTTAAAGCAATGATCTAATAATTTCAATATATTGAGCAGTTAAGTTTAACATTATTGATAAAAACACACCTCTATAAAAGTAAAAACAGTTAATATGATCCTTTATACTTTTATATCCTTTTACAACTTAGAAAGGCTATAAAAAATAAACCTAGATTGTCATATTTTCAGAGGAAAGGGAATTCTGCAATTACACTTTTTTAATTTTTTTTTATTACGTATACCTTGCTTACATTTATGTCTATGTATCTTTTATATGCCTGGTTCCTGAAGAGGCCAAAACAGGGTGTCAGATCCCTTGGGACTGGAGGTACAGAGAGTTGGGAGCTAATATGTTGCTGGGCTGAGCCATGTCTCCAGCCCCCAGTGATCACATTCTTAATGTAAAAATTGACTTATGATCAAAAGATGCTATCTGTTCATTCTGGGGACTATTTCTTTTCACTGATCACATTTATATGTCATTAGGAAATGACAGGTGTAACCAAACTGACAATTATTAAAGATCTTACACTAAGCAATAAATGTAGTAAGTAAAATATACATATGAAATGTTCATTTTCATTAAAAAATTATATTAACATATTGCTCAGATATTGGAAGATCATGAAATAACAACAAAAACTGCTCTGGGGCAGGAGAAACGGGTCAGCAGTTAAGAACACTTGCTATTCTCTTACAAGAGGTTCTGAGTTTGGTTCTCAGCAACCACATGCTGGTTCACTGCCATTCACCTGTAACTCCCATTTCAGAGAACCCATTCCCTCTTCTGGCCTCTAGGGTTACCAAGCATGAATGTCGTGCACATTTATACATGTAGTAAACACTCACACATATAAAATAAATCTTAAAAAAAGTTTCTTAGGAAAGTACCAGCTGTTATTCTCTGGGTGCTCACTCAGAATCTCATGCTTGGAATGCCCAAGATCTGTTTTACCATGAGAGCAGCATACTGAATGCATCGCACTGGTATCAACAATCAATGGTTAGGATAATGTCTGTCTAGCTTGATCTTTTTATCTGTGCCTGCCTACTACTGCTGATGCATTATCAAATAGTATGATAGTTTTTTTGTATTTATACTTTGAATAGTGCTTGGATATTTTCCTTTATATTATTTGTCATAAATATGTATGTTTTTATATTGTACTTAAACCTAAATTACCGAATATTGAACACATTTCTCTTATTTGTATTCTCCAGTGCTATAAGTTTTCTGAAGGAGCAAGAGGCTGCCTTGGGTGCTCCTCAAGTCCCGCTGTCCCCCTAGTACTCTCCATCAGGAACAGGTCTCGCTGTGACATCAGGACTCTGTATAATCACAGTACTGACTCCTGGCTGGCTGGCAATGTCAGCTGAGGTAAGAGAACAAGCTGGAAGCTGATGAGCAAGGGAGTGAACTGTTCATATGGAGACCAAGCACTGGGTGGGACTTGTACAGACATACACACTTCCTTTCTTTAGCCCCATGCTGTCCCTGGAGCGTTACTATTGCTCAAAGTATGGAAGGGGAGCTGAGAAACGCTAGTTTATAATGTAGAACAGGAGGGTGATCTCAAGTGTAACTTTATGTGGGCTCTTTTTTATCACATACAACATTCAGAAACAAACATAAACCACCACCTTTGACTTCCTCAGTGTAACATTCCAGAAGCACACCAGCCAAGTCCATTACTTAAAATCCAAAGTGACTTTATAGAGCATGATTCAAATTTTCTCAGATTATAGCCCCTCCCCAGAGAATTCTTAAGCAGGAGTTAGCAAAGTGTTGATCAACTGACGAGTGCTTGGCACAGAAGGGGCTACAGGACATGGAATGACAAGACTTGTTCCTTACACTTCTCTAGAGAGAAAGTCCCAGGTACAGAGAGTGTCATTAAAACGGCAGCCGTGAGAAAAGAATATGAGGGACCTAACAGTACAGGACAAGAATGTGGGCTGAGTACAAGGACTCTACAAATTCCAACTCCTTTGTCAAGGAGAAGTGGTAGAACTTCATTTTGGATGCAGAGATGATGCTGACTTGGGACAAGTAAAAGATGAACTGCTCAGCTAATTGTTTAGTTCTGCATCTCAGGGCATAAGATAATAATGAGATAAGAATAATAAAAATAGGGTTTGAAGCTTGAAAGGAAAAAACTAGTCAATTAAGTGATAGAAAGGTCCATCCTGATAGATTTTTCTGCCTCTCTGCATTCACTGTCGGAAATGCCAGGGAACAGTGGTACGCTGTTCGTTTTTGTTTTCACCTTTCCATCTCTTCCTGATGTTTGGAAAACCCAAGATGTGCATTTTGTCCAACTGGGAAGTAGTGAGATGTCTGACTAAATGAAATTTCTTATCTCCTGTGTTTCATGTTCTAAAGCCACGGGAAGAGTCGGGGAGCTCTTGTGGCCAGGCAGGAGTCTCTGCCAAGAATCACATGTGTGGTAAAAGAGACGCTGTCAGGGAAAGAAGGACCTCACTTCTCTACTAAGTACAATATGGATTTTTTTCTTGTTTCTTCTTGTCCGGGTTTTTATATATATTTGAGGCAAGGTGTAGTGAAGACTGGCAATGAGCTCTTGATCTTCTGGCCTCCACCTCCCAAGTGCAGGTGTGCACCACAACTGACCACTAGTTGAACTTGTACTCCTGTAGTTAGTGTCTTGCTGATTCACTTTCTAATATTTAATCCCCTACTTTTGCAAGTGTAAAATGGCATGCTAGTGAGAGTAATTATCGTCCTTAGTGAGACCTCATTAACCTAAGTCCTGAGGCTCTTTCCTTACTAAGGGTCTACAGAAGCCAGAAAAGTCTTCAGCTCTGAAACAACTTATCCTTTGAAAAGGTCAAAAGAAATCCTGGCCTTTATTAGGAATAAGAGACCCTGGGGAAGGAGTTTCTCTACTCAGAGTTATAGAAGGTAAAAGCTACCAGGTTTAATAACTGGCAAGGTCAGTTCTCTACACAGTTTGTACACAGAGACATACTTAGGAAGAATTTTCATGATATGACTATTAATAAAACCAGCACATGTGTGCTAAGGAACAGATTTGCTCCGTGTGTAGTGGAGTTCCCTGAGAGGGACCAGTGCTCTTTCCTCTGCTTAATGGCACCTTAAGGTGGACATTGTTTGGAGGAAAAAAGATTCAATTAACAAGCACAATCCTTTGTGATGCAAAATGTTGTGTCAAGGGCCATTCATTCCCAAAATAGTCTTCCAGAAAGGAAAGAAATGAAACATGTGGTGGCTGAACTGTACATAAAAACTTAACAAAACAGTGTAGCAAAGTGATACAAAGTAAATGCTAAGGTCTTTGGTGCAGATGAAGAGAGGTTAGGTGAAGTCACTGAGAACCAAGAGTACTTCAGGGACTATACATTTATCCACAGACAATTCTAAGGTTGGTGTGCATAATCTCATATAAAAAAAATAGCCAAAGATACTGAACAAGTACAGAAACAAGACACCTTTAACTATATGTCTCCAACTCTTTAAAAGTCAACCAGAGCCGAGCAAAAAACGACAAGGCAGTAGCTAATTCTAAGACTATATTATATTAGTAAATAGATCTAAGATATTTTAACCAGATTTTGTGCAACTACAAAGTCAGAGATCTTATTTAAAGTGCAAAAGCAAGCCCAAAACTTTCGATCAGATATTCATTTTCTAGTATCATTTTCTCATTATGTTGCTCTGTCGCTCTGAGCCAATCAAGACTCCTCAGACAGTCAGCATCGTGATGGGATGAATACAGACATCTCATGCTTTCTCCTTCCGCAGTAGAGGCTTTGATGATCCAAAGATGTTTTTAAGAGACATCTGCAGAAAATACTGGCTAGTCTGAGTGCCAGGAGAAAAGGCTGAGAAGATCATTATCTCTAAGCAGAGACCACCATCTAGCCATGCCAACATCCTCTTCTTAGAAAACAAAGCAAGGGGAAAAGCCAATTCTTATTCAATATATAAATGAAGTCAGTGCTATCAGAAAAATGTCTTCTGAATTATGTCTCAGATGGTAATTAGATAAAATCTCTAGGAATCCTGATATTCACTGGTAAGTTTCAAGGGACTCTGGAGTCCAATTAAATTCATCAAAAGATTCAGTGAAAACCTGCTCTTCACTCGAATTATGTAAACTTGAGCCAAAGGTACTTGATGTGCACTGTAAAGAAAACTCCATTAGAGAAAAGTAAAATATGAGTGTAAATATTTATATCAGAATTAATGATAATTAGCATTAAACATTTATAGGGCAATTAATTACTACTATATACTGGTATTCTAAGACATTTACATATATTATCTCCTATAAATAAAAATGTGGTATATCAAACTGTCTTTATTTATAAGCAAGAACACCTATGGTTTAAAAAGTTTATCAATTTGCCTATGGTCACACCCAGACTGGGATACAGGGTAAGTCTACTTATTGAGGTTTCAAAGGCGATCTGTGAATTTAGTTGTTGTATGGAACAGGTTAATGCTACAGAATACTCTTAATACTAACAAGGAGAAGCCTTAGGAAAGCAAGACAGATAAATAAAGTAGACTTTTATGCTTTTAAGCAGGCACATACATAAAGATAAAATAGAAATTTTAAAATTTGTGGGAAAAAATGTGTTGTGTGGGCCAACTTTATTTAAAATACAAATGAAAATGAATAATCAGGAAAGGATCACTATAGAGGAAATTATATTATATAGAATATAATAGAGTGATTAAAAATTGTGAGGAAAGGAGATATTGAAATGAAAGTCAAAACCAGGTCTTAAAGAAGACACTGAAAGAAGAATACCGTAATTGGATGTTTTTGTCCTGACCGCCTGCTCCTAAATACCTAACAGCTGCTTCCCAGATTACCACACAGAGGATTATATTAATTATAAATGCTTGGCCAATAGTTCAGGCTTTTTAATAACTAGTTCTTACACTTAAATTTACCCATAATTCTTATCTACGTTCTGCCATGCGACTTGGTATCTTTTCTCAGTATGGTATTCTCATCTTGCTTCTCTGAATTTGCCAGTGACTCTCTGACTCTGTCCTTCCTTTTTCCAGAATTCTCCTAGTCTGCCTCTTTTGTTTAATCTCTTCCTGCCCAGCTAACGGCCAGTCAGCTTTTTATTAGCAAATGAAAATAGCACACATTCATAGTGTAGAAAAACTGTCCCAGAGCAGAATATTATAACATAAACCAAGAGAGTAATTTCTTTCTGAAACATACACAAGTGGGGTGACCCTCCTCCCCATGGCATAGCACAACACAGATCTAATCCTTGGAAAGGCTGCCTTCTGCTCCTCACTCTGAACCCTCACCATTAGAAAACCCTGGTTCCCAGGCTATCTTGGGACAGTTTGCTAGTTTTCTTTCGACTGGTTCTACTGTTTGCCAACAACTCCTCATGTGTTTTCATCTAACCTGTTAAATGTCATATTCACAAACCAGTTCTTATATATGATTCCCACCTCTTAGTTATTTTTAAGAGAGTTCATCTACATTTCTATCCACATGAGTCCAACACTATGGAGTAGAGGAATCTTCACAGGGAATATTCACTTTATACAGACAAAGCTCAATTCTTGCCTTGGACATAGAGTAATTAGGCAGGGACACAGGTTCAAATGGTCCTATTATGTGTGTACAGGATTATCTAATGGGAAGGCTTATGTTTAGCATTTGAAAACCTTCATTGCTGGGTGTTTTATATATTTTACCTGGTTTCAGAAAACAACAAACCCTAGCCAGCAACCATCCCAATGACAACAACAAAAAAGCCTACATCAAACAACCCAGAGCAGTGGAGTTACTGCATTAATAACAATCCCTCAGAAACAAGTGTGCATACTGGAAAGCGAGTCATAGTAAAAACAGTGCTGTCAAATGTCACACTCTTATAACAGACTAAAAAACTGTATTTTCTCTTGTTCATAGACATCACATTTGTATCTATATAGGCTATGACCTTTGAATACAATTTCATGTGCTGGTACACAGGAAAGTTATATCAATTTTCCCTTTACATTTCTTTACTGTTAACTAAATAAAGTTGACAACCCAATGATGACTTTTGCTAGCCTTTCTATTTTTACAAAACCAGAGAGGCATTCTGATTTCATATTTTTGGATTCTTCTTTTTTTTTATTCTTGATTTAACTTTATTGTATGTATCAGGAAAATTCTCCCATTTCTTTTAGATTTTCTGCAATTTTGCGGAGTATAAGTTTTTAAGTATGTTGTTATGATTCTCTGGATCCCCTTCTGTCTGTTCCTATGTCTACCTCTGTACTTCTACATTTCTGTCTGTTCCTATGTCTACCTCTGTATTTCTACACTTCTTCATTTGGATCTTTTTTCACCACACAAATGAGAATCAATAGCTGGTATTATTAGCCCTAATGAACCACTAAAATAGTTTAAATGAAAGCATCAAGATTACTATAAATGTCTCACCTGTATGGATAGCCGTGATACTTTGAACGGAATATTGAAAGTAGGAAACTGAAGAAGAAGACCACCAGGCCTAATCCCACGAGGCAGATTACTAGGAAGACAGACAACACTGTTAGGGCTGAAAACATGCAAATGGTGCTTCTGAAATACATCCAATTTCCAAATACTTACATGTCACAGTTCAGGCACATACAAGGACCACAAATCAGACCGTTCACTATACAGTGCATTCATTACTCTCCACAATCTTCTCAATGAGAATGTACTATTTGGGGGTATGAAGACAACAACGCTGACTTAAGACTAGTGGTGATTTTCTTTTCTTATACAGTCCCAGAGGGACCAAAACAGAACCAAATGTGACAAGTCGCAAACACGACTGTCAGTCCCCAGATAATGAAGTCTGGCTACAGCAGCAGGAGCAGATGATGGCAGATGCTCAGAAAATCCTCTTCTTAGATGTGCTTCACACAAAAATGTAATTCCAGCTATTGGTTTCATGATTGCCTAAGTAGAGCCCATGTTACTTAGAAACACGGCATCTCAGCAAACACAAAGCTATGAACAAAATCCTGTGCATAGGGAACTTGTTAGTGAAAGCCAACGAAGAGGACACTACTCCAGAGCAGGTCACGGTGTCAGAGTGTTGTTATAGGAGGGCCGAGGCTACCTGTGGCCTGGGCTGCGGTGCAGGCTTTCAACACTGCTGCAGTAAGTACTGAAACTGGAGAGTAGGGACATTGCTTTCTTAGTTTTCATTTTCTTCTCTTATGATTGGGAATAGATGACTAATAAAACAGATTAGCTCCTCTTTTCTTATACATATGGTATTTAAGCAAGATTCACTGCTATTAGTAAAATTAAAACCTGCTTCTAAAGTTTAAAATATATTAGTCAATTAAATGTAGACACACTTAGAATAAATAAATCATATTTATTTATTTACATATGTCCATAAAATTAGGCATTGGTGTTACTTAAATATCAGTTATGAATAAAACATTTGTAAGATAATATCTATTTGTTAGTCTGAGGGAATATCAAGAGAGGGACATAATTAGATTAAAAAACGCTGCGGTCAAACAGATCTCTGTTTCTAAAGTGGGGAAGGAGCGAGGAGGAAAGGCCCGGCAGCAATGCTGAAATCACAGCAGTGAATGCACTGCCTGTGGACACACAGTCACTGATGAGCTGTTGTCTGCGCGGTTTGGTCAGGGATGTCAACCACTGTCTACAGCTGAAACTATAAAACATCACCCTTCAAAGAAAACCGCCTTTCAAAAAAATGTATAATCCACAAATATGAGTCCTAGCAGACCCAGGATACATACTACATAAATTTCTTATAACTCTCTCACTGGCTTAGTTTTATTTCATACCTCCTCAAATACAGTATTCTACCATATACTTTTTCTTTCATACTTTCTTATGGGACCATTTAGAAGAGGAATAGGGCAATGGAGAAGGATGCTTCAAATCTGTGATCAAGCAAAGCTGATGGACTAACATCACTCTATGCAGTGAGAGCAAAATACTGCTAGCCCAGTATCTGAGGATGGGATTGGAGAAGCCCATGAGCTAACACCAGGGGAGGAAAGCCTCAATGAGGCCCACACTCTTGCACAGGGAAGAATGATAACCACAGCAGTTGTGCAGGTCAAAACCATCTCTTGTTCCTTTTCACATGTATCCTATCCCTTCCCATCCACACACAAAATTAATCTGGAGGATTAATTAGGGGAAACAGATGTTACAACAGGAACATCTATAAGATGGAAGTTCAGGGCAAAGCTTTCATAGATTCTGTATCATAGTTGTGAGATTAAATAATTCATTACATAGCTCTTACTATAATTTACATAGGAGGAAATAACACTAATATACTCTACATTAAGCATATGGGTTCATAAAAATGCCTTGTCAGTGCCAAGAACATCTGTTTATAAGGATGTGCCACTTTATTGATGTCACCATGCCCACAGCAATGTGCTCAGTTCTGAGGTTTTTTCTATTAGTGTCGATAGCATCACACAACATTGAGGCCAGGCTCAACTCTCTACACTACCTCCAAACATTTCAATACTTCATGCCTTTAAATTTCTAGAAGTCACCACAGCTCTTTTACATACTCATGATATTAAAAGTACAGTAAAAAACAAATCTAGGTTTTTAGTTTTAATAAATTAATATTCTTTTCAGGATCATGTGCTTTTTATATCTAAATTTTAGGTTTTAAAACAGCTCAGGAATTATACAGTAAAATGGGTTGCTGCAAACCATAGCGGTATTCACTGAATGATCTGCTGTAGGAAGCTATAACATTAAGTCTGGAAAACTTGGTGGCATGAAACTGTCACCCAAGCCTCACTCTTTCCTCACAGCCTTCTCAGGGCAGCAGATACTCCTACATACTCTGCTGTGTTTACAACATCACCCATCAATTCAAGAGGTAAATTCTATCTACAATCCTTTGATATGGAACAGTTCCATCAAAGGATAAAAGTTAACTCCCTTAAACCTAAATGCTGGCATCTAACAGAGTTGTAAATCTGGGGGTGGAGAGGAATAAAAGATAAGCAAAGACCCAGGAACCGGCAATTCTTGCCTTTCCTGGAACAGAGATCCCTGTGGTCTCATAAATGTCAGTAAAAGACATGGAGGGATTGGAAAGTAATCAAGTATCTGTGCACAAAGGAAGCCTCAGCAGCAGCTCCCCGCTTCTGCACCAGCTTCAGTGAGATACCTGAGTCTCATGACATAAAAATACATTACTGCCAATAAAATCTCTGCAGACTGACCATCTGTGCCGTGAGGATGTTCCAACTGAGACCGGCTGTAGCAGAAATGGGCCAGACAGCGCTGACAGAGTTGCTCCCTTCCTCCCTCCCCTGTGCATACAACTCACAGAAAGCAGTCACGTGCCATCCTGAAGAAATGTTTTCAAGTTCATTCTCACATACATCAAATAAAGGGGGTAAAAAGTAAAACAAAATCTTAACCTCCTTCAGCATAGAACTCTTCCTAGGGAGGTCTATGTTTACAAAAAGCTGTTCTGTTCCCCCTTTGAATTAAAGACTAAAACAAAACAACAAATACAGCAACATAAACTTACTCCGTCTTTTTCCGACATCCCCTTTGGAAGTTGCTGCTTCATTTAGAAGAACCATCCCCATGGTGATAGCAGCATCTACAGTAGTTGTCAAGGAAACCATAGACAGGTGCGAATAAAATCTGCTATTCTTTTTCCTGGATCTGAATCTAATGTTCCGGAATGGTTAAAGGACAAATGTGAACAGGTGAATGCCAATCAATTCTTTGCATATTAAACTTACCAATCTTGGAGTTTTCTTTGACTTTTAAGACTTTCATTAACACATATGAATTACAGTTTTTAAAACCAGTTATAAAATTTCATATCTTACATAAAAATACGTGCTACTTTTAGTACAGTGAAATACACTGCTGGCAAGTCTAGAAGAATGTATTCATCAGGAATTCTGTTTCATTCTTCTCATTGTCATAGCATGCCTCTGCACATGTATATAGTTCTAGAATTTTAAAAGTATTACTTATAGATTCTTTAACTGTTTAGAGAAATACCTAGCTCAGGTACCAAGGACAAGACTTATACAATCAAGCCAGAATATTATGATACAATCTGACCACCTGAAAAAGACCTTGAGTCAGTCACCTGACATTTTAAGAATAAAAAACAACCGTGCTGTTGATATTCATACTCATTGTCAACTTGACTAGGTTTAGAATCACCAAATAGCCATAGCCCACACACACTTGTGAGGGTGTTTTCTGAGGTCTTTTGGGCAACAGAATACCTACTCTGACTGTGAGCAACACCATCCTATGAGCCACGATCCCAAACAGAATAAAAAGAAACGAGGAAGAAAGCTAGCCGAACAGCAGAATTCCCTGCCCCACTTCTAGACTGCAGGTGCAGTGCGGCCATGCACTCCTCGCCGTAAGGGGCTCTATCCCTCCAAAAGTGAGTTAAAATCATCCCCCCTTAAGTTGCTTTCATCGGTTATTTCATCACAGCTACAAGAAAGAGGACACTCCTCACCTACTTACTGTGTGCTTATAACTGACGATTTACTCAGACATGCTCACAGAAGCCAGGAGCTAAAGTGACGGGATCAATCACCTTCACAAAATAATCTTGGCAGACTATCAAAACACTTTTGATATTATCTACTGCTAAGATTTTAGAACTTACCAGTGCTGGAAACATAGTATGTATCTGTTCAAATGACTAATGAATTGTAAAAAGTTAGAGAAAAATAAAAAGAATTCTGGTTTGGAATGTCATCCATCTCCTTGACTATGACTTCCTTGTCTTCCTTTCTCCTGTTATGTAGAGGAAATAGTCAGTTATACTATTTGTATCTGAGTTTGTCCCAGATCTCACCCAGTGTCTGGATGTAATATTCATCTCTTCAAGTTATTTTTTATGTTTCACTGAACTCTCTATGTAAATGATTTTCAAACTATTCTAATTACTATAGCACTGAAACCTTTTCTGGAAAAATAAACTAGGAAGCAAATCTTTGTTAGAGGCTGAACATGACCAGATTTGCATCCCCAGTCCTGTGTGGTGCTGTCTGTCCATCCTACACAGTCGGACAGTGCATGCTCCCACTAAGCTTTCAAGGGAGCCTTAGCACAGACACGTGAGTCCTTGGGAACTTGAAGGTCAGTAGAGTCCTGGTTATTGGCCACATAGCTCTGATTTTCTTATGACAACTGTCCTGAGAGTTAATGTGAGAGTAAATACACAGACTGCAACAATTCATTATTTCTAAAATGTTTTTTGACAATCTGCCTGTATGAATTCCTCACAGTCTGCTATCACAGAGTGCTAATAACACATAATGGAAAAATGAATTAAAATGTGTCATTTTTGTTCAGAGACGAAACTACTAGTACTCAGCTCTACCTGTTGTTGTAATTACATTAAAAATACTCTTGTGACAAATGAGTATGACTGATGTTGATCTTTAAGGGAGTTTTCCTTCAATTTTAGTTTTTTCATAATACTTATACTCATATATAAATTATATCCTAAACATTCACATATACATATTTGATAGGTGATAATTCATACAGAATTCTGAATAATTTTAACTGAAAATTTTTTGTGAATATTAAAAATGTAGTTAAAATTTTTAGTATTCTATAGGTACTAAAACTAAAGCCAATATTCATTTCACAATTATATCTGATAAATAGCTATCTCAAATCTATCAATAAAATTGTGGATAAAGTGGTAAAAACTAAATCTTCAAAACTAAAACCATGGCAATTTTAATGAACATAAAGCTATATGTAAAAATAGTTCCAGAGTCAAATGATATATAGACCACACAAATGTCTACTGTGTTTATGAACACTCACACAGACACAGACTGGTAATCTTGGCGTAGAGTGTATCTAAAAGGTGCAAGGCCGTGCAGGCCTAGCTGAGCAGAAAGACCATGTCTCAAAGAAAGAGAGCAACAGCACTTGCCTACCATGCACAAGCCCTTGGTTCATTCTTCAGTGCGAGAAAAAAAAAAAAAACCACAGTATGTTAATTCAATGAGTTTTCATTTTATTTTTACTGTGCTTTACACTGTTGAACACTGCACTGCATATCTCTTCTGAAATGCTTTCCAATTTCTTGCAAATTTAAAATAGCCTGATAGAAGGTTCTAAGTTTATTTTGTAATAGTATAAAATATTTTATTGCTTTCTCTTACTTAAGGCACTGGGGCTGTACTTGCTCTTACAAATCCTGCTGCAAAGAATTATCGCCTTACAGGCCTCTCTGCATGTGTGCACAGACCTCCTGCACCCAGCTGCAGTGCATTTGAGGCTAGGTATGTGTACCTTCCAACTTGTTAGTTATAATGGTCCTGTTCCGGAGTAAGGTTGAGCCTGCACTGTCCTTACCTTGCATGGAGGACTGTTGCACTGCTAATCTCAGCGAGCTGCTAAGCAAGAAGCAGTTTGACCACTTGAGTCTGGGCCTCTGGGCTATGCTAATTGTTTCTGTCGTTTTCCTCCTGCCCATTTAAAGTGTCTGTATTTTCCAATTGTTATGTCTCTACTTCTTTTCTGAATGCTAGTTGAATAATGTATTATACACAGATTCTCCTAATTTATGTCTAGCATTTATTTCATCATGCAGAAGTTTCTAGTTTTAATGTGAACAAATTAATGTTGTGCTTGTTTTCTTGATCATGACATGAGTTTCTACCTCTAGGTCTTCCAATATTGCCTGATCTTTTCTTATTAGAACTTTAAAAGCTGAGACACACCATTGCAGGTCTTGTCCATCTCATTTTGAGGAGAGTCACAGGGGCTCACAATGAGCACAAGGTCACACATGACTGAGACCTCAGCCCAATGCTACTACATCATTCTCTTCCCTTGTTTACCCTATTCTTTAGCCTCTGCCTTGAGATCGATGAACGTATTATTCCCACTACCTGCAATGCTGTGAACGTTGCTTGTGACCCCTTCCCTCGGTCTCACCAGGCTTCTGTTCATATTACCCGACCAAATTCTATTGATTACGTTTGTTCTTCGACAACTCCACACACTGTTTCCTCTCACCCCACTCTCTCTCATTCCTTACACAGCTCCTACATGCACATCTTTCTGTTTTGTTTTATAACCCACTGGATCATTTATGTGACCACAGGTTTGGAACCCAGTGAGGACACAAATGAAGAAAATAACAGTCTCTCTCCAAAAATCCATCAGTAGCAAACAGTTCACCAGGAGGGGAGGACCTCATGATCCCTCCCAATCCATAACTGACCCCACCTTACTTCCTAACAAAACACATGCTCCTGGGCACTATTCAAAGCATTTCTCTGGGCATCACAACACATGTTTCCTGGCTGACATCCTCCTCTGACTTTGAATAAAGTCTTTTTCTCTCCTCACATTGAATTTGTTTCAATTTGCCTTTAGGTTAACAAAATAAAAATACTTAGGGATAACTTGTAATGTTGGGATACTAAAAGCATAGGGTCAGCTACAATATACAATACGTTTACATGTGGAAGACTAAGTAGTCATATAATAAAGTGACTGATGTTACTACTACTAAAGCAAGACAATTTTATCATGCTAAATGAAAATAAAATATTGATGAACACATAATCTCATGTCTTTCCATAGAGATTCAGAGAGATGATGAGGAAGAGAAAGAATTTTTTAAAAAGCTAATTGTATCTATTCTTGGGGTAGCAAAACTGTAGATCTTCGTTTTCTTGACTGACTACAGGTTTTCTGTATGGTATAAGATATAAAGATGTAAATAATATTGACTATGCATCCTGCATAATGTCTGTTGCTAGCACTCATCTACCTATTGTAATACAAAAAATGGTCATAAAAGTGTGTCTGCGTTCCAATGCAGCTGTGTTAAAGGACTAGCAGGCAAGGTAGATTTTGGTGTGAAACCCAATCAATTTTATGCAATAGGAATTTAGGACCACTCTTTTTAATTGAATTTCAAGTGTATGCCTAAATCCTTGTGCATTCAACCCCAAAGAGAGGTTAACCTGGAGGGATGACTATTTCAGGCTTTGTAAAACCCAAAGTAAACTACAGTGTCAGCAGTCAGGGCAGCAAAGAGCTGTCTTCTTGAGTTTCTTGCGAAGGCTAATCTGAGCTTTTAATAGAACACAGCAGCCAGACTAAAATTTTCTGGTTATAATGAAGACATATGAATTTAAGAACAACAGGTATTGGACACCAAGCTATGATGTCCTCTCTACCAGAACAGTTCATAAAGAATAAGGTAGCTCTCACCCTTTTATCAGACAAACTTCTCTATCTGCAGGTGGAGACAATTATAGAAAACAATTCCTACACAAAAGCACAGCTCTCATCTTAAAGGGAATTAAAGACAGTTTATTATGGAAATATTTTGGGTGACCATGGTTTAGGAACACAGATTTGGGTTATCCTAAATTCTCTGTTCCGATGTGGAAAAAGTTTCCTGGTTTTACACAACAAAGACAGTCATACCAAGGCAACTTAAAAGCAAACACTGGATACATCAGACTGACACAGCAAGATGGCTGGGACACTTCTATCGGATGAAGATGCTGCTCAGTGTCATTCTTAGCTACTGAGTGGTGATCATTATTGTTCTGCTCCGTTAATAGATTCCAAGACAGTTTTATTTACCAGTTACAAGATACTCTAACAAAGAAGTGGGCAAATAATAATTCCAGGGGATTAGAACTAGTCTAAGATCAGGTAATTAGCTCTGGGCATGCAGTATTCCAATCTCTCTAGACTGGAACCAAAGTTCCAGTCAACAGATCATAGCTTCTTTCCAGGATTTCCCACACAACCACAGCTGGTCAAATGCAGAGAAGAGCTGAGAGCGGGGTGACCACCCCAGTAGACACATCTACAGCAGAACTACTGCACCAAGGCTCAAAGAGTATCATAGAAGAAATGCTGGAAACCCTGTTAAAAGCTGGAGGACCAGGAAGGCTGCTGAGATTGTGTCTCCTAGAAATGACAGGGAAGCTACACTCACGACACCTCAACAACATGACAGCCAAAAACGGCTTGAAGAAGTATACCAACGGACACACTAACCTGGAAGGAGGAAATCTCACGGTCCCCAGCCCTAGACAAAGAACATCAGTTAACTGAGGACACTGTAGAGTGGGAGAATTATTCGTCCTCAGGAGTAAGCTGCGGATCCAACTGTGTCATCAGCAGATGGGAAACCGTGACACAAACAGATGCAGAAGCTGGTCAACATGGCTTGGTGAATTTCAGAAACACATGGCTTCAGTGCCCCAGAATAATAAGCTAAACATTTAAAAACTCTTTAAATC
Source organism: Alexandromys fortis (assembly GCF_014885135.2). Classification (NCBI taxonomy): domain Eukaryota; kingdom Metazoa; phylum Chordata; class Mammalia; order Rodentia; family Cricetidae; genus Alexandromys; species Alexandromys fortis. The sequence continues at coordinate 12,746,184 of NW_026067938.1, forward strand.
TCATCTCAAAGCTCAGGTCGATGAAGAGTATCTTTTTTTGAACTACCCTGAAAGTGAACAACTGGAAGAGTTCCATCTCACCATGGAAGAATGGAACTATTTCAGCATTTTCCAGTATAGGCTTTATTACTGTAATCATACCAGGGGCTGTATTTTCCAAGTCATCTACACCTTTGTCATTTAGACCAATAAAATGTATCTCAGTGTTCACTTTGTGACTGGTAAAATTCCAAGTGGGAAAAAAATGGAGATTAAATTAGTGGTTTTTTTTAATCCTATGCTTTATGTGTGCTATATCCAGTCCACACAGAAGACAGTAATATATTTCTGTCCTACTGTATATAGATACACAGTTTGTCCTTCTATTAAGCTCCCATTAGAAGAAAATTATTTAAACACACACACACACAGATGACACACATATAGAGACACACGAAGACATATACAACACCTAGGCAGAGATAATCAATGCTTTGAAACTTAATAGCCAGTAAATTAATAATAAATTAATATAATTATATAATCATATTTATCAGTAAATGATTATAATTATATAATTATATTTATAATCTGTAAATGATTCAGCATAACAGAAAATATAGTGCAACAGGAAGAAACTGCATGAGAATTAGAAAAATTAGTTTTAAAGTTAATGTATTTTAAAAGTCTTGGTATTTACTGCCATAAAACAGCAATCTGTTAGCATGCATCTCTTCTTTACCTGCTTCAAAACCTCATACTTCAAAGGATACTCAGTACCAGAATGATGTGTGACTCTGCCACAAACTGAGCCTGGCTGCTCCCATGAATGTAGCTCTGCAAATGAAGAAAATAAGCAAAAAGTCACGAATGGGGAGAAAAATGGCTTCACAGTTCTGTCAGCCATGTAAGCCATATAGTCATCTACCAAGTTTCTACTTACAATCCTTATGAATAAATCTGAGCTAACTGTGAATAGATTGAAGTTTTTTTGTAGATATTGCTACCACTGTAGAACACAACTTGGTAGTAAGTCATCCCACATGTATGACGTTACCACATACACAAGCACATAAGCAATGGCTCTACAGGAGTCCTTGTAAAAACACGGGGCAGAGTAAGGTAAAGATGAAGCAAGCAAGTTTTCAACTTTTTTTTAATTAATTAATTAATTTATTAAAGATTTCTGTCTCTTCCCCACCGCTGCCTCCCCCTTTCCCTCCCCCTCCCCCAGGCAAGTCCCCCTCCCTCGTCAGCCCAAAGAGCAATCAGGGTTCTCTGCCCTGTGGGAAGTCCAAGGACCACCCACCTCCATCCAGGTCTAGTAAGGTAGGCATCCACGAAACTGCCTAGGCTCCCACGAAACCAATAG
>NW_026067938.1:12749567-12769807 GCF_014885135.2 Alexandromys fortis
AAGAGCATAAAATATCTTGGGGTAACCCTGACCAAGGAAGTGAAAGATCTATTTGACAAGAACTTCAAGACTTTGAAGAAAGAAATAGAAGAGGACACCAGAAAATGGAAGGATTTCCCTTGCTCTTGGATTGGGAGGATCAACATAGTAAAAATGGCAATTCTACCAAAAGCAATCTATAGATTCAATGCAATCCCCATCAAAATCCCATCAAAATTCTTCACAGATCTTGAGAAGTTTTCAACTTCTTATTGTTTAAATATTGGCCCGCAGTGTCCAGCCACTCTTGGCCACATCCCCAACATCTGGAATGAGGAGTTAGCCTTAGAAAGGCACACAGGCCACTTATTCTGAAGCACTCTCTACAACCCCTTATGGAGGACGGTGGTTTTTGAAGATGCTTTATTACTTTTAACATTTTTAGTTAGCAAACAACACAATAGATTTTATTCTGACCATCCCGTGCACATGCTGTTGTACTGCTTTCACAAGCCATTCCAAATGCCCTGCTCTATTCTCTTCACCCCGTATGAGTAATGCTCCCAAACAGTTAGTTTCCTTTTCTGGGTAATTGCTTGAAATAACAGTCCTTGCATAGGTTTCTCATGTTAAAAAACAAAAACACACCACCTTGTAATACAAATAAGAATCCTATTTTTTTCTATTATATATAGTACATAACTGTATTATTTGAGTTTCAAAAGGTCCCGCAATTTCTTTTGTTCGATTTTGTCTTGTGACAACAAACAAAATTCTCTGTGTTTTAATGATAAGCGCACTTAACTAGGACCAGATTATTCCTTCCTGGTGCTATCCTCGGATAACTTATAAAATAAATTCAGTATTTTCTCATCAATAAAATATAGAACTCTACTACGTACCTCCTAAGGTCTTTTTGAAGTCTAAATTTTTGTCATCACTATTGCTTTTGGTACTTTATTAGAAAATTTCCAGTTTTTTTTAAAATTATTATGTGTGTGTATATGTGTGCACATGCACAGTGTATATGTGTGTGTGTGTTTGTGTGTACACATGTCAGGGAATGCTTGTGCAAGTCAGAGAACAACTCTATGAAGCCAGGGCTTTCTTTCCACCTTAGAGTCCAGGGTGCAGACTTAGATCCACAGGCATGCTCTGCAAAAGCTCTTACTTGCTGAGCCATCCTGTCTACCCCATATTTTCATGTATTCTCTTTTTCTTCTAATTCTTCTTTCATACATTGCACCCCAACTTCAGTTTCCCCTACCTCCAGTCCTCCTAGGTGCCCTATTTCCCTCCCCCTCAGACACACACCCTCTTGTTTCCCTTCAGAAAAGAGCAGTATTTCCTATCTAAATCCTTCATTTCTACCTCACATTCTAAGCAAGTCAGAGCAGAGCCGCCTCATGGACAGATGGGTTTGTGAGCACAGCCACACTAAAGTCCAAATATGAGCCTTCTAATGCACTCATGGGATGACTTCTAAACCCTGCTATTCATATTCTCTCCTGACTTTATTTAATATTCTTCCATGAAAACTACTATGACTTTAACAACGATAATCTAACAGCTAATCAAATAGGATTCATCCTCTCTGATACAAGACAAAATACATGCATTATGACTAACTCATGGCAAAATTATTTCTTAGAAAAAGCCAAGCAAATAAAATATTATAAATTATAGTTGACATCAATTCTAAGTAAAGAGTCAAAGAACCCACAGAGTAAGATTTTATTCTTTTATTAATTTAATCATAAAGATAACAATTATATCCATAATAGTATAGTAATAGCTATAATTTATGGACTACTCATTCTGTCTAAGGCATTTAAAAGTTCTACCTGAAGCATGCAGAGGAATCATAACAGCCCTATAATATATGGTGGTTTATTAAAGCCATTTTAGAGATGAGAGGTGAAAAAATCTCCAGTTTTTCAGAAGCTTTGGGAATTGAACTTTGGTCTTTGTGATTCAAAATTTGGGCTTTTATTCTACTGTAGTACATTGTCATTTGCTGAATGTGTGAGAAGATTATATAATTTCCTACTTTAATCTTTTAACAACCAAATAAAATAGTTATTACCTGTCATCTCCCTACGATAAAATAGAACCTAGAAATTTAATTCTTTGTTCAACATTGTATAACTAGTAATTATCTACGTGATATCAATAAAGTTTTTTTTTAATTAATCCTTACTTGGCAATCAGATAAGCAATTGTTGAAACTTAAAGAAATTAAACCAGTATTTCTGTAGCTGCCTAAAATAACTGACTATATCGATTTATGATAGTAAGCCCAAACCTACAGAACAGTTTCAAGGCACCACGTGTATTTTAAAATACAATCAGGAGAAATTCAGGCTTTTCTTCTGCTTGTTCTAAGGAAGAGAATCTTCTCCAATAAAGCTTTTGTTGGGGCCACTGAGGAGAAACGACCATTTCACATAGCCCTTCTGGGACCGCCCCATTGGATCGTCCTATCCTCTTTAGTGACCATCTCCCCTCATTTCTAGGTCGCCACTCTTGAATCCACTTCACTGGAGTCTCTTGCTTGAAGCTCATGGCAGTCCCTGCCTCCCAATACTCAGCTATCTCCAAACTCCCTGGTATCTCCGAAAGCCACAGGTTTGAGCCTCTTCGAGTATTCCCAAGGCATTCTCAACCAAACTTAGTACTTCAGTGATTAAATTTGTAAGCACGGCTCTCACATTTGCTTTTAGACTCATAAGATAACTATTCCACTTCCACCAATTGCCATTAACAGATCCCACCTAGAGATCTGAAACTTAAAAAAGGGCTAAAGAAACTTTTGATACACCTTCCTTTCTACTCCAGAATTTGCTGTTTCTCCCATTTCAGGGAACAGCAACTTGATTTATCTAATTGTTAAGGCTAAAACTTTGAAGACATCCTTGCGTCCCCCCATATATCCAACCATTCAGAAAATCTGGGCTCTACTTTTAAAGTCCTTCCCAATTCAGAATTCGTAGCACCTACAGACCTGGCAAAGGTGCCTAAGGAGAAAGCCGGAGACTTCCTGCCAATCAGGACATCATCACCTCTTGCTGAGCTTGCTGCAAAGACTTCCTCATTTCTGTGCCTCTGTCCTATTAGTCTGTTTGTCAGTCAGATTAATCCTGTTTAAAGCACACCAGATCCTACCATTACCTTGCTCAGCTTCGATGCATTCCAAAATGTGTGCAGCAAATCTTACCACAGAATGCACTATTTCCAGTCATAACACCAGAGACTTGTGTACTTAATGCCAATTTGTATGTACAACCGTAGTTCAGAGAGAGAAAGAGAGAGAGAGAGAGAGAGAGAGAGAGAGAGAGAGAGAGAGAGAGAGAGAGCCAATACCCAATAGACTTCTGTATTTTTTCTGACAACACTTCAAAGATGTCAGTTCTAGTCAGATGGATGTGGAAAAATAGGTTGTCTTCTGATATTTAAAATCTTTGAAATTCACTTTGGTTCTTTGAGATTTTCTACCAGGAGGGCCACAGCACTGCTGACTGACCCCACAGCCTGTATGAAATAAAAGATGTTTTTCTTTATGTAATAGAATTAAGTTCATAATGTGCTTCACTTTGCTCAGACTGCCCAAACCAACCAACCAACCACTATGAACTGGGGAAGCCACAGGGATTGGAGACTGAAAAGTCCCAGAAGAACTACTATGTAAGGAGCAATTATCTTGCCTTGGTTTCAAGATAGCCACCTTCCCACTCTATGCTCACAAGAACTCCTTGGTAAACTGCCAGTTGCTTGGTAAGCTGTCAGTTGTAGGGGGTGGTCTCCTCTCTGCTCACAGAGCCACCAAACCTGTAAGATAAAGGTCCTCTCTTTATGACTTTCTTACTTCTACTTCCTGAAAACATGACTTCTAAATCTTGTCAACTAACTGTTGTTCATATGTCAACACATAAACCCATGTGAAGGGTGAAATTTAGAGCCCAGCATCTGCTGGTTCCATTCCAGGACACCACTCCTAACAATCATCCAGGAGAGATGTACAACAACAAGCTGCTCTGGTCCTCAAATCATTTTGTATGCTAAGTTATTCAGAATATATAAATTAATAATATTTCTTTTCAGATTCTCAGAATACTAGAGGTCAACAATGAATACTTTGGTTTTTGTAAAGATGGACAGATAAATGATTGTTCTTAATGTTAGTCCTATTAAAAACTCTAACGGTAGCCTAAGAGTGTCCCACTGTGTCTAACTATAATCCTGCCTAAGGCAGAAAAACTGAGCCTTTATGAAAAGTATGTAAACATGAAGCAAATTTCAAAGAAGAAAGGAAGAAAGATAGGAAGGTAGGCAAGCAGGTAGGGTCGAGGAGACATTCTGGGTCAAGAAGATCACTATGCAAAATAAGTGGAAATCCCTCATTGGAATTTTAATAAAAGGTTCCTTTATCTTGTATAGCTACATATTTCCAGTTCTATCCTTGGAGCTGTCTTTGTATTCCTCATATTACATCAACTTCTCTAGGCAGGATTAATTTTTAGTAGGCAGTTACATTGCAGAGCAGATGAGCTATAGATAATAAAATGGCTAGGTCAAGTCCTTCTGGGTTTGTTTAAAAGAAGAGGTACAAATAGGTATTATCTACCTTCAGTATTTGATTTCCCTAGACGTTGTTCATACCCTGTGCTTTAACCTTCTATGCATTTCATTAAATAATTGGTGCAAACTGAAAGAGAGCTAAAATATAAAATCAAAGTTCATGAAAACCATGATAAATTTCAATCATTTGTAACTTTCAACTGTCAGGAATAGTCTCAAATCTATTGTTACCTAAAAGATTAGAGGCATTTTTTTATTATTTTTATATGCTAAATGACCAGAGCAGTTGACCTGGCTCAGGCATACTCTCAAAAGGTTCCTTAATTGTATCATTTCCCTTGATGACTAAAAATGCAAGTATTTCTCAAAAGAAGTCTCAAGTTGTGTGTGCATGAAATTGACCTAATATATTTTCTTTAAAAAAAAACTATGGGTTTTTATAACAGGAGAGAACATTTCAAAACAGTCGGTGATGGTCCAGAAATAGTATTTCATCATGCGGGAAGCTTTCTGGAAAGGGGCAATGCTGTAATCATGTATTTTAGAAAGGTTAGAAGCTTAGAAGAAACATTTCACTACTATGTTCTTTAACACAACGAACAAACTGTCATTGCAAATGTAGAAATTTCGAGTTCATATAGAGTGATGGCTGAAAATTGAACTGAATCAATAGTAGGAAACCACCCGACATAAATCAGACGGGTAATACTGTCCTAGGATATCTACTACGACAATGAAACATCATGATCAGAAAGCAAGCTGGAGAAGAAAGGGCTATTTGGCTTACACTTCCATTTCACTGTGTTTATCAGTGAATGAAGTCAGGGGTGATAGTGATACCATCAACAGTTTGGTAGAATTCAAAAATGAAGATTCAGAACAGAATTACTGTACATACTTCTCTAGTGTTATTTATGTAAAGTTATTTCATAGGTTAATTACACACATCTTTATGCTTGAGGAACATGAGGAAAGGGCTACAGAACAATGTGATACTTGATTTTTGGGAAGAATTACCTAAAAGAGAGACACATTTAAAAATACACGGGGAATCAGTATATGTGTCCTCCTCCACCTGCCTTCAGTCAGCAATAAGATGCAGATGGAGCCATGCAGATTTGCTGTGAGCTACTCTGTACAGAACTGCTGCAGCTCCCACGAGAAGGTAGAGAGTCATCAGCAGAAATTTCATCAATAAAATTTTAACATGTAATTAGTTGAGTGTATTTTAAAGACAGAGCATGTCCAACTGAACCTGTAAAGTCCTGTAACAAAAAGTTCAATGGACTACAAATATCGTGCTATGCACTGACTGAGGTGTGTACTCCAAGCAAATTTACCTGTTGGAATTCTTAACTCCAACAACCTAAAACATGACTAAGTGGAAAAAAAGGCATTCAAAGAATTTAATTAGAATTAAATTGTTATGTCATTCCCTAATTCAACAAGGGAAAGCATCCTTGTACAAAGAGATGATGGCAGGAAGGTAGAGAGAGAGGCTGTAGTGATATTTCATTTGTATTTTAATAAAGAAAGCTTGCCGAAGACCAAAGAGTAAAACGGTCACACTGGTCAGCCCATATGTACCATGCAGTGGTGGCCAGCATTAGAGAGGAATATAAGACGGGAGGAGACAGATCTCAGCTCAGTCTCATTCTGAGGATTCATGGAGGCAGGATCACCATTTTGGTCTGAGGCAGAGGTAAGAGCAAGTGGCTGGCTGTTTTGCTTTTCTGATCTTCAGGGTGAACCCTATTATCTGTCTCTGGGTTTTTATTATTTGTGCTGCATCTATAACCTCAGCGAAGGAAAGCAGAATCTTGCTTACTGACACTTACTGACTCACTTACTGACCTTAGACCTCAAGATTCCAGCCTCTGTTCAAAAGAATTTATGTTGCTGAGACACCAGCAAGTGTTCCTTTGTTACTGTAATCCAAAGTACACCAATACAGGTCCAGCTGGCAAAAATCTAGTATTTATTTTCTCTAGAAGTATATTAATTGATGACACTAATGACTAAAATTATTTTTGCTGGCTTCCAGGACAGTAATGTTAATGTTCTACTTTCCCTTTAAAAGCATTCATATTGACCACTCCTGGAAGTAGGTATATGTGAACACACACACACACACACACACACACACACACACACACACAAACGTGAAATAGGCAAGTAAAACTAATTGAATGAAAGAACAAAGTGGCACTTTTTACTACTTAAGGTTTATGTTGTTGTTTTAAACTTCTACATAACAACACACACACACACACAAACACCATAAAACGATTATTTGGGGATCAAGTTCATTTTCTGTCAGTGCTGGTCATAGACCCCACTTTGTGCATACCACAAAAATTTCTATTGAACTATATACTCAACCCAACATGCTCTGTCAGACAGATATATATTCTTACCATCAATAGTGACCATATTACGACATAATATGAATTGTTTACAAATGCACACAAATTACTTTTTGTAAATTATGGAAAAATATCAATCAAAATGACCTAACATCGAAATGCCCAAGTATCAACTTGATGGTACTTTACAGGCTCCTAGAGAAAATAAAACCAAATAAATTGATCTTAAGTGAAATATAGGAAGATGGACAGAAGTGTGCAGTAACAAACTTTAAGAACACGAATCAACTGAAATCTTTACTTTCTCTAATATTTTACAAAAGACAGAAAAGAACACAACAGAGCTTAACAAGATGCAGGATGAGCAGGAAGGGAGGATGAAATAGGGGGCAGAGGCTTTGGGGAAAGAATCTTAAGATTCAGCTAGTATCCATCTGAGAATGTTTTACTAAAACAAGAGGACAATAAGAGAAATGTAAAAAACAGGTCAGGGTTGAAGATGAGAAGAGACTAACAGCAAACAAGACCACACTAGAGAGTTCTACCTTTCAAGTGTATGTCCTGCTGTTGGGGAGTTACAGGATCTGATGAGTGCCGGGAGGCTTCCAAATGGGTGTGTATAGTGGGAAGACAGGCACAGAATTTAAGGGAAAATGTTAACACAGAGACAGCATGCTAAAAGTATAAACCTACAGGTCTCAAACAAAGGGGAAGATCTTTACTACCCTTTAAGAACCCTGGATCATATTTTTCAAATAAGTTATTAGGTGATTCATTCAGATAGTACATAGCTCAATCACACTTTCTAATGTAAGTACAAATGATATAACATATATATTATTCAATCCTAAGCAATACAAAGAAACTCCAAATCAACTTATTTTTTTTCTCTAGAAAGGGCTGAACAATTTTCACATAACATTAAATGGAATTCATATATCATCTGTTGGCTGCTGCCATGTTTTTCTTAAAGTTCATAAAATTAGCTTCTCATTTCTTTTTTCTTTCGGTTCCCTAAACATTTCAAAACACAACTATAGTAAACTGGGAAAAGAGAAGTATACTTTTTACTATATTTTCATAGAAGAATCACTTCAATCCCTACTGAAATTTTTCAAATGAAAAACTTCCTCAAAATATAGGTAAATGTCTGTAAGCAGCATTATATTTACTGATATAAACCAAGGGAAATTATACAGTTCACGTAAGGATACTTTTTTATTTTCCAGACAGGCTGTCCCGTCTTTAGGAATGTCTATTCTGTTACCTTGCCTGAAGAGTAGGTTAAATAACTGCCCCAAATTCATCGATATGCAGTAACTTGGAATGCGATTTGATTTGGAAGAAGGTGTAGGTGATGGTCTAGTATCCTACTCAGGGATAGCAAAGGACACAGCAAAACAAAGAACTGGTATGCTGATGGAGGCAGAGATTGCGGTGGTGCACCGGCAAGTCAAAGAATGCCAAGAACTTCAGACAACTATCAGAAAATAGGGAAAGCACTGGTAATTTTCCCCAGAACTTGCAGTTTGCCAGTCTACTTGCATTTGGATGTCTGCTCTCCTGACCTCTGAGCATTACACTACCCAGTGTATGGACAGCTTTAGAAAGTCAATACACATCATTATCCACTTGCAAAATCTCTATAGAAACTTAAGGGCCTGGGCTCTCGCATTTCTGTCTTCACGTTCTGTCCTTATACATAGAAAGCTGCTGCTCCAGTTCTGCTACCTCAGAAGGTATCTTATCATAGCTTTCCACTGTGAACGCATCATCCTTTCATGCCCAGTATTGAGAGGGGTTGGTATAATTGATGTTCAGCTATTACTTTCAGAAGTTAAAAAAAATAGAATTAAATATGACAGTCTACACATCTTAGAAATTCTTACATAAATTCAGTTGATGAAAAGAATATTTGAAATGATCACTAAAGGACTGAAGAAACCAAAGCCCAACAACTTCAAACCAACAGCTGCATTTTCAACATATATTTACAAAGCTCACTGATAATGTCTCAGGATAATTATTTTCCAAATACCTGTAATTTATATTCAACTATCATTTCATTATTTTAACAGGTATTAGGAAAGTCACTGAATCTCAAATATAAGAATAACATCCAAAATTAGGCTATCTGAACATACTTTAGTATACCATTAAACAATAGCATTAGGCTTTTGAATGTAACATACTTAAAACCACAACAAATTAATTATTTGAGAAAAGTATAGAGCCAACACCCTGAAAAGACATGTCTTAACTGTTTTTATGATGTTCTGTGGGCATGAATCAATGCCTAAGCTTCCACATACCTTCATTTCAAAATTTAAATTGCGTAAACTAGAAAACAATGTTCAGTTGAACAGAGGGTGCCTCAGTACTTTAGTTTCCCTTAACACTGAAGCTGTCAGACCCAGGTCCTATTCTTGTGCTTTCAAGAGTACAGTGTAGCTGTATTTCATCCACACAATGGAAGTTGTGTAATATTTACTATTGTATTCATATTTTATATTATAACCATTTCAACACGAGCAATAAAAATTGTCTATTCTCTTTAAACAAAGATAACATATTCTAACTTTTCCTATGTTATAATTTGAAGTGCCTGTACTGACAGCTGAAACTATTTTCCATTATCTGCTTGAAGGAGAACACAGTCATCAAGAACGATTAGAAGGGGCTGGAGAGCTGTCTCAGTGGGAAAGAGCATTTGTTGTCCTCGAAGAGGGGAACATTTGATTCCTAGCAGCTACATGGCGGCATACAACTGCCTGCAACTCCAGTTTCAGGGGATCCGAGGACCTCTTCTGACCGCTGTGGGCATCAGGCATGTACGTGGTGCACACACATACGTGTATGCCAAATACTCATCCACACAAAATATGAAAATCTTTAGGATTTTTTTAAAAGAAAGTTTAAAGGTCATTTTCTTTAGTAGCTAATTTAGAACCAGAAGTTCAGACTCTAAGAGGATGTTAGATTATTTAAGAATTTTTTGGTATCATTTCCTGAGAACAGCACTTCAAAGCATGGTATTGTTCCTAAGAAATATGATTATTTTTGCATGCATAACTGACTTACTATTAAAATGAGAAAAATACAACTAGGCTAGAAGATGAAAATAAGCCAATATATCATTTGCATATGCTGTACCTATATGCCTACAGTCATTTAATGATCAACTGAAAATTCACTGGCGCTCTGATACAAGAGGGGAAATACTCATGTCTGCACTAGAACCGAGTGCACTGATAGACCCAGACAATAATTTCAGTACACTTCATGTTCCAATTTAAAGCATTCACCCATCTATGATATCAGTGAGTTTAGAAACCAGACATCTGAATCTAAGCTTGATCACGAGTGCCATTGTGTCCTAACATAGGAAGTGGGGTTTCTAGACAGATTTCCCTAATAAGAAATAAGATTGAAGAGTCTGAAAGAGGTGATCCCGACAGCAAGAGAAGCTCCTCTCACATTAGCCGTCAATGTGCCCTCATGCAACAGCCCTGGCACAGAGCAGTGACTGCAGTCGAGATAAGCAAAGCTTAGTTTCTAACATATTCCAACAGCTATGCTTGAGAACACTTATATCCAGTCTGCTGAGAAACTTTCCACCAGACCATGTTAGCAACAGTCTAGTAAGAATTATTTTAAAGAAATCTGTTACTTCTAACACTGCCAAAAATAGCTACCTAAAAATTTTCAATGAGTAGATGTGAAAGGGGTTTATGAAAATTGCATATATTATTTCTTGATAGCCAATTAATTTAGTAGAATACTATATTTCCTCTATTTTACCTATACAATAGCTTCATTATATTGAGATGATAAAATGGTTTCATTAATAATGGTTTAAAATTGCAATAATCACACTTAATGTGTACATGTGGAGGGGGAGTACATGCATGTATACAGGTAACATGGCCTATGTTAAGGTATGTTAAGGGACAATATGCAAAGTTTCTCCTTCTACCATTTGGGTCCTGGGGATTGAATTTAGGTTGTCAGGCTTGGTTTCGAGTATCACTCCCTTCTGAGCCATCAAGCAGAGCCTTTTATAGCAATAATCATGTCTGTACAACATGTACAAGCATAACTTTTAAAGTATGTGATTACAAAGTATCAGTCGTAGCATGCAGCTCCACTCAACTTAACAGGTGAAGAGGAAAGTCAAGCACACACCTTGTGTCACCAAAAACACATCTCTCCATTCCTTCCCTCTGCACTGGGTGACTAAAACTCCCAGCCCTGTATTCATGGAGGGCACAGTAAGGAAACATGTAAGTGGGTCCTTTCTAATTGTCTGAGAAGAGATAGGTCATGAAAATATAAATATCAGTGGTAATGTAAATAACAGCATGCAACTGAAATAAAGCCACAGGGATTCTAGGCAGACCTAGGAAATTATGTAACAAAAGATAGAATGACTTTAAAAAAAAAAAAACAGAAACAAAAGGGTGAAAGGCACCAGGTGTTATAACACAGAAAAAAACTGATTTGAATTAATCGTTTTGTGATCAACAAGTTTTGTTAATTTAAAGAAATCACTTAATCCTACTAATACCCTGGAGATCTGATATTACAAGTGATTTAAGTAAAGATTTCCAAACCCAAATCCTGTAGCAAAGTTGAATAACATAAGAACAAAAGGTGTGAGACTGTAGATACATAGCTCTGTAGGAAAAGACACTTTACGGCTGAAGACCTAAGTTCAAATCTCAAGCACTCTCAGAAGAGTCTATCACATCAGCCAAAGTGATTCAGATTCCAGGGAAATGGGAGGTGGAGACAAGATTCTCAGGAAGTTTGTGGACAGCTGGTCTGGTTTATGAGAAGGGAAGAAGCCCTGTCTCAAACAAGGAAGAGTGGCAGAGGTTTGTATCCACATGCTGTCCTCTTGTTCTCATATGTGCATGACCACATCCACAAACATGAAGTCAGGAGCACTGAGTGTACATACATTCATACACTCGTTGTGGAATCCTTATGTACACTGTAAAGATTTGTCACTTGGACTGGTTTAATAAAAAGCTGATTGGCCAGCAGCCAGGCGGGGATTATAGGTGGGACAACCAAACTAGGAGAATGAGGGGAAGAAAGGCAGAGTCAGAGGGGACACCGCCCAGCCAGCTGCTGAGGAAGAGGATGCAGAGAAAATGAGGTAAGAAACCATGAGAGATGTGGCAAAGCATAGAAAAGAAATATGGATGAATTTAATTTAATAGTTAGCTAGTAACAAGCCTGAGCTACCAGCCAAGCATTTATAACTTATTAAGTCTCCAAGTCAGTTATTTGGAAAGCTGCTGCTGGGTACATAGAAGGAACAGAAAACTCTGCCTGAATACAGGGTTGTCCCAAACTATTATTTTCAGCATCACTAATAAAGTCACATACATTAAGACCACTAAAAATTCAAAATCAATAGTTACACTATAACCCAAAATACATGACATTTGTAGAAATTTCCATTTAGTCAAGAAAAAGGTAAATGAAGGTGTAGTTTCTTTTACTTCTCTTTCCAAAACACTACAGGCTATACTGAATTAGGCTCAACCCAAATCTTTAAAGTTATATACCTGTACTAGTATCACCTGTTGTAGTACCCTGGGTGTTTCTTCTACAACCCTGGTTTCACAGGGTTTAGAAGGCACTTCCTTCTGTACTATGAATGTGCCCCACAACTATATGGAGATATAGTAATCAATTGGGAGAATCTACATGCGGGAACTTGTTTACCATAACGTTGACGTTCTACTTAAATAATGGTGGCAAAGTCTCAGGGTTGCCTGTTTTGAAGAACTGTGTTCAGTTTCAGGAGTAGAGGGTTTATTTTTCTCTGACTAAATTAATTACCAAGCACAGGACTCAGTAGGGAATTCTAAAAGCTACCTATAAATTTGCTGATAGCTTTTTCAAGTATAGTTCTGAAGCCACTAGGTCTTTAATAGATGATTGATTACTTCAGGGGATGACTTCCGGTTCTAGGGTACAGAAGTCTTCTTGTCCCTTATGCATATTTCTCCAGTCACTTTCAGACAGTGAACACATGCACATACACATGTGCACACACACACGTTCCAACACAGAGCTTTCTATAGCTGTGCTGTCTCATGAGGAAGGAAGTTACCTACCATCTCAATGTCAGAGACGGATCACCATTACTACTTAACAAGGGACGTTGTATATGCGTTTTGTAAATAAAGTCTGATATTTGGTAGCATAGAGATTTCTACCATCTATTAAATGTATTTTACAAAAGCTGAAGGATGAATGCCAAAGTAGGCAAGTACAGCAAGTAAACCCTAGGTGGTCATGAGAACACTAACACGGTTGCTCCATAAATCATGGTTCTTCTCTTCTCACAACGGAGCTGTTAGTCTGAGAAAAACTCTGACAACCTGAAATCCATCAAAAACCTCCTGAATTATCACTGAGAACTGAGAACATCTGTGTCAACATGACTTAATAGTTTGTTTAAGGAAATCTTTGCCTGACAAAGATAAGACTATAAGCCAAAGAAATAACAATAGTGTTTGCTTCAGGAAATCTGTACAAATCAATTTAACATGAACAACAGTCTACACACCTGGGTACGTAGCTCACTGCCAGAGCCTTGCCTTACAGAATTCAGGAAAAACAAACTGGAGTGTCATAATCTTTTCCAAATCCTATCAGCTGCCTACTTGGCATGCCCACTTAGACCACGTAAGCCCAGTTCCAAAGCTCTCGGAAGATTCCACTTCTCTCTGAGGCACTACACATCCCTTCTTCCTCAGTAAGTGCATCCTCAAGTTCATGACATGCTCCTACATCTGTCCTAAAATGTCAACTACTGCCCTCACTCCCAAACACCTGCAAAAGATGTTATACATTTCTTACATTCTTAACTACAGAATAATAAATATTTGTGAAATTTCCTATATAATATATACAATTTTATATATAAGAATTTAAACAAGAGTCTAGCTTAAAGCTTCTCATAAAAAACAGTATAGTCAAGCAGCAGTATATTTTGTATGTAGTATGTGAGCTCTTAGCTCCATGTTCTTTAAGACTCCTGTGTTTATGTCACACAATCGTATTTCTTGCTAGAAACCATATGGTCCTCCAGTTTAATTACTGGTAAATAGATTAAGTTCTAAAATCATGGGTCGCCTTCAGCAATGGTAAAACACTAAGTTTATTAAAAATGCGGCATGACTATAACTAGAAATCCCTGACTTAGAGTCACCCTTCCATGTTGCATTATTTATGACACTCCTGTTCCTAGAGACCATCTTTGTCCTACGATTTTCAGGCAACATTTTGTTTTCTTGTAATTATTGAGTATGGACGAGGAAAGTGTAGAGATATGAGTGCACAACTAGACTGCAGTGACAGATGGGTCCCAGAGAAAGAACAGAACAGTGTGAAACAATCTCACGGAAGGAGACATGCATTTTTAAAGATGGATAGTTACATTCTGAAAAAAATAACCTAATATTTATTAAGTATATAAACTGAAATCTAATATATCTACACAATATACAGTTATTACATATTTGGAAAGTTTCTATTACTGGGAAAATGACTTTTCATTCTTTCAGTGGAAAGGACAATACATAATTTTGGCTAACATTCTTGGCCCATGACAGAATTTTACAGGGCTTGATGTAGGACACTGCCATTTTATTTAGTGAAGAAAATGTTTCTTTCACAGCAACTGTTCCTTTTGCAGAACCTGAAGTGCTTTCGCACCATTCGCTGCAACTTTTCAGTGTCGTCTACTACACGACTCCTCACTGTTGCAAACAATGACTTTGCATACTGCACATTTCAACGGTGTTTATTTGAAGTGTAGATTGATTGATGTGGAGGAAATCAGTATTAGATAGACATTTAAACATGGTATGTCACATATTAATTATAGTTTGACACAAAGCCTCATTTAAGTCTGAACTGAGTATCTTAGCTAAATATCAAGCTTTCCAAATGGATGAAGTTTTAGCACATGCAACAATTATAAACTATGATAGATAATTGATTATACAGGATCAATAGTTAATGTTTCAAAGTTAGAAACAGTTTTGTAATAATAATCCATAAAGTCTGTGTAGTCAATGTTCTACTAAGTAAACTATAATATATGTAATGCCATTACTTTTCCAGATTATTCCTAAAAGAATTTAAAAAATCAATCAAAAAATAAAGCAAAATTCAAGGAAATTTATGAATGCACAGGTTTTATATCTAGTCTAGTTATTTTGGATGCATCCTTTGGCACATTTTTCACTCAAGAGGAGAATAATTACAGTCTCATGAGAACTACAATGATGTATTCTGGCAAAGGGATCAGGTATTTTTACTTCATTAATGGACATGATTATTAAAAGATATACGATAAATCAAAGAGTTATAGCAAGCAAGATAATACCACTCAGAATAATAATATTCTCTCAAGAAAAACAAATAACTTTCACAAAAAAAGTTGTATGTGAAATGGGTTAGAAAAAGAAGAGCTCAGGGAATGAAGAAAGGAGGAAAGCCGTTATAAAACCACAGCACACAAGGAAAGAAAACATATTACGTGTTTACTGTGAACAAGAATAAAATTAAATACAATATACTAACTTATTCTTCTATCTCCATGGATTCTGAATTACTGAGTTATTTGAACATAATGATAATAATGGTTTAATACTGGAAGGAAGAAGGGAGCAAGTGGTGGGATGACGGGCGCTGAGAGAAATCTATTGACACAGGAATTTTGTCAAGTATTCTTTAAATGTGAATTTTCCCCAATGCATACCTATTTATTCCCACAGTAGCATTATTTTGAAATTCTAATCATATATAAACCAAGCCTATTTTTGCCTATAGGATAAGCAAATTGTGTTGCTTTTCATAGTTATTTGAACAGAAGGAAGTTAACAAATATTTTTTGTTTTGATAACATGTGTAGCATATGAGGTTAAAGTTTACAGAAGTCCTAAGGCATATAAAACACTAAAATTATATTATAGCAAATATTTAAAACTTACTCTAAGTTTTCATTTTGATGTATATAGAAGTAACATAGATAATACGAATACTAAAGTGACTGGTTTTGAATGTTTATTTACTTCAGATTTCATTACTATTATGAAATGTCAAATGGTATTATATTTGGTAGCATTCATAGATTAATGTCAATTAGTGAAGTTTATAGGTCTTATTCTTAGACTTAATGATACACATTTAAAATGCTTTTCCTAGATTTCAAATTATATGCCAAGGCCAGCTAGGAAGGCAATGAAGTCAAAAGTAACAGGCCATATAGGGAAATATGTGCAAAAGATCAGACAGACATGGAGTTGACATAACAACCCTGCAGCATATAAGAAGCAAGCTTCTACAGATGAGACTCTCTGCTGACCCACAGAACCGTACGCAATTACCAAACATTACATCTGACATCAGTGCCCTCTCAAGAAATGTTCACTGCACTGAAAAGTAATGGGATGAATCAACCAGGCCAGAAAGAAACCTGGTTCTAATCCCCAATATAAATGTTCTGCCCATCTTTTGTACATTAATTATATTGAACTTTCTGGGCTCTATTATATTTTAATAAAGATAGGATCAACATTTTTGTTGTAGATGATACCGAACAGCACTGATAAACATCTCTACTCAAAATATCACAACAGTAGTTTCAGTACAAACTCCAACTTATAATTGGAGAGGGGATTACACAACTAATAAGACCCTCAGAGATCCACCATGAGTATAACCTGAGGCCTGAAAGTGATGCATGGCAATAGATATGGATCTATATTCATTCTTCTAATGTTGACATCCAGTTATGCCAGCACCATTTGTTGAAGATGCTTTATATGACATGGGGTTGGTGAAGATCCTTTCCCATTCTGTAGGCTGTCGTTTTGTCTTACTGACTGTGTCCTTTGCTTTATAGAAGCATCTCAGTTTCAGGAGGTCCCATTTATTTATTGTTGCTCTTAGTGCCTGTGCTACTGGGGTTGTATTTAAGAAGTGATCTCCTGTGCCCATGCATTAAAGGCTGCTTCCCACTTTCTTTTCTATCAGGTTCACTGTGATCAGATTTATATTAGGCTCTTTAATCCATTTGGACTTGAGTTTTGTGTATGGCGATAGACATATGGGCAGAAAACGTGGAATATTCATAACTCAATTGCAAAGCAATGACAAAACCTGGATTAAGTATGACCAACAGCAGCAGTCCTAGGCAATAGCTGACATCTAAATCTTAAAAAGAACAATATACTTGTTTATAATGGGAGCAATAACCTAAATATAAACTTTACTGCTTTTATGCATTTTTCTTTAAGATGACTAATAACAGAAAGATTTTGTGCCCCATATAACTACGAGTTGTATAGTTTCCCTTTAGCTACACAGTAATGATCACTTCCGTGATGGCTTTCATGCTGTTAAGTGGATCATTAGTGCTTGACTTGTGCAATTAGAGAGCATCTTAACAGTGACAAACAAACTCGCCATCAGCTCAGTACTCTCCTCCTGCACTATTAATTCTCTTACATTCCTCATATCGTTTACATTGAAGTAGAGCTCTGTTAATAGTTTCAGCTTTTTAAAGTAGTGTTATTTCACAATTAATATGTCATAATATGGAGAAAAACACTGTACTACAGATAGCTTTTACATATAAAGCATTGAAATCAAATGAAAAAGTCAAAATAAATTACAAATGTTATTTTATTTTTATTAAGCTTGTTTTGTCCACTCTAGCTAGTCTAGTTAGAAGCTTATGTAATTAAATACAGAATAAGAAGTTCAGAACTGACACGCCTCTATCAATTACATGTACTTACTTCATATTACATACTGCTTTATCATGTAAGTGTGTGTGCACATGTGTGTGTGTTCCATTGAGAAACCACTCCACACATATAGAGATTTAAAAACAAACAAACAACAACAAAAAACAACCTAATAATAGCCCTTGACTGGTCCTGGCTAATGCCAGGCCTTAAGAAAACCAGCCTTAAACAGACAATTTTACCAGCATATACGGGCTTACACATTCCACACAAACTATCAATACATCTCTTTCAGGTCCAGGCCCCTGGTTATACTATGGACAACTAAAACAGAGATTGGAGACTGCAAGTCTGCCCATATGGGCTGATGATATTGTCAAAATCACTTCTTAAGCACAGCAGTACAGTTCTTTTCAGAAGGTTGTTACCCAGGCTCAGCTTGCCCACCTTGGAGACTTATGATTTTCCTGATAAAGGCTTAATGGCAGACCTGACTTAATACTTAATGATGGTTGTTACAGGCTGTGGCCTGCTTGAGTTGCCCATATTCTTTGAAATGGGGTGAGTCTAATGGCTGGTGATAAGACAGGGCTGTTTCCTTTTGTTACGGGAATGGAGCCCAACTTGATAGCAGTCTTGCTGAACACTTATAGAGAGGAGTGGGGGGAAAGGGGGAGGAGGGAAATGGGAGGCTGGGAGGAGGCGGAAATTTTTTTCAATAAAAAAAAAATGACAAAAAAAGTCAAGCACCATACTTTCTCAGATCGACAGGGGAACTTTTCCGTTTAACAATCACACAGTGTAGAATTGGTCATTTTCCTATATATGGCTATAGTTTGTATTATGGGACATTGAGTGGTGGCATGTCCTTAAGCTACCTGGCATGAGAGCTGCCACTGCAGTTATAACAGCCACAAATACACATGATCATTCGAAAAACCAGGCTAGGCTGCAAGACTTGACGTCTACAGTCTAGACATCTGTTCACAAAATGATTTCTTCCAGGACAGTGAAGTCCAGCATACAGTCCTTCACCTGTTCCCAGGGTTCCACACATTGAGGAAAAGTTACACCCTGATGATGGTCACCTACTATTTCAGATTCCAGAGTTACCAGCTGTGGAATACCTAGCGTGAATGGTCAGTGTATGATTCTGAAACATCCCTTAGTGGTGCTACATGGAAAGACTGTGCTGGGATCTTCTAGAAGGCTAACGTATCAGTTCCTAGTGTCACACATACAGCAGCCTATGAAGGCAGGAAGACAGCACAAGGCATGGCATGTGAACTCAAAATACTCCATGGAATAACAGATACAAGGACACTGTTGAAAACACCAATTAAATTTTTGACAAGTTTGTAATCCACACATTAAAACATTTCTCTAAAGCTTATTTTTTTTTTTTTTGAGATATGGTTTCTCTGTAGCTTTGGAGCCTGTCCTGGAACTTGCTCCTTAGACCAGGTTGGCCTTGAACTCACAGGGATCCGACTGCCTCTGCTTCCAGAGTGCTGGGATTAAAGGTGTGCGCTACCCCTCTCCTTGTAATCAATGTTTTTAAAGGAAACTTTTAGCATGGTATGCAAAAGAAAAGTTCATAATTTGTAAGTTTATACTTAGATTCATTTTCACTATGTATTACATAGATTAAAATATGCAGCAGAAGCCGCCAGAAGACATACTGTAGTTCCTCCGCCCAGCATGGAAGCAGCTGCTCTTCTAAGGACTAACACACATTAGCTTTTGAGCATCAATAACTAAAATCTGAACACAGATACATTTCTGTGTTAGCCTTATTTTACATGGTAGACACGTGACTTTATTGTTACGTGTAAAGGAGCTTTGCTGTATAGGCCCTACTCTCTCATCCTGCAGTTTCCTTATTTATTTTTCTGCGAGACCATTCAGTGGTTGTTAAGGGTATTAGGAATAGAGTTTATTATTATTATTGTACATCTTAAAGTCATACTCAGTAAAGTTACGGTTTAAAAACACATGGCCATGGAGTATGAGTGTGATCGGTATTGCTACCTAATTTCAACCTTCCAAACAGACATAAGCGCTAACATCCCACCTGGGGAAACTCTGATGGTATCAGTCCTACTTATTTTGCTGAGTGTAGGGAGCACCCAATCACAGTTCTAATAGTTACACAATGGACAACTCACTAAGATGAATATATTCATGTTAATGGTCGATTGCAAAACTTTTCTTTTTAAAAAAAGAAAAGGCACTTATTAGGCATTTTGGTCTGAGTAACTGATATATGAAATCAGTACCAAGAATGTGTTGTTTCTCTGGCTGACCACATGACTCTAGGCTTTTGGAGCGCATTCGTAAGAATGTGGAAATCTCACTCAGGATAGTGTTTTCTATTTCCATCCATTTGCCTGCAAACTTCAAGAAGTCCTTGTTTTTTACTGCTGAGTAGTACTCTAATATGTATATATTCTATACTTTCTTCATCCATTCTTCAATTGAAGGGCATCTAGGTTGTTTCCAGGTTCTGGCTATTACAAACAATGCTGCTATG
>NW_026067938.1:12770375-12786965 GCF_014885135.2 Alexandromys fortis
GAGACAGAGACAGAGACCCACATTGGAGCACCGGACTGAAATCTCAAGGTCCAAATCAGGAGCAGAAGGAGAGAGAGCACGAGCAAGGAACTCAGGACCGCGAGGGGTGCACCTACACACTGAGACAATGGGGATGTTCTATCGGGAACTCACCAAGGCCAGCTGGCCTGGGTCTGAAAAAGCCTGGGTAAAACCGGTCTTGCTGAACATAGCGGACAATGAGGACTACTGAGAACTCAAGAACAATGGCAATGGGTTTTTGATCCTACTGCACGTATTGGCTTTGTGGGAGCCTAGGCAGTTTGGATGCTCACCTTACTAGACCTGGATGGAGGAGGGTGGTCTTTGGACTTCCCACAGGGCAGAGAACCCTGATTGCTCTTTGGGCAGACGAGGGAGGGGGACTTGATTGGGGGAGGGGGAGGGAAAGGGGAGGCAGAGGTGGGGAAGAGACAGAAATCTTTAATAAATAAATAAATTAATTAAAAAGAAAAAGAAAAGAATGTGGAAATCTGAAGACATTAAGGTAAAGGAACTCATAAAACACTGCTACCTCAACTAAACAGAAGACACTAGATTTCAGAAGACCAGAACACGACCAAACATAGATAGTAACTGTTCCTGAGGTTCCAGGTGAGAGCAGATTCCATCAAGACCTGACTGGAGGCCAATATGTTACATTTTGTCAAAAACTTTGCCTATAAAATTTGAGTGAGAATAAATTCTAAAGTAGCAGACTAATGGATCTGCAGCACTCAAGCTTTGGAATGGTTATTTAAAAGCAAAACAAAAACCTGGAGCAAAAATCGGAGCAGACAAATGTAAGATACATAAAATCTGATAGGAATGCATTTTATATCAGGGGCAAAATAGTACAGGAAATAAAGTATCTGTAAACCTGATGTAAGGGAAACTCCCAAGAGCCTACAAGGATGGCCCCAACTATGACTCCTGGCAGCAAAGGAGGCACAATCTGAACTGGCCATCCCCTGTGATCAGATTGGTGACCACCTCAAATGTCAGCAGGGAGCCTTCATCCAGCAACTGATGGAGGTAGATTCAGAGACTCAAGGCAAAACACTGGACCAAACTAGACTAGAAGAAGAGTCCAGCTGTGAAGAGGGAGAAAGGACATCATAAAAAAAACTCACAGAAATGACTAGACTGCCTCATGGGAATTCACAGAGTCTGAACCAACAAGCAGGGAGCCTTCAGGGAACCACTTAGGTCCTGTGCATACACGTATCAGTGGTGTAGCTTGATCTATATATATATACGTGGGACTCCCGGCAAAGGGAGCAGGAGCTATCCCAGGTGCTTTGACTGGCTCTTGTGCATCTATTTCTCATGCTAGATTGCCTTGCCCAGCCTGAATACAGGGGAAGGCACTTAATCTTGAGACAGTTTGATATGCCATGCTTTGCTGGTACCCATGGGAGGTTTGCCCCTTTTAAAGTCAATACAGGAGAGGGGAGGGAAGATAAGCTGTGGTCAGAATGAAAAATAAATAAATTAAAATTTAAGAAAGCATCTGTAATCTTTAAAGAGTAAAAGTAACATCAGTAAGGAGAAACTGTGCTGTCTACACTAGGGCAGTAAGAAAAGCATCCTGAAGGCAAAACTCCATCCACTGAAGAAGCCAGGGTATAAAATGAAAAATCCATTTCAAAGACTTTCTTCATAAAGAAAGACAGCAGGGCTGCTCTACTATCAGGGCCAGTCGGCCAAGTGTCTTCCTGCTCACGCCACTTAAGCACAGAGAGGACACAAAAACTAGAGCCCAAGGAAGCCTATATTTGTGCAGATGGAAACAGAACCTGGCACTGTTTATGTATGTTGGTTTTGCCTGAACAGGATTTACAGGACTGGGAGGTTTGCACCCAGGTTTCCGAGAAAGTTGACGACATTCCAGGTAGTAAGTCCTTCATGAATCAGTGCATGGAGATGTGAGCCTAAGACAGAATGGAGAACTCAGCATGGCAAAGATGCCAGACGTATGAGAAACCAGCCAAAGTGGATGGCCCAAGAGAAAAAAAAAACACACACATGAACTGAAAGCAATGGGGCCATAAATCTGAGGATGCCCAAGCTAGCGACACTTCACATGGCTTGACAGACAGATTTAATGTCAGCCTGCTAGTTTTCAGTTGTTCAAATTCTCCCATTTGGAATTGGAAAATTTACTCTGAGACATTGTATTTTACTTTTTTTATGTTTTTAAATTTGTCTGGGGCACACATCGAAGAGATTTCCTTGAATGTTCCTAGAAATGTGGTACTTCTACATAGTCTAGGAAGTACACCACCAGGGACTGCTGGTATTGGATGAATGCATCTTACGTTTAGAGATGATCATGAGACTCTGGATGGCAGAGGATGAGATGTCTTCCATAGACTCATGCTTTGAGCATGTATTCCCCAATTAGTGGCAGTTTCTTGAGAGGCTATTGATTTTTAACATGTGAGTGGTTTGCTGGAAGACATCAGGTCACAAGAAATAAGGTCACAAGGACCTTTGAGAGGACCAAATGCCCCTACTCTAGGGTCTACTTTCTCTGTTTCCAGGTCTGCTGTAGTGCACGCAGACTCTGCCTGACGTTCCTGCTCTCATGGATTAGCGTACCCTCAGATTGTGAGCCAAAGTACATATATCTTCCTTGAGATGCTTCTGCTGGGTGCTCTGGTGAGAGCAGTACAACAGGAACCATAACTGGCTACACAGTGAAATGTTTACTCATGAGATCCATGTGGAAAAAGAACTGGTCACAGGCACGGGTGGGATGAGGAGATAACAGATAGCAGTCTGCTGACCTGGATGACATCACCATGCCATCCAGTAAAAATTCTTCTATTTTCCCAAAAGAACAAAAAAGAAAATGAGAAAATAAAGTAAATCTCTAAATATTTTTAAAACTCAGAAACCTAATATTAAGCTTGCAGGGGAGAAAGTGGATATGTAAATCTATTATAGTATTTCCTTCCCACCTAAATAAAAGGAATCTAACAGGCCAAGTCATATGACTTCGTAAGCTATTACTGATATAAATTCCACTACATATTTTTAATAATTCATAAATTTTACAAGGTTTTCAACTCTACTTTTAAGTAGTAGAGGTTTCTTAATACTCTAATATGATGTTAGAATTCTTAATGATATTTAAATTAACTTCTAAAGATTAAACTTATTACTAATGGGACACTAGATACTTGTTTATTTTTTTTTATGTTGTATTTCATGTTGTTGTCACAGTAATTTGCAAACCTGTAGAATACTGTAAGTCTATGTAATGCTTAGACATTAATGTTTAGGATCATAACATCAAAGAAGTCTTTATACTAAGTAATACATATTATGTGTTTATGCATGTGTGTGTATATGGGGCAGAAGTAGTAAATGAAAAAAATGTGTGGTTTTATGAAGAAATCCTGCTCTTACTAGAGGATAATCATAGCTTCATTTAAGAGGCATCTTGTTTATAGTATCGATTGATAGAAAACAAACTTACCACTTGTCCATTGTGTGGGTTCTTATGAGCATATGGAGGTCCACGGATATGATTCCACATCTGGCCAGACGTCATAGCAAAGACTATACACTGAAAACCAGGGTACAATATTTCAATACATAAGCCAGGGAATGGCAGAATAATGCATTTAAAAAGTAACACTCACCATTAAACTACCATTTAAGAATCATGTTTCAGCTCACACAGTAAAAAAAAAATCATTTACTATAAGATTCTGAGCATATTACTCATCCTATCTGCATCTTCAATTCCACAGCTATGAACCTGACTAATTTTCCCCGAGAGATACAGTGATGGCTAAATGACAGAACATGTTTTGCCCCTGGCAGAGTGACAACCTGAGAGCCCTTGTCAAGCTGCCAGCCCAGAGAACAGCTGAGACAGGAGGCAGAGATAAAGAGCATGAGCCTCTCCATCTCCTAAACTTCCTTTGCACGCTGGCTGGGGCTTTCCAAAGCTGATGTTCTTGGGTTACCATAGCTCCACCCCCACTACTACTTAGCTGCTTTTGGCAAAGTGCCCACAACAAATCTAAATCCGTAGAGATGGAAGAATCTATGAAAAGATACATTCAAGAAGAACTCCTAGAGATTATTTTTATACCTGTTGGCTCTATGCCAGAAATGTTTATTTGGAATATATTCTTGACGGTAACAAAGCATTAATGGGGGGGTGTTAATGAACAAGAAGTAACAGACTGGTCATGATCGTGTGACTAATATGGTATGTGACTAATACCAAAATACTATTTTAAAATTCATAAACTCAAAAACACCTCTAGAACAAAATGTGTGCCTGAGGTCAGAATGTTCCCTTTGGCCCTGTGATCTGTCCTATTACTCTTCACTTCAGTGGCCATCTCTGGAACTGACCTGTCTCCATGAGGTTAAATATAGCAATAAACAACTAGCCAGGTTTGTGCGGTTTGTTCATTTTTTGTTTTATTTTTAAAAAGGACAGGAAGAAGAGCAGGATGTGGCACATCTTTAGAGGACAGAAAAACTCAGAGAACTAAGTTGGATTATGTGCAATAACTGCTTTTTGAACCAGAATTTCAACAGAAAATGGACAACTAGTCTAGAGATGTTAATCTCAGTCTTCTACTCGCCTTGCTGAAAGTAACTCTGAAATTAATTTGCTCTTCTTAGAAGCCAGGACTGACATGGGCAGGGTTGAGTAAGACATTTTCTGAAGCCAGATATCTACAAATATTTGTACAAAACTTAAGACTGTATATTAGAATACCAGTTCTACTATAGGTAGAGAACATATCTAACCATCTAGAAGTATAGGTTATGATGGAATTATGTGAGGAAAATAAATTCTATATTTAATTCACATATTAGTGCCAGTGGTTAGAGAGACTGGTGAGTTAAAACTTTGTGCTAAAGACATACAGTTCAGGTAAAAGGTATTTGGAAATCCCACAGAGATATAGTAGTGAAAAACATTTATAGTAGAACAGCTGACCTCTGCTACTGTCATAGACAGCCAAAGACACCAGAACTCTACCAGTTTGGGGCAAGGCCCTCACATGAACTAAATCTGCAAGTGAAGCTACCCTGGTGCACCTTGCCTTCTTGTACTGACTGCTTTGGTAATCCTACTTCCAGACACGGCCAAGGTTAGACTTCATGAAGAGACAGTACTTGCACTATGGAGAACAGTTTCGAGAAATTAGTAGGAAGAAATAATAGTGGCCTCTCCCATGGTACTGATAAGAAATGACAGAAGGACAATCATATAAGAGGTGGAAACAGTGGGCCTTGACAGTTTATTGACATGACAGAAAACATACTCAAAGCTAAAACTAAGAAGCCAGGTATCTGGCTTCTTGTTTATCACTGAGGCAGAGTCTCGTAGTTGATGTATAAGCTATGTTCGCATGGAAATAACTGCGTGGTGCAATCTGACTTGTGAGCCAGTTTCCACCTCCTGGGGTCTAGGATTACCATGAACAATATGTATGGCTACATTACTGATTTCTGACTAGAGCAATAGGGTAATTGAAGAGCTACTCAGAGAAACTCAGAATGAGGTTTAGGCATGCAAGAGTAAATAAGGAGGGTGAGAGACTTGGAATTCAGTTTAAAAGGGCAACCTACAATACACCTTCAAAATACTCCTTTCTGAAGCTGAAACAATGGCTCTGTAGCTAAGATCAATAGGCACTCACATATACACATAAAATCAAATCTTTAGAAAATTCATTTCCAAATGCACTACACATGTTATATAACAACAGCAGTAAAGGGAAAGATGACTATAGATGACTATGAGAAGAAATTGAGGGTAGAAGGGACATCTATATCATCACCTCTCCAAGGCTCAGGGCACATCACCGTAGAGGGGTCAGAAAGAACACAAGAGCTCAAGGTCAGGAAGGAGTGCTGTGAACAGCTGTCTGCTGGACATGATGGGATGCTGTACCAATGAACGCCACAGCATGGCTGCATGCACAAGACCTACACCCACTGGGCCTATTAACAGCCCATCATGGGATTTTAGAAAGGAAGCTATTATACTCCGGCCAGCTGCACTGCTAGAGAATTAGTTACAAAGAGAAGATTTTACAATGATACTGAAAGAAGTGAGGGTGGTTAGAGTACTACTATTAATAAGTGAGAAGGGGAACAATCTAGCACATGAACAAGAGGTGTTAGCCTCAGGTAGGAGTTGAATTTGTTCAGTGTTGACAGTAGTCCAAGACACAGGAGGTTCATCTATCAAACAGGGTGCTGCAAAGGAGTCTGGGAATTTACATCAGATAAAAACAAATCTTCATTTGCAATCATAACAAAAATGCATAATCATTGTGAACTGTGCATTTGAGTGCCAGATCAAAACCATTTTTGTGGCATGTGAACTACACTCAATAAAACAAATATAGAATTTTTCCTAAAATTTCCATGTTATAGAGTTTAGCCAATATTTGAAAATAAAGAATTACTGCTAAATTATGATACTGATATCATGATACTGTGAAATATTAACATAGCAATAGATACAAGTGTAAACACATTTTGCTAGTGCTCAAGAGAAAATTACTAAATTTTCTTAAACATAGATTAAGCAACAACACAATCTGTGGTAGGTTACTTAAATTTTGCAAATTTCCTTTAGTTAATTATGTACTCGGGTCCAGAAGCTGGAGTAAGAAACATAAAGGAGCCTTAAGGAAAGGATCCTCTCCTGAGCCAGCTGAAGCAGTGCAGACATACTTCCGGAAATCTAGAACTCACAAAGTTCTGGCAATTTTCACAAGACACAAGAAAATCCTGAATGAACAATCTTCTAAAATTCATGGCTTGCTAAGTTTATCCCAACCAGCCTTTAAATGTGACATGTTTTCCTCTTTGGCCTTAACAGCTAAAATATTACCATCTCAGTATACTCCTTAATGTGGATATTTCGGGGGTTCCATTAATATAAGTGAGACTTTTATTAAATATAAGATTCAGAAAATGCATGATTCATGAGGACACAGTCTCTATGAACCATCACAACGAACAAGAACACAGTGCTAGTCTTTCGTCTTCTTTAAATATTTGGTTACCTGCCCTACTGTTATTGACGTGGTGACGTTCTTTATACTTGTGAATCTAGGTTTTTTTTTTTTTTTAAATACACAGAGGGCAAGTAAGACTTAGCAAAAGGATGCTATTCCCTTCATTATATTAGTGTCACACAGCAAACAGTTCTGACCTTTAATAAAGCTCATTCATTTATTCTATGACACTTCATCTTTTGCTCTAGGATATTCTTTTCTAACCATGCATACCTACACCTTCTGTTGAAAACATCACACTCCCTCATAGATTAATAATTCAGTTTGCTGTCTTATACCAGGTTGTAGGTGAGAGGTATGTTCATGTTTTTGGCACTTCCACTGCATTGTAAAACCTATTTGTCTCAAAATGCATGGTTGTATAACCTTGAACATGTTTTTAGACAACTGTGTTCTGTGTATCTTGCTGTGAAATGAAGAAAATTTTACTAAGAATATACAGTTTATGTTGGTTTTTAAGTATCATTTTCAATCATTTTAGCTTTACTTTCATGTAGTTATGCTTATTCTATTCTTTGCTCTTTGCATTTTCAGCAATATTAGTATCTCTAGTCAACTGTCAGAAAAATTCCCACAGTAAAAAACACATATTGTTACAGTGTGGAATCATCCAATTTGTGATTACATTCTACCTTTGCTTAAGTCCCTTTTCTTAAAACAATCTTTTAATAATAATCTTGGTATAGTTTACTTACCTTTTATTGGACTGGCATAGGAGTGCTTCTGACAGTCTGACAATGTGTGATTTCTTTAAAACTTTCTTTTATTTGGTTAAAGCATCTGAATATTTTATATTGTTAATTTATGTACATCAACCTTGCTGAATTACTCCCTAGCTCTCGTATTTCTATTCATTCTCATTCATATTCTCTTCCCCCTCCACTTATGCACATCCAGAGCCCACGATAAAACTTCCAATAAGAGGCATCTTATTCTTCATCTCAGAGATGTCAAAATTTGTGAATTAAGATGTTTAGAGAATGTTTCATTGTCAGATTGACTGATCCCTTCCTACCCATTTTTCATTTACTTTTATGCCAATGGTGCTAAATCTAGGAAATACTCATATACATAAGAACATGATTCTTTTTTCATATTAGTGTTAGAAAATTTTATTAAATTTTTATATTAAAGTGGCCTTCTATTATTGAAATAAAAATATAACTCACATTACTGTTTTAATGATAAAAATCAAAATTTTGTTGAAAATATTTCCATTTATATTCATGAGAACTGACTTATTATTTTATTTTTAAATACCTGTGTCATAACTAAAAAAGCAATTATTTTATTTCAGAAACCTAAGAAAATTTCTATTCATATTGATTAAAGTATTTATATGATAAGACTAATTCTTCTTAATTGTTTGGGAGAATTAGCTATCTATTATATGAAGGTGCTAAGAATGGACTCAATAGCATATAATGCAGATATTCTCTCTCTCATGTCTCGATTTGTTTTGCTAAATTTACTTAAGTTTCTTAATAATTACCAATTACAATGTTGAAATGTGATCCCTTAATTAACAAGGTATCTACTAAATCATGGCTAGGCTACGACCCTGACAAAGTTCAAATCTATGTGCTATCATGTCTTGAACAGACAGAAACTGGATCCCAAACTGGAAGTGTCACATCATAGTATTAAAAAAAAATCTATCTTGCTTCTGGGGTTCTAAAAGTATTTTGTACTTGGTAAATATGTTAAGACACTATATGCCTGAAGTGTTTGCTAAATTATTTCCTGATTTTTTTGTTTCTCTACAAAACCAGATACTTGGGTATTTAAAATATAAATTTTTAAACACTGGATGAAGACCAAAAGTTGGGCTAAAATGGACACACTGTAAACAGCAACAATAAGAGTCACTCAGAGAATGCTGCTCATTCAAGGAGCGGCTTCAAAGGTTATTCCACTGGGAAGTATTTCAGGCCCCTCAGGCTGGACCTTAATCCAGTCTAAAAGAAGCCCTATTTGGAAAACTAAGATTTGAGCATGCATTCAAAGCTCAATTTAAAGCACAGCATGAGTACACACGCCTGCCCGACCTTCCTCGCTGTACGAGGAGGATTCTGAAGGCTTTGTGTGCCACTTTATCATGGCTTATCTTTGTGTCACCCTAAGTTCTTGAATGTTCTCAGTACAAGGCAAATTTTCAGACTCTCTTGGTATTCAATAAACACCTGAACAAAGGAAAGGCAATTGCACTTAAACTCACAACTGTTATTCTGAAACTGATCTAAATAAGGTAGCAGAAGAAGGAAAAATTAAAATGTACTAACTCCTCAACTGGAGTCTAATAACATGGTTAGTAAAAATAACCACATCTTCAAATCTAAACTGTCAGTTCGCTTCACTTCCACTCTTTCATCAAACCCTTCCAGCACTGTCGTGCGCTCCCAAGTCTACAGACATACTTCTATCTCACAGTTGCAAGGGATACTGACTTTTAGTTCTTGTAAACCTGGCAAGCATTCAACAGAACTCAATATATTGTGCCAACCCTCTCACAAAGAGAAGTTTTTAGAACCCTGTGATCAACTAAGAGCGCTGCTCCTAACACGTACGTTTATGCTTTCCAAAATGGGCTACTCAGCTCTGGAGGCTCCCCAAGTCCAGCATGGTCCACGCCACTATACATTTAACAACTCGAAGCAATGGGCTTTCATAAGATAGTTCACTTGGTGAAACTGGTTTACATTTCAAATACTTAAAAAGATGAATAAAATAACAAAACACACTTTATCATTTCTCACTTCTGCAGCTGTTTCATAGATATATCTACTTAGCATCAGAGATAAACTTTAAAAAAAGTTTTTAATCTTCTTATACAAAATTTATGGAAGACTGCAAGTATTTTCAGGCCTTGGAATTAATCAAATACTAGCTGTTAATGAAAAAATTCAAATATAGTTACAGTTCTATATCAGTGAATTACACATGTAAATTCAATTAATCAGAAATCAGAAACAATTTTAGAAAATTTTGACTACTCTGAAACATGTAGACTTGTTTTCCATGGTATTTGTCCCTACATGGTAAAACGTGATAAGCATTTACATGGTACTCATTAACCTATAAATGATTCTAATATAGATATTTACAGGACATTGAGCATCTGCAGACTGTGCTTTCTAGATGCCTCCCAGATAAAGTCTTTTATAGGTATGAAACAATGTAAGTATTCAGAATTCTAAGTAAGAATATACGATTTTATTATTACATATCCTTAAAATAAAACAATGCAACTGCTATTCCCAGCGATTACACGGATCTTCTCCTACATACAGCCTTCCTCTACCATCCTTTGGATTCAGCGACCAACTCCTTCAGACAATCTCCCATATTCCACTCCAGATGGCAGATTTGCAGACCACCTATTGTGGCCTTCCTTCCTCTCTGCTCCTGTTCCCAAGAGATCTCACAGATCTATCTCATTAACAGCCTTTCTCTAACACCCCATCCTATGTCTCAGCTACTCCCACAGACACTTCCTGGAAACACTTCTGCCATGCTGGCTAGGGAATCAGGTGGGCTATTTTACCTCTCCCTCTTCTCTGCCAATTCCAATCCTGGAGTCTTAACTCCATCCTTGTAGCAGACTACCTTTTTCTCATTCCTCTCTGCCCCTATTCCCAGAGGTCTACACAGGTCCTGGTCTCACACCAAGCTTTCTTCCCTCTACTCTTCAACACCATCCCTCTTCTAGGTCATCCCCATTTCTCAGTATTAGCTTCCAATACCTAGAAAGACATTAAGACCCCTCATGGCCACACTGAGCAGGATCACAGAAGCAATAAACAGTCACCACACTCTAAGAACCAGAGAGGGCAACAGAAACCATGAAACAAAACACACACTTAGCAAACACAAGACCAGATAGCAATACCTACAGTTATAATCAACCCAAATCCAGATGCCTAGACACCAACACAAAAATATATTCAATAATAACAGCAGGACAATATATTGCTAAATGAAATGAAAAATTTAGAAACATGATGAGGAACCTCAGAGGCGAGCTTCTCCAACAAAGCTCAAGGTACAGAATAGAGATAGAAGAATGGATATCCCCGGTTAAAGAAAATTTTAATTAAAAAAAAATCCAGACACAAAAAACAGGAAATCTAGGAAACTATGAAAAGACCATTTGAGAATAATAGGAATAGTGAAGAAGAGGAAGAAAACCAGGTAAAGACATAGAAAATATTTTCAGCAAAACTGTAGGAGAAATTTTCCCTAACCTAAAAAAGGAGGTGCCTACAAGAAACATCCAGAACACCAGACAGGACGAGAAAAGGCATTCCCCTCAGCACATAAAGATCAAAGTACTAACCTGATTCTCATTAGTATAGAAAATTAAGAAGTAGGTTTAAAAAGACAATACATTCTAAAGATATAAATCATTCCAGGGACCTGTGAGGATTCTCCACGAAAATTCACGAGACTGCACATAAAAACTACCTATTTATGGAGGAGGCAAATCTATCCAATGATCCAGTAGCTTGATAAAGAAGTATTTGTGGCTCTGCTCAAATACCAACTCACTGAAAAAAATAACAACTATTTGTTTCCCACTTACAAAGGTGAACAAACAACGAACCACAGAGGCAGCATTATATAAGTCACGAGATACAGTTTATGAAATACAATTGGGCGCAGGGTGGAAATGGCACACACTTTTAATGCTAGCACTCTGGAGGCAGAGGCTGGCATGTCCCTAAATTTGAGGACAGCCTGCTCTACAGAGAGAATTCCAAGACAGCCAGGGCTATACAGAGAACCCTGTCTTGAAAATCTAAAATTAATTAATTAGCTAATTAATTAATTGAAATACATAAGGGAGGAGTTTTTTTTTCTACCCTCCGTGAAATCAGAGCCACTCAATATCTTTGAATGTTTATTTCAACAAATCACAACGTGTTTAAGGCTTAAGGGCCTTTCCTGAATGTGAAAATTGTCTGGGAATTTATACTAATCTTCAGCCTTTAAGCTTCTCATAAAATCTAAGTAATTAAACTGATATAATTTCTTTGAGGCAGGAGAAACATTAGGGTGTGAGAATCTACTAGCACAGCTCATCAGTAGGAGCAAACAGAAAGAACTTCTATCCCACTGTGATTTACCGCGATAATAAGGATGGCTTATTAGACTTTTAATGATGTCTTATCTTTCATGTTTTTAATTGCAGATCCTTGGGATGTTTTCTCTTGTGTTTGAAATGAACGTCACTATTCACCACACTAATATTGCTTAGGTTAGAATGACAGTAATCTGTGAAAAACTAGAGGTGTCATGCAGCTCTGCACTATGGGCTACAAACGACACAATTTTAACCCAGTCTCGTATTTCAAGCAACACCGCTTTTGGAAAATTACAATCTTTATATTTGTTCTGTGTTCCTTGAAATTATATACTACTATAATTCAACATTGTATTCAATCATTCTATAACAATACCATAAATCAGGAAACGATTAATCCTCCAATTAAAAGGAAAGTAGAATAAACGGAGAATGAACCAATGACCTGGGTTCGGTTCCAGTAAACCATTGTTGCCTTCAATAAATAGAAAGTATTTAAGAATAATTTTGTCTTCTACTCAAGAAGCTTAAGAGACAGTAAAATATACCTGTCTCACTTTTGTAATATAACTTGGAACCTAGGAAGCTATGAAATACGTATGTGTTAATACCTCCAGAGCTCATTTCCTCTTTGCCAGGAAGTTCAAATCTTTCTGTCCATCCTATATAAAAATCATGATGAATAATTTCCTCCTGTTTGCAATATACAGTATATTCTTATTTGAGTCATGAACCAAAAGCATAAAGTAAGTACAGTAGTAAATATAATCATTACCCTTACAGGACAGTGTACTCAGTGGTAAGGGCTTATAACACTAATTAATTTCTTGGGAAGCATGTTTTTAAAGATCATCTATA
The DNA here is from genome assembly GCF_014885135.2 of Alexandromys fortis. Classification (NCBI taxonomy): domain Eukaryota; kingdom Metazoa; phylum Chordata; class Mammalia; order Rodentia; family Cricetidae; genus Alexandromys; species Alexandromys fortis. The sequence goes on from NW_026067938.1 coordinate 12,783,411, forward strand.
AAACATATACCTAGTAGTACCTAGACTTTTTTTTCCTAGAAAATAGCACAGGGTAAGAGGCTGTTTCCAGACAGAATTTCTCTTTGTTACAGCTCTGGCTTTTTCTAGGACCCACTGTACTTTGATCAGGCTGGCCTTTAACAAAGATCCACCTGCCTTTGTCTCCCAAGTGCTGGCATTAAAGGTGTGAGAGTTTAATCTCTATGTTAAAGAAAGGAAGAGATATAAAAAAGTAGGCAGTTTACTTTTTTAAGATCAATTTATCATCATGATAGAACTGAAAATGTCTTGTCTGAAAACGTCTGTTCTAGAATTCTGTTAGTGACTTCAAAATGGCTCTTATGGAGAGTGGTTTACATGCCAAGACTCCCTTGTCGGGTAAGTATTTTTAAACGTTAGAATATAGTCTTCTATGCCAAGGTAACTAGTTCATATGGTTTCAAGTAAAACTCAACAAAACTATGCACATGTGTCCAGTGGACTAATACCCTAGATAAAAATAAAAAAAAGTTCCTGATTTTAGACACAGCCAGCTTTCTGAGTAGAGAATACAGGTAATTAGGTTCAAATTCCAGTTCAGAGAGTTTCCAGCTGCGCAAACTGTAGCAAGTTGATTTTAATTGACTCTTTGTTTTCCTGTAAAATAATAATATAAACTTCTTTGCATAATTCCTGCAACACACACATAAATTCAATAAATAATATTTATCATTATTGCCATCTGATATGCTATGAGAGTTCAGAGAAGAAAACTGACTACTATTTATCCTTTTTGTTTGAAACAGAGGCCAGATTTGATATGATATTCTTTAAGTACTAGTGAATTGGAAAATTTCAACTATTGGATGAGACTGATTGTTTATTCACGGTTCCATGACTCCCAAAATAATCACACAAAAACTATATTATTTGCAATACTGTTTGGCCAGTAGCTTAAAGGTATTTCTAGTTAGCTCTTGTATCCTAAACTAACCCATCTTCATTAAACCGTGCATCACCACAAAGTCGTGGCCTATTGACAAAGTTTCAGTAGGCTCCATTGGAGGTGGCTATCTCTTACAGCTGTTACACGGCTTCTCACTGACTCTGCCTGCTTTCTTCCAGCATTCAGTTTAGTTCTCCTGCTTAGCTCTATTCTCCCCATCACAGGCCAAAGCAGCTTCTTTATCCATTAACCAATAAAAGCAACACATATACAGAAGGTCTTCCCACATTATTCAACAACACTTTCAAAGACAAACTGTACTTTTACAAATAAATTTGGGTATTTGCTGAAATAAGCAACCTCAAATCCAGTCAAGACAAAACTTAACTTACTTTTTGACATGACACAGTTTACCCAATGTTTATTTATTTTCTTATACTTTAACTCAATTAATACAAAAAAAAATAAAACTAAGAAAAGATAGGTGTTGCCTTCTTTACTCTTAAAAACATGAATTCAAACATACAATATTTCATGATACTGGAAAGACTCAGCATATCTAAACTGCATGTTCCTGGAGAAGAGAGACCTGCTGAGAGCTGCCGAGAGTGCCTACTGCCCAGAGTCTCTCCTAGACTGCTCCCTCTGGTCTGTGTGCTTTCAGTCCACCCTGTGAATCCCATCTCACTTCTAATTATCCTAACGACTTGCTGAAAATAAAATGTGAAGTATGAAGGACATAAAAAAGGCTATTGGATGTAGGCAAAGTGAGAAAAAGCTGGACAAGTATGCTACTAGACTATACATATTGCATCACACATGTCTGATTTTAATATGCTAACCATAGATAATTCAGCTATCTTGTTTAACTTTTCACAATATTTTATTTTAATTGGAAATATTTATAGGTTTCACCATGACATTTTCAGACACACATATATCATGCTTTGACATATGTATCTAGTCCTCTAAGCTTTTCTTCTTCCTACAGGAAATGTAAGATATTTCACTATCATGTACTTTCTTCCTATTATAAAAGAGACTTAATTATGTATTCTAATTGTGCCATATCTAAGACACCTATACATCAATACTACTAAAGTCTACTATTGTAGGTTCTTCAAAAACTGCCTGAAATCTTCACATGACAGCTATATTAAAAGTAAATCATGTCAATAACGAATTTCATTCTAACTTTTACCCTAATATTTTTATTGCACATATGACTAACTTAAAGAGTAAAATGAAGAATAATGAAACAAAATTAAGCATGATTTTAACCTTTACTACAAAGATGTCTACTATGGTTATTGCCAGATAAGCAGTGCCTAATTAACAATGTTCACATGAATTCACAGTTTATTAACCTTTTAAAATTGTGATTGATTATGATTTCTGTGGCATCTAATTATATTCACAATGACAATCTATTTCTCCTCTAAACAATTATTGTGATGTTTTACAATTAACAAGACTCATAATGCTTAACCTGTCACATGACATACTGCTTCCTATTTGATGCTTTTTATTTTAAAATTCTGGTGCTAATTTGCCATATTTCTTATAGGATTTCTGCTTTCATAAGTGCAGTTTGCAACATGCCTGGATACTATGTTTTAGTCTTCTCTAAATTATAATATTCTTAAAATATTTTTAATATGTATCTTTTATTATTTATAGAATAATAACTGCTAAAGTTTCCATAAACTATGACATATTCTCTACTTTATTTTTCTGGTGTAAACAGGATCCTTATTTATAACTCATTTAATACTATATATGCGTATGCATCTATTGTTGCTTTTTGTTTGTATTATCTGTATGATTCATATATGGATATGGTTTCCTTTTCGTTAACTAGCTATTAGCCAGAGTTTACTCTGAGAAGGAAGCAATTTTCAAAGCTGGGTAGTCCATTTTATATTTTAAAGAAATCTACTGTTTCATTAAAATTCAAAACCTCAACATGGCCAGGCTCAGTGACACACACCATTAATCCCAGAAATCTGGTAGCAGAGACAGATGGATCTCTGTGAATCCGAAGCCAGCCTGGTCTACACAGTTCTAAGACAGGCAGAGCTACACAGTGAAATCCTGTCTCAAAGAAACCAAAACAAACAAACAAAAAATAAAACCAAACCTCAACACTACCATACCTCTCTCATCTACCACAACCCATCTAGGTACACTAACTTTTCACTCACTCATTTCTCCATTGTCAGGGCCAAGACTGCTTAACTTTTAAGATCAAAGGAGAGCTATCATATTCAAAGTGGTGCGGCTCTACCATAATTAGAAAATCATGACATATTTTCCAATAATAACAAGAAGTTAATGGCATCAATCCCTTAACTCAAAAGACTGACAGACCAGATTTAAAAAAAAAAACACACCCCTCTAAATATTGCCTGAACACACACTTAAAATTAAAGATGGAAAAGTTATTTCAAGCAAATGCCACCAGAAAGCAAGCATGAGTAGCTACACTAGTATCTCAGCACCTCATAAAAAATTAGAGATAAAGAAGAGCAGTTCAATACAATAACTCCCTATCAAGACTATATATGACTGTATATAAGAATTACACACACACACACACACACACACACACACACACACACACACACACA
>NW_026067938.1:12786987-12821236 GCF_014885135.2 Alexandromys fortis
ATCAGCCCAAAAAACTTTATAGAAAAAAACCTATGCATAAAATCATAGACTGATCTTCACACATACCAATACTTTATCTGGACAAAGCATCAACAAAGAAGTTATCAGAAGTAAAGGGCAATTTGCATGAAAATGATATAACAGACTTGGACAAAATATTCAAACCACAACATTGCAGAACACACCTTCTCAGTACTAGAAGACCACAAAACTTTTCTCTAAAACAGGCTATACTTGAGGATATAAGAAACTGAGGGATACCTTGCTTTGCTTAGATCTAGTGGAGAGGGCTTTGGTCCTGCCTTAAAGCAATGTGCTAGACTTTGTTAACTTCTATTTGGAAGCTTTACCCTCTCTGAGGAGTGGAAGGGGCCTGGGGTTGGAAGGTGGAGGAAGGGGAGGAGTGGGAACTGAGATTGGTATGTAAAATAAGTTTTTTTTGTAAAATAAGTTTTTTAAAAAAAATGGAGGAAGAAAGGAAGGATAAAAGAAAAACTGAAAAAAAGTATTGCACTGCATTGATTACAATGAAATAAAATTAGAAATATGAAAGAAATTACAGAAAACATATATAAACTCACAGAAACAGAGTAATACATCTATCTCCACCTAGTAAAATTGTTCCTAAGAAATCAGGGGGCAAATTTCAAACTCCAAGAAATAAAGAAAATGAACACATAGAGAACTTTAATATACAAGAAGCTTTGAGATACAATAAGAATGGTCTTAAGAAAGAATATGTATAATTGCAAGTCCCTAAATTTAAATCTTAGAGAACTTTAAGGTCTTAGAAAAATGAGGATAAGCCAAAATGAAAACAAATAAATAGAAAGCAATGATGATCAAGACAGAAAATGAAGAGGAATTAAAAAGACAGTGCAATGAAACAAGCCTTTAAGTGAGTCACAAAAATGACCAAAACAACAAAAGCAAAAGAAAAGTAACAAAGACACGCAATTAATAAAATTAAAGTGAAAAAGAAAAAAAAAACATTACAATAGATACTAATGAAATTAAGAGGATCACTATATTTTCCAGCAATTGGAAAATCTAAAATAGGCAAATTTACATCAACAAAATTAAACAAAGATAAAATAAGCAATTTAAACAGAAGACTAAAATAATAATAAAAAAGTTTCCAAATAAAAACTGCTAAAGTTCAGTTAGATGCATCATTGGATTCTACCAACAAAATAACCAATAATGCGCCTCAAACTATTACAATAGGAAGGGAAAAACACTTAAAATCATTTATGAATCAATCTATTATTATTTTCATATCAAACCCAAGTAAAGAGATAACAACTATGAAAGAAAATTATAGGCCACAAATACTGATGAAAACACATGGAAAATTGCCTGTAAGTACTGAAAAAGTATACACAATCACACATCAAAAAGAATATCCATCAGTCAATAGGTTCAAGGATGTTTCAACAAATACAAATTTATATAAGGTAATTATGTTCGAGGACAGAAATCAAATGATTTGAATACAACATCAGAACAAGCCTTCAACAAAGTACTTTCAAAATGAAAGCTCAGAAAAACTAGGAATAGAAAGAACTTAGCTCAACGAAGTTAATTACTATACACGGTAAAATACAGCCAGCCAACTTTAGACTAATTAATAGAAAATGCAAAAATGTTCCTCTAAAATCAGAAACAATACAAAGATACAAACTTTCTCAGCTCTTATTCAATGATCAACGTCTTAGCTAGAGCAACAAAATAAAAAAGAAAAGGTAATCAGGAAAACAAAAAGTCAAATTATCATCATTTGCCACAATACCAGTAATTCTATATGTCAGAGGTATTATAAACTCTATAGACAAGTCTTAGAACTGAGGAAGATTTTCAGAAGAGTACAGAATAAAAAAAATCTCATTTTATAAAATGGGAGTAAAGGAAATGAAAGGGAAGGTTATTATTAACCAACCTCCTCGGAATAAAGTCATTCAGCAATATTTAATTCATTTTGAGTTTTACCGTATTGTATAAAAATCTCGTTCCATTATTCTGCATGATGATGTAGAGTTTTTCCAACACAGTTGATGAAAACACTATCCTTTCTCTAATATGTATTTTTGTTGCCCGTACTAAGCATCAGCTGACTATACAGATGTAGAATTATTTCCAAGTTCTTTCTTCATTTCCATTTCTCTTTTCATCTGTTTTCATATTAATAGCTTCCTCTTTTAAATGTTTACAGCTTTGAAATATTTTAAATCAGAAAGTGTGATGCCTATAGGTTTGCCCTTTTATCCAGTCTTGTGGTTCCATAAAACCTTAATTGTACTATTCCATTTCTGTGTAAAAAGAAAAGAGCCATAAGGGCTAATTACATTGAACCCGTACATTCCTCTTGAGTTTTATCATTTTAACAATGTAAGTTCTTCCATTTCATTTTGCCTTTTTATATTACTTTCTTACCATCTTTATTTTTTAGTGTATGAAGTTTTTTTTGTTTCTTTCGTTATCTTTATTATTAATTATTTATTCATTTTGATACTACTGCAAGATTATTTTCTCTTTTAGATAAAATCTTATTAAGTGTATAGTCACTATTAATTTTTGAAAATATTTTATGAATTCTTCAGATCACCTATTAATGAACGTTGTAAATACTGACTAAGGTTTTTTTCGGTTTGGGTGTTGTTGGAGAAGGCCGCTTGTTGGTTTCCAGCTGCCCAGCTTGCTTAGACCCAAAATAATCACAAAAAAAACGGTATTAATTAAATCACTGCTTGGCCCGTTAGCTCTAGCTTCTTATTGACTAACTCTCATATTAATTTAACCCATTTCTCTTAATCTGCATGGTAAAGTTCCCAGCATCTAACTCTGGCTACTCTATGGCTTCTCTCTGACTCCGCCCTTTTTTCTCCTGGCATTCAGTTTAGGTTTCCCCGCCTATCTCTATTCTACCCTATCAGGCCAAGCCAATTTTCTTTATTAATTAATGGTAATCACAGCATATAGAAGGAAATTGTACATCAGGGTATCTTTAGTTTTCTGTAGGGAAGCTTACTTCTTTGTGTTGTTGGTTTGTTTGTATAAATAACATCTATTTCTCTCTCACCTAACTGCTCTGGTTATCCAATACAATGTTGAGAACAGATGTCAGGGTCAGCATCTATGTCCTGGTCCTGCTCTCTGAGAAGCTTTAAGATTTTCACCACTAACTATGAGGTAAATTCTAGTCACATAAAATTATTGTTATACTGAAGGACTTTGCTCCCATAGTAATTTTTAAGATTATATAATTAAAAGACTTTCAATACAGAAATAATCACAAGGGTGTGAACCTTCCTTCTGCTAATATTACATATTATTACCATGTATTTGCATATAATCATCCATATTACATCTGAAGATAAATCTTAAGTCTTATGTAATCACACTGTGTGGTTTGCTAAATGTAGTATTGGTATTTGGTCTACCAATAATTTATTGATGATTTCTGAATCTATGTTATTCAGGAATATTGGCCTGTAGTTTCTTAGAGTACTTAGTCTGACTTTGGGGGTACTGGTGGTCTTAAAATGTTTTGGAGGTTTTTTTATTTTTATTTTTGTAAAGCAAAAAATAGTAGCATTAGTATTTTCATGTTTGCTAGAATTCAGAGAAGCCATTTTTTTTCTAATTCTAGACTGAGGACACTAATCTATTTTCTCATTACTAGTATGATCAGCCTTTCTATCCCTTCCTGGTTTAGCCTTCGTGGGTTCTATGTGTCTAGAAATATATCCACCTCCTTTAGGGCATCCGATTTGACAGTATACAGTTTTTATAGTGTGCTCATAGTCCTTCTTATTAGTAAAGTACAGACCATGATGCAACCTCTCTTTATGTGTTTTTCTCATTGTTGTCATTGTATCAGGAAAAAAAAAGTTTTATAGAGGCCTGGACTGAATTTGCCATCTATTCCAAGTCTTGCTGAAATCTGATTTTGTCTTTTGTGAACTTTGGCTTTCCTCTATCCTTTTTCTTTACGGTAGGCTGTTCATCAAGAGCTCTGGCTTTCTTGTGACTTGCTATAAGTTCCCTCTCAAAGGGTTCTGCTGTGCTGCAAAGGTTTGGCTATGCTGTACTTGCTTTTAATTAAAATAAAATTACATTATTCTCTCCTTCCAGTCTCCCTCTGACCATCTGAGTTTACATTTTCATTTTTTAATCTCCTTCTTTAATCAGTAATTGTTCAGAAGTTTGCTAATTTGCAAATATTTGTAAATTTTCTGATTGTTCTGACTGCTAGTTTCACACCAATGTTGTCAGAAAAAAATACTTAATATGATTTCTGCATTACTAAATTTATTAAGACCTAATTTTGTATTCCAATATACAACCTATCCAGGAAAAAGTCTTCTGCGTACTTGAGAATAATCTGTATTCTGCAGCTGCTGCAAAGTGTTTCCTGTTTACGTCTCTTGAGTTCTTTTGTTCTATCGTGTTCCTCACATCAGCTGTTTCCTTAATAGTCTTCTGTCCGGTTGATTTCTCTATTGTTGAAAGCAGGGAACTGAAATCCCCTAAGGGAGGCTGACTATTTCTTCCCTTACTCCTACTAACGTTTCCTTTCTGTACTTAGATCCTCCAAAGCTGTGAACATACCTTACAGAAGCATTAGTGAATTGGCTCCTTTTGTTATATATATAACACCCATCTTTCTTCTGCATTTTATATGCTAAGTATAGGCACTCTTGCTCTCACTTAATTACCATTTACATACAGACCCTTTAAGTCTTTTACTTTCAAGCTATAGCATCCTTAGCCAAAGGCTTAAACTCTTCATCTGCATTTACTTACTATGAAATAATAAGTCAATTATTTTCTATATGTCTTAAATTCCATTTGCCTTCTAGTCATCTTAGCTTTCTCTGTTTAATATTTGAAGAGTTCATAGAAAACCCTGTGTGTTCATCTTTCAAGGTTGAGGTAAGTAATCGAAAGGGCTCACAGCAGTGGAGAACGGGAGAATGCCTTTCCTATGTGACACTTGGTATACAGTTACTCTATCACATGTCCTGGAGAAAGTTGAGTCAAGGATTCAAGGATGACAATACTAAGCCACCCACGCTTACATGAGTATTCTTGGTCATTTAGGGACCTCAGATAAGGCATTTATCAGTCCCATGGAAACATTATCACGAGACCTGGCTGAGACACCTTAGATGAGTAACTTCCTCCACTCTCATTCAAGACTTTTTCCCTCCTAAACACTGCCTAACCACCCCACCCCCAAAATGCATTTCTCTTTTGTAGGGCTGAAGACCAGCTGCTCTACTGCTCTGCTGGTCCAGCCTGAGCTGGATTTGCCTTCTTCCTTAGCTGGGACTCACACAGCTCTGCTACCTCACACAGGCTCAGTAAGTGAGTAGAGGCTGCTACAGCTCTGTTCCCAGCCTTAATAGATGTGACAGCTGGAAACTCAATGAACTAGCATGTGCAGATGGAAGTAACTGAGCAGGATGCAGCTCATGAACAGCAAAATGCATCCTTTAGATATTCTAGGGAGTGCTACTGAAATTATGACGGACTCTGAGGGGCTCATGGGCACTTCAGAAACTGGTCCTAAGGACTGAAAGCACACGTCACCAGCAATGCCTACATTGTACATGCAAAATTTTAGATCTGTCTGCTCCTTTGACTCCACATTCCTAGTCAAGTTTGCATACTAGATTATATGGAAAAACCTAAAAACTGAATTCTAAAAACAGTGGGAAACAACACAAGCCATTCTCATAGTCCTCTGACAACAGAACCAAAACCAGTCAGAGTTCCCAGCACTTCTTCTTTTTTTTTTGTAGTTTTATATTTTTTTTTGCTAGCACAGATTATTTTATTTTTATTCATTTATTAAAGATTTCTGTCTCTTTCCCCCCCACTGCCTCCTTTCCCTCCCCCTCCCCTAATCAAGTCCCCCTCCCTCATCAGTCCAAAGAGAAATCAGGGTTCCCTGCCCTGTGGGAAGTCCAAGGACCACCCACCTCCATCCAGGTCTAGTAAGGTGAGCATCCAAACTGCCTAGGCTCCCACAAAGCCAACACGTGCAGTAGGATCAAAAAACCATTGCCATTGTTCTTGAGATCTCAGTAGTCCTCCTTGTCCACTATGTTCAGCGAGACCGGTTTTATCCTGGGCTTTTCTCAGAGCCAGGCCAGCTGGTCTCGGTGAGTTCCCGATAGAACATCCCCATTGTCTCAGTGTATGGGTGCACCCCTCGCGGTCCTGAGTTCCTTGCTCGTGCTCGCTCTCCTTCTGCTCCTGATTTGGACCTTGAGATTTCAGTCCAGTGCTCCAATGTGGGTCTCTGTCTCTGTCTCCTTTCATTGCCTGATGAAGGTTAATATTCAGGAGGATGACTATATATTTTTCTTTGGGTTCTCCTTCTTATTTAGCTTCTCTAAGATCACAAATTATATGTAGTTTTACATTTTTAATCCAACCTTGAATCCTGGAGTACACTCATGCTCATACCGTAAGCCATGATGTGTTTCCTGCTGATATTCAGGATTTTTAGTCTATCCCTAAACAGTTAGAAATTTTCTATCCATCCTCATGATGGGATGAGTAAGGTCCTATTCTCTCTTAAAGGCACCATGAGGCCTGGCTGCACTGACATAGAAGGAATTATAGATAGCTGTGCAGGAGAGAGAAGGGTGTTCAAACAGCTTCCTACATTTTCTTCAGTTGAAAGCTTACCAGCACGGCTAGGTGTGAAGTCGCAGGCTGGTTCCACGCTACTCTAAGCACAACAGCTTTGGGTAAGACAAAATCATCTGAGGCCTCTGATTTTCTTCTTTTAGAAAAATTACCTCAATATTCCAAAGCTTTTGCTTTTCTATATGAACTTTAGAACCAGCTTTGTTATTTCTTCTAACAAGGTCATTTAAACATGAAGAAATATGATATGCAATACTAAACCTCATGCTCCTTAATACACTGGCCCGGTAGCATCCAGGCCAGTTTGCTACAGCATTAACGGATCCAGTCTGGCAACCTCTGCTTCATCAATACATGCTAAACATGTTCGCACGTAATGCAACGAACACATTGATGGGACTGGACTTAAGTCTCTCATTTTTTATGTCACATGGCTTTCTCCCTGTGTTGTTTCCGTATCTACCTCTGTGCTAATTATAGTAGTTTCCACTTTAACCCTTACCTTGAGTTTTTAACGGTATCTCTGTCTTTTTTCCCAGCTATTCCTCTGAAGATTACAACATGCATCTTAAGCTAATCTCCATCAACTTAAATACGATAATGAACAACTTAAGACATAGGAACAGTGCGTGAGCCAGGACCAAGTTAGCCTTTATCTGCTATTCCTATCATATGCAGACATACACATATATAAGACATCAGACAATTCCTTAAACCAGTGTTACAAATTTTGCTTTCCTAGCATATATTTCAAATTAACTGAAAAATGAAAATTTAATAATCCTTCATATATTTGGAAATATTTCTATTTTCCAGTAATAGTTTAAGCCTACTTCTATAATACAATTTTTGAGTCTCTATTTATAATGTACACTTCTTGAAGAGGAGAATTTTGTTTTTTAAAATATTTATATATTTTATCTTCAGTGATTTGTGTGCAGATACATATGCCCACCAGAAGAGGGCATCAGATCTCACAAGGCAGTTGTAGACCACAGTTATAGATAGTTGTGAGATGCCACATGGGTACTGGGAATTGAATTCAAGACCTCTGGAGATTAAGCAGTGTTACTTAACCACTGAGTGATCTCTCCATCCTTGTAATCTGTATTTTAATACTAATATTTCAATTGAAGTCTTAAATAGTAATCATGCCATTTTTCAAGGTGTTTTGCATTTTATTGCACTAATTTCTAATATTTTATGCTTATTCTTTAGGGGACACAGTGTCAGAGTATGTAGAGATCGGACGACAAGCTGCAGCTGTCACCCTTATTCTACAGACCGACTCTAAAGACTGAATTAGGTGGACAAGGTCAGCAGCAAGAGCCTTTACCACCAAACAATCTGGTTGGCTCCTTTATTAGCTAATTATTTTTAAAAATAATAAAAATGATGATTTTAGGTACAGACAAAAATCCAGCTTTATAGAACATGAAGTAAGAGCACATTCTCTGGATTAGTCTTTTTTTAAAAAAAAAATATTTATTTATTTATTATGTATACAACATTCTGTCTGTGTGTATGCCTGCAGGTCAGAAGAGGACACCAGACCCCATTACAGATGGTTGTGAGCCACCATGTGGTTGCTGGGAATTGAACTCAGGACCTTTGGAAGAGCAGGCAATGCTCTTAACCACTGAGCCATCTCTCTAGCCCTCTGGATTAGTCTTAACATGGCCTGGACCCATCGCCCATCTTTCAGAGGCGCTCTCAGTCACTGCCCACTGCTGGAAGTGTAACGTCCTAACATCAGTTTAATCCCACGGTGTGTGCCTAGAACGTCTTCTGTGCTCCCCACTGCCATGGCACTGCACATGACCGTTCACTTTTATCTTTCTCTGCCCATCATTGTCCATAACTACTTCAGAATTCCATTGCTCTTCAAAATTCAGCTGCTGTCTCACTTTAGGCTGCCTGTCCAATTTTCCCTTCCCTTCCGGATGGCACCTTCCCTGTGTATTCCAAAACAGCCTATTCAACTTTGCACTGTACGTGTGTGTTTGCCAGTTTGTAGCTCCAAAGCTGGTTCATTACAGAAAGGTCTGTGTCTCATTGTTCTATAGCCAGTGTATAAGAAGTAAGACAAGCGCACAGTGGAGGTAGAAGAACAACTGCTGGGGGAAACTGAATGAATATCCAGATCTCTACAGCTAACAAATTAGTCCAAACTGCTAATTCTTATTAATTCATTACTATAGTTACAGACATGCTCAAGATACATTTCACTAACATTTGGAATGTGCCACATACTAGAGTCACTACATTTTAATAGTAAAAAATGGAAGAAACCATATACATAGTTAAAGCTGAATAGCAAATTTAATCTATTTTACTTATAAAAGTAACATGGCATCTCATTTGGGTTATTTTTCACTGCAATAACAATCTGACTCTGTTACTATAAAACACAATTTCATAAGGAGCAGAGAGGCAGCAGGATATGTGATAACATACCAGAGATACCATTGCCCAACCAGTCTTGTTATAGATAAACTCCAAGTTGTTCCTCCTTAGATAGAGCAAGCCACCAACCAGCGACACTAACAGGGCCAGAGCAATGGTGCCGGAGTAGTTGGGTGGCCTGAAAACTCGAATCTGCAAAAAGAAATGATAATCAAATGAGTGAAGAATAAAAACTAATACTTCTAAACATATTCTAGTCATCACCACTTTAACTAATTTATAGTTTTCTCTGAGAAATACACACAATGAATGTATTTTGGTCATACTTATTCCCAACGCCTCCCTTTAGCTCCTCCCAGTTGTGCCCTCAACTTTCCATCCTCTATTTGTTATTTTTTTTTTTAACAACAAGCTATTAACTCTCTTCTGTGCTGTCCTCTCCAATGTGCTGCCCACACACTACTGTACTGGGGCCATCCACTGAAGCATAATTGACCTAAAGTGTTCCTAACCTTAACACCAAGAATTCAGAGAACTGACATGCTATTTTTCACACCTAGCTTTGACACTATATTTAATGAGCTCTTAACAAATCAAAAATATATGCTTTGAACAACTTGGCTGTACAGAGATACTCTGTTCCTTTTACTTGTATGCTGGGGTCTATGCAAATGCTACATCTGATTTTCAGAGCTATTCTGGATCACACAACAAACTAGCTAGTACACAGTAAGGCAAGATGTAGGCACATGTAACTTATCTCAACTAGAGATTTTAAATGCTATGTTTAACAAAGCTATTCAAACATCACTCAGAAGTGAAATTATTCCTGTATGCACCCGAGTTGACCTCTACTTTCACAAGCAACTACAGCATGCATGAGGAGATGTGCCCACATATATGTTTGCAGGAATCTATGCTTTCATTACTCTTTCACAGATACCACAGAAGCTCCACATGCAACTGAAGAAAGAGGAAGCTGTTTGTGAAGTGCCAGCGCCAGTATACATCCTCCAGGAGCACAGTAATGTTCCCATTATTCTACTTCTCTGCCGACACCAACTATCCCATACCAGCTCTACACAGCTTCCTGGGTATAATGCACTATCTCACTGTAGTCTGGGATTGGATTTGCCTGCAATGTAATGATGAAGAACATTTTTCTCTGTGTACTTTTGGGCCATATTTACATTTTCTTCAATGAATTCTTTATTCAGATTAATTTTTAATTGAGAGTTGGTATTTTGTTATTCAGTTTAAGAGCCACACATACACCTTCATATGTAGGTAAGTCTTCAGAAAATATAATATGTAAATATTTACTCCGTCCTGTAGGCTGTCAATTCACATCCATGTTAATGTACTATATAAAAGCTAGATTTACAAAGTTATACAATTGGAACAAACTCATGATTTATAAATTTCAGATTGTTGTTGTAGTTACATTTTCTATTTAAAAGAACCAGGATACTCTGACGACATGGTTAATTGAATGCTAGGTAGAGTACAGAGAAAAATCAAGAGCCTATGGAAAATAAATGTACCAGAAAATAAGGGCATGCTTTGAAAACAGTTATGAAGCCATGTCTCAAGAACCAGGAGCCTGGGGAAAAAATGTGGGGGAGGGAGGACACTCAAGAAAGTCAAATCTTGGGCAATTTTAGCACTCAGCTAATTAACAATAGCAATAAACTAGAAATAAGAGTAACAGGGAAGTGGCAGGGAAAATAAGAAGATAACAGATTCCAAAGGCAGGAAGTATTCCATACCAAACAACCAAACAAAACAACAACAACAGCCATTGGGAGAGGAAAGGGGGAGGAAGGGACGGGTACAGGGAACGAAAAACAGGGACATGTAGGAAGAGACAGGGATGACGAGGGGGAGGAGAGGAGGCAGGGAGAGAGATGCCAAGTGGAGAGAGAGAGAGAGAGAGAGAGAGAGAGAGAGAGAGAGAGAGAGAGAGAGAGAGAGAGAGAGAGAGACAGAGAGAGAGAGACAGAGAGAGAGAGACAGAGAGAGACAGAGAGAGACAGAGAGAGAGAGAGAGACAGAGAGAGAGACAGAGAGACAGAGAGAGAGACAGAGAGAGAGAGAGAGAGAGAATAAGTGGCAAAGAATGGAGCCAGGGAAAGTTTAGAGCTTTGGATGTGTAATTTCTATCAGTAGGGCAAGAAAAGGATGGCCACAGTTTTTCCCCTCAGTGTGCATAGTCTAAATAGAGGGAAATCTCACCCGGCCAGTTTATAACCAAGATACGGTGCTGGCTGGACCCTGTCCAGAAAAGAACCACCAAGAAACGACTAACCTCAGAAACAACAGTCTCTTCTTAGGTAAAAAAAAAGTTGTATTTGACATACAAAATCATACTACTGGACAATATTTTAAAAGAACACTACAAAAGAAATTTTGAGCAGATCATTAATAAACATAATCTTTCACAAAGTTAGTGGGTCTCCCACAGTCAACAGAGTGGTGAAACCTAAGAAGGAATTATGAGAAAGAGCCAGAAATCTAGCCACCATGGTGACAAGTGAATTCAGGAAGAATTGGTAACAAATACTCTAAGAGAAAATTGTGATGAACAAGATTATGGACACTGTCTTAATGAATACAAGCTATTAGATATAAAAGGACCCACAAGCTATCAAAATGCTCCAGATTAAAGGATATTTAAAACACATGGTAACTAAATGGATGACTTGACTCTGAACTGGATCACAAAAGGTGGAAAACATTAAACATCATTTGACTGGATTCTAATTTGTATTGTGTTGCTTTTTATAAAATGTCAACCTTTGTGAATTCACGAGACTCCCAATCTCAATATGCTTATAATAAGCATAATTCATCCTATATAATTTTTATGGGAAAAAGTGAATCTGTGTATGTAAATCAAGGCAGAGGAATTGGACCTGAATATTGGAGTAGAAATAAAAATCACCAAGCAAACATGCTACAACGATAACAGATAAAGCTATGTAAATGGTGTATTCTTAAAACTGGTACTATTTCCATTTTGAGTGCACTTTCAATTTGTAATATCTTCTATTTGTATTTTATAATTAATACAACTAAAGAATTAAATACATGTGTGATAGGTAGACAAGTCAGAATTACTTCTAATTGCTAGTATATCTTTAACTGATTGTAAATATTTTTGTTTTTATTTTACATTTTCATTTATTGTTATGAATTGAGTAAAATAATAATGATCAAATTAAAATATATGTATTGTTTATGTGTGTATGTGTGTGTATACGTGTGTATGAATTTGATTTCAAATACCCAAGGAGGCAAGAGGAGGGTATTTGGGCCCCTAGACCTGGAGTTATAGGTGACTGTTAACTGCCTGACCTAGGTATTAAGAGCTGAATTCTATGACCAAGATCAAAAACACTGATAACAACTTATGCTGGAGAGGGTGTGCTCAACTATGTTAATAGCAACATTATTTGCCATAGCCAGCACCTAGAAACAACTTAAAATACTCCTCAACCCCTTTAATCCCAGCACTAGGGAGGCAGAGGCAGGCGGATCTCTGTGAGTTCGAGACCAGTCTGGTCTACAAAGCTAGTTCCAGGACAGGCTCCAAAACCACAGAGAAACCCTGTCTAAAAAAAAAAAAAAAAAAAAAAAAAAAAAAAAACACTCCTCAACCAAAGAATGGATAAAGAAAACATGGTATATTTACACAATGGAGTACGATATAGCATAAAAAAATTATAACATCTTGAAATTTGGATGGATCTAGAAAACATATTGAGTGAGGTAACCCAGACCCAGAAAGACCATTATCATATGTATTCACTCACAAGTGGATTTTAGACAAAAAGCAAAGAAAAACCAGTCTACAATTCACAATCCCAGAGAGCCTAGACAACAAAGAGGACCCTAGGAAGGACATACATGGATCTAATCTACATGGAATAGTAAAAGACTAGATCTCCTGAGTAAATTGGGATAATGAGGATCATGAGAGAGGGTCAAAGAGGTGTGGGAAGGGAGGGAGGAGACTGGAAACAATTTATAGCTTAACAAAGCAATTAAAAAACCTTAATTCTAGCCCTCTCTAAGAACAGTAAGGGCTCTTATCCTCTAGGCCTCTAGTATTTCTTGTAAGGAACTAGTTAAGAGCAGCTGCTCAGTCCAAGTTTCACAGGCAGGGAATGTAGCTGAATAGTAGAATATATATTCAGATATTCAGACTACATAGGTCCTGGGTTCAATCTAGCATGGCAAAAACAAAGTTTTCTTTAAACAGGAAAAGTTTTAAAAGGCCACAGATAAACAAAAACAAAAAAAAATCCTGTTGCTTCATTACAACAGTCCAGCAAACCAAGCTAATCAACATAAACATATCTGAGTATAATACACAGTCACATACACATATTTACTGTAGTGAGTAAAAACATACATGGACATCCGTTCTGTCTGCAATCCATTTTGCTAGCTGTTCAGCTGCAAATCCAATTCGTTGAAGGTCAAAAGTATCCGCTCTCTTGGGTCGGCCTTTGGAGGGAAAATGCATGAATGTGGGAGCAGAGTTCATGTTGAGCTGTAAAGCAAGTGATAAAATGCTAATTGTAACAACACCAGAATATTCCGTATCATTCATCAACATCTTACGTGCTCTTATTTGAAAATTCATAGAAAAGAATTTATTAGGCAAGTCTGCATGGCTTTCTGGAGCTTCATTTCTACTTTTAATCATCGTGATACACAATTTAGTGAAGCAGATGGCTCAATTAGCTTAAGCTGTCTGAACTGTCACGTGTAACATACCATTCATGTCCCCAATTTGGTATTTTATATTTTGACTCGTTTTTACTTGTGTCTCCAGACTTTTATGATAAAAAAAAAAAAAAAAAAATGATGCAAAATGCCTGGAAGTGCAAACAGAAACCCTGCATCTGCCAGCAGGTGGAGCAGTCCACTCTGCAGGAGTTACTACAAACAGGGCAGAAGTGGAAGCACATAAAAAACTCATTTCAAGCACAGTACAAGTAAGGTAAATTTCTTATTAAAAATTTAAAAATTAGTCTTTTTGTTGATGGTTAATAAGCAACAAGAACAAGTATTTTTGTTATAAACAACTTGGATATATAAGAGAAGAAAAATGTCTGATTGATAGTCTGGTTCTATTCAACTTCTTAATAAGTTATCTCAAGATGTCTAAATCATGAAAAACTTTTATAAAAAATTCTTACTCATAAAATACAAGAATAAAACACTGCATCTGTGTTTATTAAAATACATTTGAAAATAAAAGGGTATTTGATAAAAGAGCTAACTACAATATCAATGTATTAAATTTCTGATTTCTGGGGATAAAATTTAAAAGACCTTAAGAGGAAAAGCAAAGAGATTCACTCAATGAGAATGGAAATCACAACCAAGTAACTTGGTAGAAGACAGCAGGCAACAGGTGAGGCTATCACTGAACGCTTAGTTGTGAGGATGACGATGTTTACAATCCAGTCAAAACAGTTCCTGGCTCGTAAATAAATGCTACCTGTAGCTGTGTATTCACAGCTTAGCAAAGACAGACTGAAATCTCAAAAGCAATACATCTATAAAAAATATTTCTCATTTGTACTACTGTGAATGCTATCAAGCTCTCATTCACCACCACATTACTGTAAATGCTCCAGGCAGATAGAGAATGCTTGATGCTTGGTCTCTGTTTGCCCTGGTTTCTGTTTATTCTCTCAACACACACACACACACGCACACACACACACACACACACACACACACGCACCACTGTTAAATTTAAATTGCCACTGTAAAAGTGGGACCATCACGATGGACACGCACATAAAAGGTCTCCCTGCTCATCTCCTTCTTCATATGCTGACACTGTTGTGTTAGTCTCTGAGTCCTCTGTAACTGTGAGCCTGTACACTTGCTTCACTTTAAATTGCCCACTCTGAGTTATTCTTACTCTGGACATTCAAAGACAGCACTTAGGCAAATAATTTTCCTAAAAGCTATCTGGAGATTACATTTTTTGTTCTGTTTCTTTTCTTCGTATTCATTTGTTTAGCCTTTTGACTCTCGGTACAATTTAGATTTAGCCAACATCTGCAAAAATGCGCGGTGTGAGGAGGTTGACAAATGTATGCTAATACTATTGCTAATTTATACTAATACAATAGCAATCAGTAAACACATCTCAGGAATACAACTGAGCATCCTCACATGTCAATACCTCTTTCTAATAATCCCCCACGTTATCTCTCCTGCTCCATACAGAGATAGAGCACAGACGATGATGAAAACATCAAATCACTCAACTATGACAAGGTAAAGCTAGAATGTGACCTCAGATGTCCTACTTCACGCCTTCCACTACCACTATAGCACAAGGCTCTTCAGAATGCTTCTCTTTTGAAAGCAACTCCATGGCAACCATTTCATAAATAATAGAAATTTGAACAAGTTCATTATAAAACTAAATTACAAAACCAGTTCCTATAATGTGGTAAAAACCTGACAAATTCTAACATACCACAGCATATATCATACAACACACACCATATCATTAATAAATTGTGTATGTTTCATATATGTATTTATGTATGTGTCATAGAGGAATCTTCTCTGAATTGAAATAACACCTCCTGGAGAACAGAGGGAGGCTTGTGAGACCTGAGCAGTAAACAACCTTAAAAGCCTGGAAAGCTGAAACTTAAAGAATTCCCAAGAGCCTCAGGAAGGTTATAAAAGCGGGAAGCAACTGCTGTCAGAATAGGCTTTGGAACTGTCTGCAGGAGACTGTGCACCCCCACCCTCCTGAAATGCCTGCAAGTCATACAAAGAGCTTGGGGTTTGCATCTTTTACGAATCATCACTCTTATTTATGACGTCTCTGGAAATCATCCCTGTTCATGGCAGCGAACTCTTATCCATACTCCTAAGGAAACCCAGTAAACACACTGGCTCCCAAGTTGGATTTGTGTAGAATCATTATTTTGGTCTGTTATCAGTTCCTGATCTGAGGAGTAGATGTTCATTTTCATTTCTCCCCCAAAAGTCTCACACATGGGATGATACAAAACATGTTTGTGTCCCAGCACTGCATCTTATTCCACATCTCAACAGATTACCATGCTAGGCTAGGGATAACCATGGCAACAATACCATTTCTGACTGCTTCATTGGGCAGCATCACTCAGGAACACATATGAAACACTTAGAGTGCACTACTGGTCAAAAGTAGTCCATGTCAGGACTCACGGTGACAGTACTACCAGCGATGACTAGCATCCTCCTGCCCAAGTACAAGGCTGAGTCTACTGAGAAGACTGCATCTGAGTACACATCTACACGTGTTACTGTAACTGAGTAGGTGACTTAAGAGAAGTTTGCTTTCTGAAATTTCTGAGGATTAATGTGTAAGATCTAGGTGAAGGGCGAGGCTGGGTTTCTGAGGAAGCTTCTCTTCCTAGCTCTCAAGAGACCATGTCAGTGCTGGCTTTCCCATGTCTGACTCTGCGCACCTGCCCTGCCATTCCCCTCACAAGAGGTATCAGTCCTACTTGATTAGGACTCCTCCTTGGAAGTCCTTTAATGTTCTCTCTCACACACATGATCACGGGTGATTTACAGTTTCATCACTGCCTGAGATCCAGGCCATCACAAGCAGAAAACAAAGATAAAATTCTATCTGCTAGAGTAGAAAATAAGTAACTCAGGCAGCAGCTAAGTGTGCAGAGTGCACACTACAGAAGCATGGGCACCTCAGCTCAGATCACCTGTACGTGAACACAGGACCACATGT
Organism: Alexandromys fortis; assembly: GCF_014885135.2. NCBI lineage: Eukaryota > Metazoa > Chordata > Mammalia > Rodentia > Cricetidae > Alexandromys > Alexandromys fortis. Next base: position 12,803,843 of record NW_026067938.1, read on the forward strand.
CTGCCGCCCTAGCATGGAGGCTGGGGTTTGAGATAGATCGACCCCATGAGTCAGCTGGTCAGCTAACCAAGCCAAATGGGCAATACTCAGGATCAGTGAAAAACCTTATCTCATAAACATATCACATAAATAGGGATCAGGGAGATGCCTCATGGTACAAACCAGGCAGCCTGAGTCCAACTTCCCTCCTGTCCCAAAAAATTTAACAGTGAAAACAGAGAACTAACTCTACAATATTGCCTCTGACATCAACATACAATTTATGGCATGCACACCAAGACATAGATCACACACACACATGTACACATAATAACAATAAGTAATATGGAGAGCAAAATGAAAATGCTCAGTGTCAACTTCTTGTTTCCATATATAAAGATATACATATACGCACATATCCACACATGCACATATACATGTACACATCATACACATGTACAAAAAATAAATAGGTTGAACTTATACTATATGAAATGTCATAAGCCTGTGTGAAATATAACCTAACCAATACATAATTATTATAGTACAGTTAATTCAAATATATTGTCACTGTGTGCTAAAAAGCACATTTCCTCTAAATAAAAATGCAAATGCTTTTACTACAATATTGTAGCGAGCTGCGTGGTGTCACACCTGATGGAGATGTATAATCAACTCCTGAGATGGCTAAGGCCTGACCTATGCTATGATCACGCAATGATTATCAGCTGCCTGCATATGCGTGAACCTATGGGCAGTGCCCACCTGGCAGTTCGGGGTTGGCAGCCCATGCCTACTTAAGGGCTGGGAGAGGTTTGCCTGGAGAGAGAGGAAAGGAGAGAGGAAGGAAGAGAGAGAGGTCAAAGAGAGGAGAGAGAGAGGGGAAGAGAGAAAGTGAATAAAGTCCCGGAATAAACTGCAGTGAGAAGAGCTCCGGTGGTCGCGTCATTCCTTGCGGGAAGAGGGTGGACGCGACACAATATAAAGTCAAAAACTGTATAATGATGGAATTAGTAGTCTCCAAATATGAACTCTATTTTAAACACATCACATTACTTACTCTACTCACTTATTTACTCAGTGAGTTGTATTTAATGTGGTAGACAAGATGTATCAAAACTAACAAATGCAGTTATGCATTTCAAAATCATATATAGAGAGTTTTTACCTGTTGGAAAACATCTGTTCCTTCATCATAGTCCACCATTCCAAAGAACAGTTTGTTGCAGAAAGCAGAAGAATAACGCCAGGAATTAGCCAGGATTTGATATTCCTCATTAGCTTGCCTAAAACAGATAGTGGGCAAAAAAAAAAAAAAAATAGTATACAATGAACAGAGCCATCAACAGAACAAATAATTCTGGAGTAGAGCTAGCTAATTACTATAGAAACTATCATCTCATTAATACTTGTATGAAATACAAACTAAACTACAATACAGCATAAAAAATCAACAAATACTTTTTAAAAGGAAGTACATCAGAGTACAAGTTCATTGTTCATGAAGATGTAGTTACAATACAGTTACACTTACTCATATGCATGGTACTGAATCCCTTCTTTTTTTTAACCAATATTTACGCAGCTTAAAGATTTAACTGTTTATGGTATAGGCTATAAATGTTTCTAAATATTGCAACACTAAAGAGGGTTTGATATGTCAAAGTAGAGGATAAGAAGTAATGGAATTGGTGTGCTTAATTAATTTTTGCATATAAATCAGATAATCCTGAAACATCATCTACAATTAAGTGTCAGGAAACACAATGATGTTATCTGTGTTGTTAGTCTTCATGAAACGGAATACGGTAATGGTAAGGTGAGCTAAACTTTATCTTTCATAGGAGAAAACTTAAAGATCAGTTTAGTTTGTGACTATTATAATATCTAGACACACAGGGCCATCAAATCTTAAGAAAACATGGAGGAGCTACAGTAATAGGCTCTGGCTGAATGTCAGCAAATAAGGGATGCAGGGCCCATAGTATTAAAGGGATGGCATTGAGAGAGTATGTAAACACACTGCAAAATTCAAGTATTTTGTTAGAAAATATTTTGTTATAGAAAATCAAACCTAGGAAAATGGAAAATCATTAAGAAGTAGCATTCTTGTGATAATGAGAAAAATAAAACGAAAATCCACCAATATAAAATAAAGCAAAGAATAAAATAATATTTTAGATTTTTTTCAGCATCTATGTATACAATAGCTTCTGATGAAACATCCTAAAACAGGCAAAATCAGATTTCTCTATCTCATGATGTTTAAGTTGGTCCACGCATATCAGTCAATTAAATATGCATATATGTACTCATAGTTCAAATAATAAATCCATAGGAATTGAAAAACAATGTGCAAATGACAAATGACAAGCCCTTGACTTCAAGATGCTTACATTCTAGAGGGAGCTCTTAGACAAACACAAACTATCAGATCATTTCTAGTTCTCTGAAGATTTCTTAATAAATCTGTGTTAATAAACCAAGGAATCAAAGGTGAGTTCTCTCTGCCTTTAAATTCTGCACCATTGTCATTCTATTTTTCTAGAGTTAATTTTCTAACAACCACGTTGTAAATCCACTACAAAATCCTCCACACCTCAGCCACACCCGTACCACAGCTCTAGAAACATAACACATTTGGTCTACTTCACAAAAATGTCATGGCCATTCTTACAACATGCATTAGACATTTTGTTTAGAAAGCTCTCTCTTCCTTCAAAAGGCAGTACAAATCTGCCACGTCTTTTGAAAGGCACTTCCAAGTCTACTCTTATAAGCTTCCTGATGCCGCCGACTGCAACAGCAACCCTCCAGTAAAGCGCAGAAGGACTTGCTGCATGCACATTAGCTGGTTCACTTGGAAACAGTGACTATGAAGGGGTAGAACCTGAAACTTTTACCAAGTTCTGCTGTTAGTGATGCTGAATAATACTCTTTCCTCCCTGACCAGTATATCATAAATATTTTTAAGATAAAATTCATCTGCATTAGAGATTCTCAATCGTGGGATGTGACTAAAAGTCACATATTTCACTCTATTTAGGGGAAAGAACATTGAACGTTTTATATATCTCACTATAAAACAATATAATTATTCTCATTTAAGTTGGTTTCACTGAATAACTTGGTTCACTTTATTTTTATAAAATATAACTACACAGTGAAATGTGGGGGGCATTGTGGTAACACCAGAGATATTATGGCCCAAATAGTCTTGTTACAGGATCAACACCAAGTTGTACCATCTTCAATAGAGCAAATCATCAACAAGAGACACTAACAGGACAAAAGCAATGTATGCTACTTGAAAAATGAATGCCATTTATGACTCTCACCATGATAGTGAGTAAATCATTGAGAGACATGTTAATGTCAATTTTATAAGCAAATGTGGAATTTAAAACATAAATATATTTATACTCAGCATTTTAAGTAGATGCTGCAGTAACAAAGAGAAAAGGCTGACACTGTCTACCTCAGAGGAGCAGACATACACAATCATAACACAGAAATAAAAAACACAGTTTTAAATATGGCTTACACTTGCATACACTAGATGGGGAAAACAGATTGGAAGCACGGTCAGTGGAAACATCTGGGACAAACGAGTCTGTTCGAATGACTAAAGCTATGAGCAAGACTAACAGGAAGGAAGATAGCAAACCACATAAACGAGCCACTCTCAAATGCGTCCTATGGTCTACAGAATCTAGACCTCATCTAGACAACAAGGAAAGGAAAGACTAAGAAAATAACTAGGAGTGAGGCTCCACTCTGTAAAAAGTGAGCAGCTTCAGGGGCTTTTGAAAGGAGTGAGTTTGCAAGCAGTATCTGCGCTGTGTCAGATAACCATGTGTCTGAGGGCGAGGGCCATTATGATAAAGGTCTGGAGCCTATTTAAAATGGTCAAGATGGGAAAACACAGGTTCCTAAATTATTATACAATCATGTGACCTATCTTGTACATATTCTTCTTTGGAATCTAGAAGATCATAACATCCAACTAAAATTTCTATACAATCCTTAGATGGTTAGTTTTGATTGTAGACTTTATACAAGTACAATCACCTGGAAAGAGAATCTCAATGCATAATTATCTGGATAAGTGTAGCCTGAAGACATGCTTTTGAGGGCTTTTCATAACTGGAAAAATGAAGGTGGGAAGATTCACTCTCAATGAGAGCAGCACTGTTTCCTGGACGGGGTCCTGGGCGGAATGAAAAGGGGAGTGTATTAGTCACTGTTCTATGGCTCTGAGGAGACACCATGACTAAGCAACATATAGATGAAAGCTTTTGAGGCTTAGATAAATTAGATAAATTTCAGAGGTTTAATCCCTCATCATCATGGTGGGAAGGAGACAGGCATAGCACAGGAGCAGTAGCTGAGAACTCTACATCCAGATCTACAAGCAACGGGGAGGGAAGGAGGAAAAGAAGGGGGAGGAAGGAAGGGAAAAGGAGAAGAGGGGAGGGGGGAAGGGGAAAGGAGAGACGGAGGGAAGCTGGACTTAGTAGCATGGAGTTATGAGTCTTTATTAATTCAACTGCTTTCTGCTTCAGACTTAACGGAGTTCCAAGTTGCTTCAAGATCATGCTGCATTGAAATCCCCAGAAAGACGGACGACAGCCTCAGATTGCACACCGAGCCCTTTCTGGCTTACTTTGCTCTCAGGGTATTTTATCACAGCAATAGGAAAAATATTAAGACTAATCCTCAGAAATATCTCTCATCTGAATAAAAGATGCCATGAAAGCCAAAGCAAATTACAATTCTGAACTCAAATACAAAATTTTGAGCAAAGGTAATATTGGCAAAATAAACAAGGCTTTCTCCTGTTTGGGTACACTGAGTAATAATGATCCCAAGGAACAACTCTATCTCTAAAACAAAACTAGAAATAATAAACTATGCTTCATAAATATGCACTACTAATGCTATATATTCAAAGTACACGTCCTTAATCAGAAATAAATGTGTCCAAAGATGTAAGGCCAATTATCTTCTATTTCCACTACTATTCGAACTTCTAAACAGGGAATTAAAGAAACCTAAGAACAACAACCAAAAAAATCAGTGGAGCCTAGCCCATTTATCAGTTTATACTGAAAGCACACATAATTATTAGTGTGTATTAGCATACTGCATTCCTGACTGCTATTCAAAATACAAAATGAAAGCCACAAACACCAGGAGCTCACACACAAATAACCACACCTTTAATAGTACCACCGGGGAGAGACGCCCATAGGAAAATGAGGGTTCAAACTTAGGAACTCAGGGAACAGCATGAATTGTTCCAGTGTGCTCACGAGCCTGAAGAGGGCAGTCAAGCTGCATGAGAATGATCCAGGAGCGTTAAGTAATAACTGCAGGGCACTGTTCTGTTAAATCTCTTGTATTAAATCTTCTCCATTTTTTATTAGAGAACAAGAAAAAAAATCACTTAATTCAAATGCTATAACTTTTTACATTATATTCTTTTAAAAAGGTTATGTAAAACTAAAAAGGATTATTAACTCATCTATGGTTAGATATATTTTATATTTCCCAAGATAAATGTAATTTTCATCTTTAAGCATTTAAAGGAATGTTTTAAGTCGTTTCTCTTCATAACATTATTCAAATTTCCTATCATATAAAAGACTCGTATTAAAAGTATATGCCTTTATAGTTATTTATGATTAAATTACATATACATAAACATATATTACACAGTTATTTCAAAGTATGTCTTCATCAAGCCTCAAATAATTTCAGAAGACAGTGACTTGCACAGATTTGAAGTCGACATGCCTTTCAAAAAGGCTTCTGGTATTACAGTTGGGGAGAATAAACATAAAAAAACTAAATAGCATCATTCAAAGCTTGTAACTGCTTTTCTGGCTGTGCTAAGCTGGTCAGTGTGTTAGGATTTTCCTCACTAAATCCAATGCAACTATGCTAAGGGAATATTTACTTGGGCTCACAGTTGCCAAGGCTTTAGTCCACCACAGGTTGACTACACATTACGTTGGGTCTAAGGGCAAGAAGACCAAGATAATGGCAGAAACATTCAATTCACCTCGAGGTACCCAGAAATCAGTGTACAGAAAGAGAGGACAAGAAATTCTTACAGGGCCAGCCTCTTAGTGACATATTTACTCCCATCAGGCCCACCTGCTATGATCCCACCAACTACCTACTCTGAACCCAGAAAAGAATTTATCCATTTATAAAATCATAGCTGTGATAATCCAATCACTTCCCCAGAACCTCACTCTAAACACTGCTTGCATGAGATTGCACAAGGTCTTTTTTTGAAACATGTCAAACCACAAAGATTTACATGTCCATGACAACACTCCATATCCATATTGTCTTCGTTTTTCAAAATAAACAGTGAAAAAATAGTAAAAATTTGAATAGAAATATAAAATACAGATAAATACAAATGGTACAGATGAGAAACATAGAAATGCTTAAATATGGATATCAAGATAAATAACATACAGATAGCAAAGAAACAAAAAGATATACCACTTGCTCACTGAGCAAACTTTTTAAAGTCTATATGGATAGTTCAGAGGAAAATTATAAATAAAGTGAACATAGTAATGAAGATTAAAAATAAATCAACAGATAAATAAAGTGATTTCTTACAAAAAGAAGAAATACTTCCTCATCTCAAAATATTCCAATAGCTTCTAGAAACATAAAATTTAACTTAAGGATAGGAAATTATCAGTGAACAAGTTAAAATAACGCACATTTTCTTTACCATAACATATCCACTGTGATTGCTATTCTTATCAACTTCACTACATGGCAAGATGCTAAAATAGCTAAAAAAACATACTTCCATGAGAGTCTGTGATGGTATTTTCCTAAGTATGCTTAGAGGAAAGACACAGCCAGACTTGGTAGCACACACTTCAGTCCCAGCACTTTGGAAGCAGAGGTAGAGGGTGTACTGGAAATTCCAGGTCAACCGGGTCTACATAATGAGTTCTAGGACAGCTAAGTTTATATAGTGAGATCCTGCCTCAAAAAAACAAACAAAAAGGAGGGAAAACGGACCTCGACTATGAGCTGTATTATCTCATAGAAGGGGGACCAGAGCAGAGTAAAGGGGGAAAACACAAAAACACTAGCAAAGTTATCCCTGCCCATTGCATTTCCTGACACCATGACACGAGCTGCTCTGCTTTGCCATTCTCTTTCTGCCATGGGCCAAAATGTAGATTCTCTCACTTAAGTTACTGTTCTCAGATATTTGTCACTTAGACAAACAGGTTAGCTAGCTCAGGGAATTAGCACTAGGGGAGAAAACTCAACTATGATATGGTAATTGCTGAGTACATTAAGTCAAGTTTACAGTGAGAATTGTCAAAAACACCTTCAAAAGATTTCTTGTATCTGATTATTGATATGTATCTGTCTGGTTTTGCTTTGGAGCAGGCGCTGATAACATACTAATTTTATTCCTGTTCACTAGAGAAATTTCAACACAGAAACTAAACAACTTATCTGTGTCTCATAGTAAGGAATAAATGGAGCAAGCAAGAACTCAGTCTCAATTGGAGAAAGCTTTATTGTAGGTGGAGTCTCCTGTTCCAACCACCTGGGACCTAATAACCAACTCAGAGGCTGAATATGAATTAGAAATGCTTGGTCAATAGCTCAGGCTTATTGTGAACTAGCTCCTATAATTTAAATTAACCCATTTCTATCAAAGTACATTTTGCCATGTGGCTGGTGGTTTTACCCGTGCTTCAGCATGTCCTGCTTCCTCTCCATTTCCTGGCATCTCCTCTAAATCCCCTGAGTCTGTCCTTCATCCTCCCACCATTCTCTCTGTGTCATCTCTTTTTGTCCTGCTATCGACCAATCAGTTCTTTATTAACAACGAGCATAATCCACAGAATTTAACTCTTTTGCCTAATTAAAAAGGAAGGTTTCAACTTTAACATAGTTTAATTATATATAACAAAACAGTTATTAAGTAAGAATTACAGTAACAATATCCAATTAATTTATATTTGGCAAAAATTCAAGAAAATATTTTATCATCTATCTTATAAGCCCACAGTTTTGTATCTAATTTATCTTTTTAAAAAATATTTATTTATTTATTATGTATACAATATTCTGTCTGTGTGTATGCCTGCAGGCCAGAAGAGGGCACCAGACCCCATTACAGATGGTTGTGAGCTCCATGTGGTTGCCGGGAATTGAACTTAGGACCTTTGGAAGAGCAGACAATGCTCTTAACCTCTGAGCCATCTCTCCAGACCCCTCTAATTTATCTTTTATCATAACTAAAAAAAAAATTATAAGTATAACTATCTAGTCTTCAAATCCATCAAAGACCTCAGAATGGTGAAATGTTACCTAAGGACAGGGACATCTTGCTGCCTGGATAATCACCCAAAGTTATTTTGCAATGCTGGGGCATCCAACCCTGGTTTACAGACCTGGCATATTTGACAGAATTCCTGTGAAGCAGGGAATTTTGAAGGACTGTACTACCTTGTCTTGGCAAACTTCTAGTCACCTTTCTTGTCTCCTGCTGGTACAGCTTGGATTGGACAGTATATTGTCAGTAACTGAGGCAAAGGTAGTTTCTTTGCCCATATGGCTAGCTTTTCACGATTACATTTGGCTATAAGAATATAAATATGTTCTCAATTCTCAGAACCACTCTCAGCCCACATCAGAAATCAGAACTTTTTAATACAATCCATTAAACCTGTGTCACATTAAGTTAGCTAAACCTTCTAATAATGTGTTTTGTAATGCATGTGTATATATTAATTTTTATACCAATTTTCTAAATATATTATTTATACACACAAAAGAGTTCTTAGTAGAGAGCATAAAAGAACACTTTGAGAGAAGGATGCTTTTTACATGATACAGTGTGGATTGTAGCCTCAGAGGTCAAACAATTTGATGTGTGTTCAAAATAAAATCAATGTACAGAAGTATAAGTTACTATAAATAAATACAAAACTATGATACTAACACCTACCAAGTGTAGTGAGAATAGTCACACACTGCAGGCAGAATTTGAACTCTCAAGATCTGAACTTGAGAATAACTTTACAATTCATGATGTACAAATCTAGAAATGTCATAGTCATTTTATCCCTCCCCTCTTTTAGCATGAAAATATGAGTAATTCCTCCCTCGAGGGTTGTTAAAAGGTGAAAGCATGAGGCATGTCAAACTCCTAGCTAAGTGACAAAGCGTTATATAAAACTCCATGTGTCCGACAACTGCCAGAAAAGCGGGTTATTCGCATGCAGTTTCACGTTTCTTCAACAGGTACTTCTCCTCTCTCTCTGCACCAAGTCCCAAAGTCTTCTTTAATTTCCCTCCATAAAGTCGCCTTACTATTGACAAGTGTTTCAACATGTTTTTCTGTGATTCTTCTAAACTTTCCATACCTAGAGTGCACACATGACACAACACATACACTAGAAACATACCAAATAATCACAGCCAACAGACAAAAGAATACGCATGACATATTAATTTCCAGACATTCTGTACATCCAAATACGGTTTATGAATATTGAAATTAATAATAGAAAGGTATTGTCATTGATCTCTACTTTTCTTTCCTGATATTTATGAGTTTAGGAAAGTACCAATTTAAGGCATAAGTACTTGTCAAGGTCCAGAATTCCAAGTCTGTTTTGAGATGGAGAGTTATAGTGGATGAGTCTGTTCATGTTTGTCTTCCCAGTATCCAGCTAAATACCTTATATAACCACTGTCAGTAACTGTAAAAGACAAACTATAATCTCAGCAGAGGAATCTGGTAGTAATACCAAACTCTAGGGAGGTTACTACTAAGTTTATGAATGTTTCTTAACAATATAGTCTCCCATTTAATAAAATTCTACTAAGCACATAAATACACACATAACTTTGAACTTAAGCCCATATTTCCCATCCTCATCATCATCACCACCGTCACCTTTCCAAAATTCTTTATACAAAGGGCTTTCATACTTCTGTTCATATTTAAAGTTTATCTCCAAAGAATAAAGTTATAAGTAGAAAATTACATATCACTGTAAAATCATGATAGTCAACAAATAATTCCTTAATAATGACTTTATTTTACAAAAACAACAAATAAAATGATTTACAGAGATAAATAAAATGCTATACACAGAGACTGTATATGACCACTCTCAAAGGTAAAAGGGGATAAAGGCAGAGAATTAAAAATAAGCAGCATTTTTCAGTTCAAAATCGAAAAAACTTCTTGGTGATGTGGGTGGCTGACTACATGAAGTAAAGTTCATTTTGACCCAAGAGACTCTAGTATTGGGGACACAATGAAAGAGCAACACCACCACTGCAGTCACAACCGATCAGTGGGGGTGGGGGTGAAGGGTGGCAACAGGCACTTAACAAGAGGTCAAACTGGGAAACAAATAGAAAGGTGGTCTGAAAGCAACTGATCTAGAAGCTATAGTTTAGCCAGAATTTGAGAAATATTCTGCATTTCCCAATATTAAGTACTGTAACGTTGAGAAAATTGTTGCTTTGGAAAATAAAAAAAATCATTTACATTTCAAACTTGGTGTGGTGGCAAACAGCTTTAATCCCAACACTAGGGAGGCAGAGTCAGGAGGATCTCTGTGAGTTTGAGGCCAGCCAGGTCTAGAAAGTGAGTTCCAGGACAGCCTGATCATACATTTTGTTTGTCACACCAAGAATTGCCATGCTGTCCTGGAAACCATCTGTCATGTGATGACATGTGGCACTCATGTGATAAGGGAACCTGGTTCAGGGACACAAGTCACAGTTTAGCTTGTTTTCCTCCTAAGATCCATGGCACAGATGAAGATGGCCAGCTTTAGAAAACCCAGAGTCTCAGCCTGTATCAGGGAACGAACATCAGAAGCAAGAAGTTTAGGTGCTGAAAACTCAAGCCTGGTCCTGTTGCACAGCCCGCACTGGGCAGTGTGTTGGCTCATCCATCATGTGGGCTCCTCCTTATGCCTCAAACTCTTTCCCTTCTCCATCTGCCCTACCTTCTTCCAGCCTTCTCTTTCTCTTTTCACCTTTCTCTTGTTCTCTCTCTATACTTTTTTAATGTTACTTAAAATTTTGTTTTACATATTTCATTTCTTCCTTTAATTCATACCATTTTTTAAATCCACTTTATAACTTTTCAGTTTGGAGTTATGCGGAAGGCAAAGCCAATGAGGTGTTTGCCACCAATACTGAGAACCTGAATTCAGTTCCTAGACCCACAGTGGAATCAGAGAAACAATTCCTGTAAGTTGTTCTATGACTTCTACTTGTGCACTGTGGTGCACATGTGTATATGCATACACACACACACACACACACCACTTCTATGCTTACTGTATTGTATTGATTGTTTTCAAAGCTATGGAGAGAGGTGGAATTAGTTTTTCTCTATTTCTGGTTCATTTCAATTTGTTTCCATGACTATACTGCTCCCCTCTCTCTCAGCCCCCAAGGCTGGAACACCTGAGAATACACTGTGCATGTTCTCTATTGATGACACGCCTAACAGATGAAGAGCCACAACTCTTTGCTCTGCCCACAGCTCACATCTTCGTCAAAAAGTTTAATTCAAAGATTAAGTGACATTTTGATATTAATAAAAGTAAAACTACAAATGAATAGCCAATACTATGATCTAAGTAAGCCTGACTAGACAGTTTTGAAAACCCACTCTTGATTCTTGAACAAATACAGCAAAACAAAGAAAAAACTAATAGTCTGGGGACAGTGCACTTGATAAGAAAATTAGACATGATACAAGCAAAATCAGTAATTAAAAATACACATATATTTATCATAGTATTGTTCAATTTCAATAAGTATGAATTGTGCAGAGTAGCATCCCACACTAAGATAGTGTTCACGTGTTACTATTTTACTCCAATTAAATTCACTTACCCTTGATCTTCTTATCCATCTCCCATCACCAAACCTTTTACCTCCCACATCCCTATCATACCCAATTCACTTGGATTGCTATTTATTTCCTTAAAGTCATCCACACATGACTAACACATGCAATATGGCTCCTTGTGAGCCTGGTGTAATTTATCTAACATGATGACTTCTAATTTACCTCATGATCCAACAATGTCCTTATTTTTACTCCTCTCTAGCTCTCTGGAACCATGGACCTGAATAAATGCATCTTCAGGTTGCCTTAGTCATGGTGTTTTATCTGAGTATCAGAGAAGTAATAAGACAACTAAGTATCTTCCCTCCAAACCTACTTACAGCTCTCAGATATATACTACAACAGAGGAAAGAAAGTCTACTGGACAACACACAGATCAGAAGAGAATCACCTACATTCAGTCTCAACGCTCTACTACTACATGCCTCTTGATGAGAAGAGAATGTATGAACGACCTTTATGTCACTCATTCACTTAATTACACAGATCTAGTTGTAGGTAAAGTGAAAAAATCAAAGTGTCAACGTCTTTAGAGCAAAACACCACAAAAAAAAAAAAACATGTATCATGTGAGAGTAACATGAAACAAAAGAAACTAAGGAATGGCAATCACATATAACAGATCAACACTGACTACCTCAAAACAGACAAAAGGAGGGACCATGTCGGAATGGCTTCATGCTTTCAAACTTTCTACCGAATTTAGGAATGGTACTGACTGACTGCTCCAGTTCAGACACCTCTGCTGATGGCTGACAAAGGTTATTTGACTTTTACTTGAAAGAGAAAAAAAAATTAAAGGCAATAAATGTTACCCATTTGTAAAATCTTTGTAACGAGTAACACTGGTGTCAAATATTCTACTGTCCCAATTCCTTGTACGTTTGAAATTACAATAGAGATAAGGATCAATGATTAAAGCAAGAACTTAAATGCAGAATTCAGAAAAGAGCTCAGACAAATGTTACAGTATTTCCTTCATCAGCAAAAGGCATGGCAAAAAGTAAAGGAGCTGGGATTATACAACCTGACAAAGAAACTCCGAGAATACCAATAGACTGAAATTATAACATGTTGAAACATAAATTAAATCACTGAGCTAAGCAATAACTCCAGAATTATTTCTCCTGTTAGATTAGTGAACATTTTCCCCTGAGTATCAACCAAGCCATGAGGCAGAAAATAAGTGAATGGCAGTGGAGTTTCCTAGTCTTTGGCAAACCTTGTTTAAGGAAGTGAACAAATGAGTGAATTTAAAACGAAAGCTCTCAAAGACACATTATGTAAGGGTTCAAGTCTCTATTTATAAAGTAATGTACTTAAAATGGCATTTGGATAACATGCCGACACAATGTAATTTACACATGGTTTTCATCTTATCTGCTAACTTGAGAACCTAATCTTACAAGTGACTTCACTGGAGTCAACAGAAGTCGGACGAGTTTTGCCCGGCATGGCTTTGGCTCAATACACTAAATACTGCACTTGCTGCCTTAAAACAAAGTTTCCACAACCATTTGTTTAAGAATTACTGGTTGATCCGTCTAGACTCAAAAATACCAATATTTCAGTTAATATACCAAGGCAAGACACAAGTTCCACCCCTAGGTCAAGGGCTATGATGAATCCATGCACTTGGGAGGCATCACACTCTTAAGAGTTCTCCAGTCACAAAATCTCGCCATGGAGGGCATTTAGCATTATGATTTCAGGAAAATTAGACAACCTCTCAGCTTTAATGTCAATGGTAAAATGGATTTTATCAGATATACCTTTCATTAAGAGAATTACAAGTTTGTGTATGTATGTTTATGTGTGTATAAAACACATGAGCACACATTTCTATGTTCATATGTGAATATGCACATATAGTCACTTAACATCTAATCAAAACATATCTGTAATTTACTATGTTTCAAATGAAGTACAATATTATATTAATCTGTAACACATCATCAGGATTTGTTTATAAACTTTGTCTAATTCTAAAATGAAAGATCTTATTTTCCTTCTATTTGATTCTTTTAAAAAATCTACTGATCCATACTAACAATCTTGAAAGAGGCTGCTTTGTTCCTAGAAGAGAGTCAGTTCTAGAGATGAGTAAATTTGTGCAAGAACACAGCTAAGCAATTACGGGAATATTCTCTACAGTATAATTTAGCAACGGAAGTTTGGAGTTAACACTTAGAGGAGGTGAGAATTGTATTGAATAGTCATAATTAACAATTTTATTTGGCTAAGGTCTTTGACATTAACCAGGAGGGAGGTGAGAATTGAATTCTGAAGTTTGAGAATAAAGTGACTGTGAGGGAAGAGGAGGAAGACTTGTGAAGGACTTAAAGGAAGCCAGAAGCTCAGTCACCAGCCTCTCTGCAAGCAACCATACCTCTAAACAGAGCTTGATGCTACGAGAAACTTCCTGTGCCTTAAAGAGAAGGAAAAGGCAGCAAAGGCTAAAATTGGAAAGCACATATTTTTGAAAACTAACTAGGAACCTTTCAAAACTATATAGAATTGTAAAATATTACACTGGCAGTTTAGAAACCATCCAAACTTACACTGACATAGAAAGAACCAGAAAAATTCATTCCTGTGTGGGGTTGGGGAGGGAGCAATCACTGCAGAAAGAATCATTTTCTCAAGTGTCTCCAACTCCCCTTGAGGCTGTTTGTAATGCAGGTATATACAATCAGGCATGAAGACACATATCTAACTAACACTAGAGACTGCAAAATGAAGGCCAGTCAAGGCCCACAGCTAGTTTCAGGTTAGCCTCATCTACATATACAGTGAGCAACATACACCCACAACACACACATATAAATGATGGCACATAACTCAGTAGGAACAATCAGTGAGCAATAGACAAAAGACATGAAGTGGTATTTCATCAAAGCTATCTAGACAACAAACAAAAAAGATATTCAAAATTAATATGCATATAAAAAGGCATTAATCATCACCAGCCATTACGAAATGTTCAGTTGTTTTATTTGAACAAGCTGAATATCCTTTATCTGCAATGCTTTTTATATTGTTTTGGGTTTAGAATTATTTTAGATTTTTAAAATATGTACATATAATGTACATAATGTATATGATGTACATATGATAAGATTCATTTGTTTCATAACACCTGATACAAATAACCTACAGGTAATTTTGCAAAATAGTCTGCCTACCCTTAAACTATGGCCTATCACAGACACACTAATAAACAAACTGCAAAACATCTGCACTATGAAATTATTACATGGTATTAAAAAGAGCATGCTGTTGATAAATGCAACATCTTGGGTGGTATTTGAAGGAATTATGCTAACTCAAAAAGAAGGGGTACAAAAGATTCTACAATGATTAAATATCCATAACAATCTTGAAATAACAAAATTATACAAATGGGAAATCAATTGGCTAGCTGCCAAATTCAATGCACGGAGTGCAATATGGAGTAGATAAGGCTGCAAAGAAACGGCGATCTAATCCCTGTATATTGTGGCAGACCAATGCTAATTATTTACTTACAATGTGGCATTGTGGCTTTGCAAGATGTAACTACTAGAAGGTGTTGGAGAAACCATCCACAGGAAACTGTTTTGAATAAAGCTGTCTTCCACTTGTGTGGTGAAGACACGGTAAGCAGCTGCTGGCACTGTTGAGTTACTTGGTCATGAAAGCTCGTAACTCCACATGTGTGTACATACACATAGTGAACATTATACATATTAGTGGTTTGATCCACTGAAAAATCCGGAGCTGAATGGGCTGTTAAGAGGTGAGTTTCTTATGTGGGGGAAAAAAAAAAAGGTTGCTGGGCTATGCCTTTGAGAGCTTTGTCTCAGCCCTGGATCCTTGAACTACTTTTGGGCTGCCTCCCTTCAATGACTGCGAGCCCCAAAACACAAATCCAAGTGAAAATAAAATGAAATTCCCAAAATGAATGAAGCACCTTTCCCTGCGTCACATCGACTTTTCTCAGCTACTCTTCCACAGAGATGTAAAGCAACACAGAGTCTCTGCATCACTTCTAACAATTCTACCATTATCTCTGAATTTACATGCATTAGATCTGTTCTTTCCAAAATTCCTTTCTGATAAACACTTTATTCCTTTCAAATTCTTTACCTCTCTCATCTACTAAGAAGGTTCTATTCATTAGGACCAAAAGTAAATCAACATCCCTGAAAAAAAGTTCCTTTACAAAGAACAGATATTACCTACGGATCTATAAACAAAAAGACATAACAATGAGAAGTCAGTTTTAACAGATACTTCTGACATTGGACATTGTCCTGATTCACAGCTTACTTTTACAATTCAGTAATATTTCACACTAAAAATGTACTGGATTTTCTTATACATGTATATCGTAATACAAGCGTATAAGCTGGGGCTATTGCTCTTTCCAAGAGTTTAAATCCATAAATTACCTGCAGACAGAACATTGCCGCTGCGGCTGGAGAGCAGTGAACATAACAATCATAGAGTAGTTTCGAGGTGGGGCCTTTACGAACTTCCGGAACTTGTCGCCATTCATTCGGAAGATCGAGCGCCTGGAACTCCATTCCATCAGCTGTTCTACTTTTTCAGCCAAAAGGTTCTGTAATTAAATAGAAATAAATATTACAAGGGCATTCGTTCCTAGAGTCACTCCCACTCTTGGGTGTTCTCACTTTCCCTTAGTAAGTCTGCATGTGCTGTGCTATCTAAATGATTCGTGAGACGCTAATATGTTTCAATTACATTTTATATAGATAGAATTATATCAAGGCTATATTCTTAATTTAACGAGTATATTAGCCCCTTATTGACCTGACTTGCACAAATATTTCGTTTTTTGAAAATGAAGTTAAAGTCTATAAAAAGGAGCCAGGCAGTGGTGTTGCACGCCTTTAATCCCAGCACTAGAGAGGCAGAGAGGCAGGAGGATCTGTGAGTTTGAGGCCAGCCGGGTCTACAGAGAGAGTTCCAGTCAAAAGCTACACAGAGAAACCTTGTGTCAGAAAAAAAGAAAGAGAAAAAATAGAAAGCTTATTAAAAAGTTATTTTAAAAAATAAAATTTCTGCTCTCAGAAAAAAAAAAACAGCTAAAAATTGTCTTTATGCTATTAAAAAAAAAAAAAAAAAAGCCAGCAAAGAAGCCTGTACCAAGCGGAAGACACACAGACAGGCAGGAGACTTGAAGATCTGAAGAACGACAAAGCAACAAGTTTCCTGCAGGTCTGGTCTGCTACCCCCTAGGATGGATGCTGTAAGAAGCCAGCAACATAAGCATGTGAATGGTGCAGACAAAAGAGACTTAAGGAAACTTGCTCTGCTTCTCAAAGGGCAGGGAAAGGACATCTAGGTAAGATCAAATCAGCAGCTCTCCCAAAGCTGACCACCATGGACACACAGGCACAGCACACAGATAGGTGTATACACATTCTCTCCCTCCCTCCCTCCCTCCCTCCCTC
>NW_026067938.1:12823036-12903377 GCF_014885135.2 Alexandromys fortis
TTTTTTTTTTTTTTTTTTTGGACAGGGTCTGTCACTGAATCTGAAGCTCATAATTCAGCTAGGCTGGCTGGAGCTTCATAGACTGTCCCATTTCACAGTCACCAATTCTCGGAATATAGGTGTGCTGGCCATTCTCAGTCTTTAGTAGGTGCTGGAGAATGGTACTTAAATCCTTTTGCTCGGACAACAGCTACTTTACTGAATGAAGCAGCTTCCCTGCTGTGGAAAGACCAAGCTTTTAGAAGAACTGTTAGCAAATCTGCCCAACCTTTACCGTGAGGAGAAAAAAAAGTTTCTGTTTTTATGGAGAAGTAAATCTACCCTCTGGCCAAGAGGGAGCTGCTATCCCAATCTTCGCAGCCTTTTATATAATGATGTCCTTGAAAAGACAGGGCAACCACCAGACCTGTGCACAAAAACTCTGCTCAGACATGCATGACCATGAAACACAAGTGGTCCATGGAGAAGTGCTTCCCAGTCATACCGAGAAGTTTACTCTTTAAAACAGTCAATTTACAGACATAACCTAAATTTTAAAGCCTCAAATGTGACAGGCAGGCAGAGCGTTTACGTCAATTTAGAAATTAAAGTTCCAGTTCTGGTGTGCATGTTTAAAATGGGTATGGAAAGATCAGTACTTCTGAGTGGAAAGGGGCATCTGACCTCCACCTCCCCAAACTGGGTTCCAAGACAGTTCTGTATTTGGCTTCTCATATTACATATCCTAAAATATCCTTGGCATCGCTGGCTAGGTTTTAGTTATTTTAAGGTTTTAAGATTTCAAAGGTAAGAACCATCAACTACTCACATAAAAATATTCACCTATCTTAACAAGTATTCCACTGAGACCTGTGCTGCAGGAAACAAGGATGCAATCTGGGCTTCCCCAGCGCTATCTACCTTACGGACCAGCACCCTCAGAACCTGACCTCATCGCCAATGAAAAGTCTCAGCACAGAGAAGAATTTATCTTGGTCAGTCTGGATTATTTTGACTAATATACTAATTTACTAATTACTATTTACTAATATACTAATTTCTAGTTCCATTCTCCCACAGATGATATAAATTTGTTCTTACCAGCTGAAGAAAACCCTAGAGTATATGAGTGTGTATTTGTGTATGTGTGTGTGTTTGTGTATTACAGAAATATTAACTTTCAAGAGAGAACAGCTGTAGAGATGGAGATGCTTAAAAGGAAATTTCATTTAAACGTCATTCTAACATAATGGAAAGTAAACTCAATATTAGGTCTAATACAAGGGACCTGGCTTCATGTATCAACTGTTAGGTATCACAGACTGTCGGTAGAGGAGAATGTTAATTTAAATTATAATGACA
Source organism: Alexandromys fortis (assembly GCF_014885135.2). Taxonomy (NCBI): domain Eukaryota; kingdom Metazoa; phylum Chordata; class Mammalia; order Rodentia; family Cricetidae; genus Alexandromys; species Alexandromys fortis. The sequence continues at coordinate 12,824,378 of NW_026067938.1, forward strand.
CCCAGAGCAAGTTACACATTTTAAAACCATGATTTTTGTACTTATTTATCACAAAACCCTAAATATCTACTAACTGCTTACTGAATAAATGAAATGTGGTCTATCCACATGATGGGATGCTGCTGAGGAGGAAACAAGCAAATGTCATATCAATGTTTAATATGGATAATCCTCAAAACTACTCACTGAACGCAGACACCAGAGAACACGGTGTGGTGTGATTCCAGGACACGGGTCCAGAAAACTCTCTGTATATACAACACTAAAAACCATGGGCTGGGGCTGGGGAGAGGAATCAAATACTTTGAACGGTAAATGTCTACGAGGCTCTTACTGGAAACATATAAATGCTATAAAACTTATTTCTGGGATAAATATACCATCCCTGAAAGTTACTAAATCACTGAATTACATACTTGAATGAGTAAGTTTATGGAACGTAAAGCACATCTAAAAGATAAGAAGGCTCCCTGTCATGAAGCAGGAAGGCTAGCAAGGATGAGAACAGGGTGCAGCACTGAACGCGCAGATCAAAATCTAGACTACTGTTCTGTACTCGTCCTTGCATGGTGCTTCCGGGAGGTGATAAAAATGTAATGAAAGGTGTTAGCGGGTAGTGCACAGAAAATGCTAGCTCCCAGAAGAACAGTTATTCTGATGTTATGCAATCTGAGGATCTCAGTCTTGCAGAGGAGAGAACATAATTTTCTGCACAAATCCATAGTGGATTTCCTTGGGCCTACCTGTAAAATATAGCTAGACAAATAACAGGAAAAATAAAAAGCAGCAAAGTTTAGTAGCACACATACATGGTAGGCATATATGAGACAACATAATGGAATAGTCAATCTCTAAAGCATATTTCAAAATCTTAAAGTTCTCCTGAGTCCCTCATGGTCTTTGGAGAGAATGATGGCCATAAACACCACCCTACTTTCAACCGAGGAATCAAAGAGGTCGAGACACTTTATGTCACGAAACTTGCTGCAATAAACAGACATCTGTGAAATGACACAATGCAACCTGTAACAAATGGAGTCAAGGAGCTAGGGAGAAACTAGGAGATTAGAAGCACTCATTGCTCTTAAAGGGAATCCAGGTTTGAATCCCGAGGGACTCACATGGTGGCACATAATCACCCTTAACTCAGGTCCAGGTGATCCAAAGGGTTCTCTAACCTCTTGGCACCAGACTTATACCTGGTACACATATATATCATACATATAAAATAATTATATCTTGAAAAGAATGCATATTTTAATTTTAAAAATGGACAAAGTATTTGATGTTCAAAATATGACTGAATTTATATGTATGGTGATATATCCAAATTGTTTCTCTCAACTGTTTTTCATGTATAAAATTCAAACAAAATCTAATAAAGATGTTGACAAGATTAAAGCATGGGAACTATTTATACCACAAATGACAACAAAGTCAAATTTTGTTCCCATCTCTTCAGGTAAAACTCTTTCAAAAGCATTGATAGGAAGCACATAAGAGACTATCTGTAGTTAAGATAACCTAGTTATTACTTTATATCTCAGACTTTTACAATGCTTTGAGTACTTACACTGCATGAAAAACATTATGTTACGTTCACAAAGTGAAAAACTGCTTCAGAATTTGTGTTTTGTTTGGAAAATGACATGACCAGTTTGATGGTTTTTACCATTACTTCCTAAGGAACGTAAGACAGATAATTATAGCAAATACATTTTAGCAGTGATATGTGCTGTTGGGGCTTTAGCGTATAAGAAAATGGCTGTATGATAGTAACTAGAAAAAGATAGTAAAAATAATTTTATTTCTGTGACTACTAATTTACAGTGGCTACTTTCAATTTGCAACAACTGTTCTGCATCCAAATTAATTCTATCTAACACAGATACCATGTGTTTATCATAAGAAAGAATTGAAAAGTCTGTAACTGAGAAGCTTCAAGTAGGAAGCCCTACATAGTGCTTCCTGGTTCACACCATGTAAGCAAGATGTTTGGAGACTTCATTCACTATGAATGGAGCAAGTCACCAGATGCCTTCTTGACTGAACAATACCCATCCAGACATGGGCCAAAATAAATGGTTCTTTCTTACGCTCACTCTGAGTTTATTTACCACACTGACATGGAGGTGCATGTGTGTTTCTACTTCATAAATGCAATATTGTTGGAGTTCCTACCTTTTTCGCTTTACAAATAACAAAATGGAGAGCAGGGTGAGGGTGTCTGTTCTACTGCTATGAACAGACACCATGACCAAGACCAAGACAACTTTTAGAGAATATTTAGTAGGGGTCTTACTTATAGTTTCTCCGGGCTAGTCAGTGAAAGAGATCCTATCTCAAAAACAAAGTGGAGTTGTGACTGAGAAGGACCACCAGCGTCTTCTACTGGTCCCTAAACACACATGCACACCAGCATGTATATATTACACAAAGAGAAAAAAAATCAGCAAAAACACAGAAAGCAAAACAGTTAAGTGTTTGCTTAAGGGAACAATAAAAACATCTAACAAAGACTAGATGAAAGCCAAGACACCGCCCTCCAGTACAGAACAAAGCAAGTGTAGGTTTCAGCTCCTGAGACCATGCCCCACACTCTTTCACCCTTCACCACCTGACTCCACTCTAGAAAACTACACTCAATGCAGACTTCAGGATCAGGGGTGTTGTCTGAGAAAACAAGAAGTTTCATAATATTAGAATTTCAACAGTTTCTACTATGTTTATCTTTGTTGACTAACACCGTGGTTCGTTTCAGTAAGAAATGACTCAGAGAACACACCAGAAGTTCTTCAATAACTTAAGTTACATGTATGTCTTTGCTAAGAGACTGAAGAAAGCAACCCAGATATTGCAAATCCAATTCAGTTACCCATAGGAAGAAGCTACAAGAAACCAATAAGAACAACAAACACCACCACTTTTCTGGACTTACTTAGTAACATGACAGAAATGCTTAAATTGGGCAAATTTAGGGCAAAGTTACTGCAGAGTACTAAGCGCCTTTGTGGTTGCACTCTGCCTCCATAAATAACAGCCTGCTCAAAGACGGTTTTACTTTCCATACACAACAGCCAGGCAGGTAGTCAGCATCAGTCCTGCACATCAGTCCAGGAGAAGCGCACAGACACACAGAGCACGACACAGAAGTTAAACATATTAACTATTATATGATCCTTTTGTACTATAATAACTATTTTAAAAGGTTTGTGAACTGTTTTAATTCAGAAAGTATAAAAAATTAAAAGCCCAACCAAGTATATCTACCCAACGAAATGTAATTACCGCTCACTATCCTCGGTGACCTGGGATCTTCTGGTTTATTTTAACATGAACAACTAAACTAAGCAATTATGTGAATTCATTGTAATATCTTCCATCTTTACTTCCGCCTGCCATTGGGAAGACCCTCCCCCAAATAATCTCAAAAATATATTTCACAAGTACATGTAAAATGGAAGATGTGAAAGACACAACTCACTTGGGTTACATAAAAAGAAACCTAGGAAGCGTTTTCACTATGTGCAAAACTCATTTAATGGAGGTTGTGTCCAGAAAAGTATATTGTAGTAGAATCCATACGATATAAACAGCACTCAGTGAACAGCAGGGAATAAAACATAGTAATTGATAGGAAGTTAAGTCCTAAATAATATAAATCAAAACAAAATTAAGTGCTGGCTCTACCCTGCAGTTAATTCTAAAATCTGAGAAAGGCAAACTACCATTTAAAAAAGAAAATCACAGAAGACATATGAATAATGCGTTCATGGTTTATGTAGATCAAGTATCATTTGTAAAAGCTGACGCAAAAGGAGCCTCAAAATACAGTAAATGATGTAAAGTCCTAAGTATTTACTTCTAGAACTCAAGTTTTCTTGATGCATATGTTTATTGAGAAAGGAAAAAAAGTATTGCTTAATGAATAAGCAAGGCATTCCCTGAGGAAGCCAAGCCTATGCACACATGTAGGGGAACAAAGGCTTCACTGAGCACAAGCTGCTGCTGCTGCTGAAGAAGAGACACTCACTCTGACTGACACTCACTCTAGAGCAGTGGTTCTCAACTGTCCTAATGAGGACACACTGGAACGCAGTTCCTCACACTGTGGTCACCCCCAACCATAAAATTATTTCATAACTGTAATTTTTCTACTGTTATAAATCATAATGTAAATATCTGACATGCATGATATCCGACATGCAACCCCTTTTAAAAGGGTCACAACCCACACAACCCAGAAAAAAGCATCTCAGGCCCATACTATTTAGACACTTGAGCAGTCTCTTACTAATCAGTAATATTTCCCATATTAAAACTATCATCGCTGTCTTCAAAATGCCAAAGGATACACTCTATCTCCCTTATGAGGTATCTGAGGCTTAGCCTGCATCCAATATGGGAGTGCTGCCCCCTCTGCTACAGAACCACCGATTTTATAGATGATAATAAAAAAAATCAATGTATCCAAATTAAATCTCCATTGTTATAAAATTAATCCATGTACTACCCTGATCAGCTGTGATCAATGAATTTTTACTTTTTAGCTTTCTTAATGTAATATTTTATTCATTATTAGTTATTTTGGAATTTCACATCATGCACCCTATCACACTCACTTCCCAGTCCTCCCAAATCCACCTGGCTTTTAAACAGCAAGCAAAGCAAGTCAGGGCCTCTGTTTAGCTGTGATATGGTGAGCTGCCAGACTAGGCCACTAGGTGGAAGCGCCACCATGAAGGTGGTGTTCAGTGGTCTAGGAAGGCTCCATAAATCCCACTCAAACCTTAGCACTTTATACACTTCAGCCCTTCCCTTCTTCAGGAGACTGCACAATGATGACAAGAGGTTTGGGGGAAAATTTACAGGCAAAGGGAAAGAAAACATTATACATTGCCAAAACAATATATAAATATAAAGAAGATATCCACAAAAGTAAGAACAGAATGCAAGTACTTCCTTTTAAAATAGTGGATAAAAGGCCCAGCTCAGTCTAGCTACCCATGAGACACATACACCTACCATTCACAAAGGGAACACATACACTGAGGCCCATAATGTCATAGATTTGCACTATGAATTGCTTCCCTTGATTTTGGTGAACATGTTTAGTGCCTGTACTATAGCTCCACTAACCATATGACAGTCCATTATGTAGCTATACACATTAGCTCAGATAATCAGTAGCATTAAGTAATCAGATTAGTCGTTTCTATTATTAAGCAATGCTAAACTACTAGTCCATTTTAAGCAAACAACTGGGAACAAAACTCTGAGTACGAGCCTCAGTGCTAGTGAAACAAATACAAAGAAATTCAGATCACAGGATTTGAACAGTTCAGTTAATTCTACTCTTGAACAGCAAAAAATCTCCTGTCAATTGCCAGAACTACACCAAGCTCCTTCCTCTGATGTCCATGTAAGTCTATCTCTCTTCCCCATAGCACATCCCATTCATTTAACTGACAACCCATTAAGAAAAAGGAACCAATTAAACAGTATTTCCTATACACCAAGCCAATAGTTCCTTTACCCTGATACATATCTGACTGTGAGGAAAAAAAAGCACAAAACAAAATAAAGTATAAATAACAAAACCGCCTAGAACAACATGGAAGCTGGAAGAACTAAGACAAAGAATTGATATCAACTATGATCAATATGTTAAGTGAAGAAAGTAAAGAGCATGCAAGAAAAGACAAACAGGGAGGCAGAGGTGGGAACCCTAAAAAAGGACCAGAAGCAAAAACTAAAGACAATAATCACTAGATATTTAGGAGAAGTGGCGACAGGAGGCGGCATATGAATATGCTACCAATGAGCTTATTAGTAGACTGCACGTAACTGAGGAAGGTCTCTGACCATGAGGCTACATGACCAGAAACCTGAAACTCTGAGGAGCAAGCAAGACTGAACACAACATGGCACACAATATCCAAGCACTGGAAGTGATGTATGAAACATTAACATCAATATAGTGGGACAGGACAGGAAGATAAAGCAAACAGGAGAAATGTGCAACAATAACAGCCAGAATTTCTCCAAATCAACTCAGAAGTAAAACAACAAATCCAAAGAGCTCAGAAAAACTACCAAGTACATCAAGTATCTCTCTCTCTCTCTCTCTCTCTCTCTCTCTCTCTCTCTCTCTCTCTCTCACACACACACACACACACACACACACACACGTACTTTAAAAAAATCAAAGATAAGGCACTATGGGGAGAGGACTGAAACATTATCTAAAGAAGACTAAAGGTAAGGTTTACATCTGACTTCTCAGAATCTCAAGAACTAGTCTGAAATATTTCAACTATTGGGGGGGGGGGGAAATTTGAGAATTCTGAGCCCAAAGAAAAGATATCCTTCAAAACTGAAGTGAATAAAGACTTTCTCCAAAAATATAAATTGAGAAAATGTGTTATCAGCAGGCCCTCCTTTCAAGACATACTACAGAACATATACTACATTGGTGGTACAGTGGTGAGCATAGCTGCCTTCCAAAATATGCTACAGAATGTTCTTTAGAAAAAAGACAAGCAACACAGTTTCTCCTGTCAATTTACTGAACAAAAGGCAAAGATGGAATAAATAAAGATAGCACTAAAAAGTAAACAAAATGCACCACTACAAAACTAATGAGGAAGGCCACATGCAACCCAGTACAGGAGGTTAAATGTAAGTCTAAGGAGAAAACACATTAAGAAACAGCAAAGTTCCTTCACAAATAATGCCAGAACATGTAAATCCACACTTAAACAGCAAACCCAACACAAATATTGCATCCACCACAAAAATTAACAAAATGTGTCAAAAAAACTAAATATAAAGTATCTTACAAAACTCACAGATGGTAAAGTGGGAGATATCTACATGACCTTGGGCGTGGTGAGAATTTTTAGATATAACACCAAAGACATGATCCAAAAGACAAATAACTGAATAATTACTATTCTGAATTTTATTAAAATTTAAAATGTCTGTTCTGTAAAACAGATTACCATAGGAATGAGGAGACAAGACATGGATGGTGAAAAAATATTTATAAAAAAATGTGGCTGGGCAGTGGTGGTGCACGCCTTTAATCCCAGCACTTGGGGGGCAGAGGCAGGTGGATCTCTGTGAGTTCAAGGCTATCCTGGTCTACAAGAGCTAGTTCCAGGACAGAAGCTCAAGCAAGAACCTGGAGGCAGCAGCTGAAGCAGAGACCTGGAGAAACACTACTTACTGGCTTGTTCTCCATGGCTTACTCAGATTGCTTTCCCATACAACTCAGGACACAGGGAATGCTTCTCCCACATCAACCATAATCAAGAAGATATTCCACAGACATGCCCCCAGGTCAGTCTAATGAAGGCAATTCTTCAGCTGAGCTTCAGTCTTCCCAGGTGTGTCAAGTTGACAAAGACTGTGTGAAAGAAGCACAGCACACTAATCCGTACTCTTTCCTTTCTTTGTCCCAATTATTTCAAGTTAATGTTAATATAACAATATAAAACACAGGACACATTTTAGAATTCTTACACTTTAAATGCTTCAATACTTCCAAAACCAGCAGTCTTAAGGCTGATGATGGGTCAACTGGAAATAGCACTTACTGCTCTTGCAGAGGACTAGGGTTCACTTCCCATCACCTACAAGACAGCTCACAAGCATCTGTAACTCCAGCTCTAGTAGATCCAGCATCCTCTTCCAGCCTTTGTGAGCACCAGCTATGCATATAGTGCATATACAAGCAGACAGACAAAACACTCATCCAGATAAAAAAATTAAATTTACAATATTAAAAAAGTCTCTTTACTGTTACCTCCCGTAAATTTCAAAATATGTGTTATACTTTCTTATTCCAAGAGGAAAAGAAACAGCCCCTTTACAATCAGGTCAAGCAAAATCCAAGAGCATAAACTATTGAGTGTCTGACAAATAGGATTCACTCTGATCTTCTGGACCCAAAGGCCATGGACAGTTCCACTTCTTGTATCTGTGCCACCCTCAACACACACAGCTTGTCTCACAGGTTCTCGCCAGCTCCACTCCACCCATGACACTGTCCTTGACTGTCATCTCTAATATGCTGGGTCTCCACTGCCACTTAGGCTGTGCCTTTGTCAAGTGCCTCTCCTAATTCTCTTTAGACTGACCCTGCATGAGGGTGGAAACCTTAACTGCTTCTCTACATAGCTCCTTTAATCCTGGAGCCCCCATACAACTGAGACTGCACCTTAATCAACAGCCTGTCCTACTCCCTCTTCAGGGAGATGCTAACCTTGCCACCGAGTACCAAGCCTCAGCTACTCTGCACGAGCCCTCCTTCCAATCCTTCAAACCAGTACCATATGCATGAGTCCTACACATCATTTGTCCAGGTCTGCTGTCAGTGTGATGTAGAGTCTTGGATTCCTTTGGATGAGAGCTTCTATATGCTGACACCCAAAATTTCACCTCAATAAGGCTGGCCTCTTATTAATCACAGCCGACTCTTCAGCCCCTGGTAACCAGGATCTACTGGCACAGTAAAGCAAAGGCTATACTGCCACAGTTCTTAATTCAAAATATATCTAGAAGAGCTGTGACAGTCTTTGCTTCCCTCTGAAACTTCACAAGCCAGGCATTCGTCCTCTGCACCTCTCTCAACATTCCATCTTCCAAGCCCCCACAACAGCTCATTAAGCTCAGAGTACTTTCTAGCTAAGGCTCCAAAAATCCTTCAAGAATCCTCCCAAAAAAGATACATGTCCGGGTTCATTACAGAACACCCTACATTCCTGATACAAGTTTTTGTTCATTTGTTCCCTGTTGCTGTGAAAAACTCTGCCTGAAAACAACTTAGGGAGGGAGGTGCTTATTACATTACCTCTTGCAAGTTACAGTCCCCCAATGAGGGAAAGAAAGCAGGAACTCAAGGCAGGAACCTAGAGGCAGATACTGAAGGAGAGACAGGCAGGAATGCTCAGCTTGCTTGGTTATACAACCCAGTATCACATGTCCAAGGGTGACATTACACACAGTGTGCTGAACCCTCCCACATCAATCATTAATCGAAACACTGCCCCATAGCAATGCCTACAGACCACCCCTCAATGGATCCAGTCTACCCAAGTGACTCTACAGTTTGTGATAAGTTTAAAAAACACTAACCAGCACAGAGAAAATATATAGATTTAACTTCCCAATAGAAGAAAACAAACAAAAATCACAACAAAACATATGAAACTATAGAACAGTGCACATCAGGAAATAAAAAGGCATTAATATTGAAGAGAGAGGAAACACAGTGAGTTTCACTGCCTTCAGAGGGACGAATACAAAGCTGAGGCATGGGAGGCCATACCAACAGAGAGGCCAGGTACCTAAAGAAACTAGAATCAAGGTAAAGGACTATTGAGTTATACAGAAATCTGAAAAAAACTCTATATCCCGAATACTCACCAAATTGTTGATCATATCCTAAATCTGAAGTTATAACCGAGGCCATGGAAAGATTTAACTCAAACTACAATGATTGCTAATTTCTCCCTAGAAACGCAGGTCTGTCTAGGAGTGCTATATTACCAGGAGCCCAGGACAGGCTACTTCCTAGGGTTCATTCAGGCGGTACAAGTAGTGAACAAATAATCAGACTTGATCTACATGAGTACCTTACCTAAGCCCTGTGAAGGACAAACTAGGTGTCTGTTGTCCTTCCTGGCTCCGTGTAACAACCTGCTTCATATAACTTGCCACATGAGTATTTTTCATCTCACTAGACTCTGTAAATAGTGCACTGTACATATGTTTAAGAAGAGCAGTTACCGGACACTCACAGTTAAGAGTAGCATCCGTTCCCAGCAGCCACATGGAAAACAAACAAACAAACAAAAAAAAACAAGAAAACAAACAAAAACTCCTAATTTAAGATGCATTAGTAAGTACTCAGAAGGCTTTGCCTCAGTAGAAAAGATTAATCTCTCTCATATGAAATGCTGTCCTGGTCCTGCCTAATAAATCTTATGCAAAACCTTAAAGGCATCAAAATACTTGCATCGCAACCAGAATAAACCTTAGTGATACTTCTAAGAACACAAACATCTTGTATCGTCCAAGTAAAGCCTACATGGTCTAATTTCCATTCAAGCACTTCCGAACACAAAGAAAACAGGACACATTTCAACATAAGAAAAGTAATCAATAAAAGCCACAACACAGATGGCAAAATTAGCAGGGAATGACAGTGAACTGCATTCTACATGCTCAAGACATCAGACATAAAATATAATAGTTAGAGTCAATCTAACTTCTAGAGACACAGACACAATATCTAAGACTGAGAAATAACTGGTAGAAGTGTGTGTGTGTGTGTGTGTGTGTGTATACTTACATTTATAAGTAACTATAACATACAAGCTTGTAAGAAATTTGTTTCAGAGTTTCTATTGCTCTGCTAAAAACACCACAACCATAAACAGTTTGGGAAAGAAAGAGTTATCTCACTTACACATCCACATCACAATGCATCTACAAAGGAAGTCGGGGCAGAAACTCTAGCAGGGCAGAATCCCAGGGGCAGGAACTGATTCAGAGGTCATGGAGAGGTACTTACTAGCTTGCTCAAAGCTTGTTCAGTCTGATTTCTTATATCATGCAGGACCACCAGTCTAGGGATGTCCTATGCACAGTGAGTTAGATCCTCCCACATCAATTACCAATCAAGATGCCCTACAGACTTGCCACCAGGCAATTGCTATGGAAGCATTCTCTTAGGATTCCTTCTACCATGTGACTCTAGCTTGTGTCAAATTCACATAAAAACTAGCCAGCACAGAAGGCTACCTTAAGACACATCTAACCATACTATCAACAGTAGAAACCAAAATTAGAGACAGAAATAGTGATAGCATCAGATGATAATCAAACACATCAAGTATTATATCTCTCTATAATTGACTGACAACTCATGAAAGGGTTTTAACCACTACAATCACAAATACACAAAGAGTATGCTAAGCTTAGCATGGCTAAACCACAATGTTGGTAGATGAGAATTTATAGTTATAATTCAATGCCCACACTTTCCCTATACCTCTGTTACCCATGCCACCTTGCCACCGACCTTTCCTCATTTCCCACCATTATAGAAGTATTTCACTAATTTTCACTGTGTTTGTGTATGTATTGAGACAGACATAACTAGACATATAAATATTTGTGTATTTGCCTCTATTTACAAAGAGTTCAAGATTAAAAGACAATTGAAAAGGTACTAAAAATAAAATTTGACATTCCTAGTATGATAACTATGGCTAACAGTAATTAACTTTATACTTCAAAATAGTAGAGAATATTTTTAATACTATCAATAAAGAAACAAATTTTCAAAGTGTTTGATATATCCTTAACTCTAATTTGACCACTCTCTATTGTATACAAGCAATCAAATAACAGTGTTCTCTTCAGTACAGTTATATACCAACTGAAAATATATTAAAATATTAAAAATGAGTGAAATCAGTCATGAAAATATCCTTACAGTAATCCATTAAACTCATTTCAAAATAAAAATCCACTCTTCCACTTTCAAGTTTAAACCAATGGAAGACTTCCTGAAAAATTGTAAGAAAGCTTTATGTTTACATACATTATAAATTTCTAAATAAAATGCAAAAGAAATTAGTAGGTCTAACATATTTCAAACAGTACAATAATTGGTCTGGAAGTAAGAAAAACAGTAAAGAATATATGAATTTTAAAAAGCAGACAGTGGACTAAGCATATAGCTCATTGGCAAAGCACTTTTCATGTATATTTAAGGATCTGAATTTGATCCTTAACAGAACAAAGGATAAAAATAAGACATAATCCCCTAACAATGATTACTGTTAGCATGCATGTTACAACATAATTGAAGAAATATAAATCACTATTGCAGCTACTTAATTTTGCAGATAAAAAACAATGGAGGATTTCTGAGCAAAAAGTCTCAGTTAAATGAATCAGCGCTCAACATAGTCAGCTGTGTTGAGTGATGTTTTACTCTTTTGGCTTTTTGAGGAGCCTACCACTCACTTCCCAAATAAATCTCACACAGAGGCTTATTCTTAGTTATGAATATCTGGACTTAGTTTAGCTTGCTTCTTGCCAGCTTTCCTTTACTTATATTATCCCTGACCACCTTTTGCCCCTGGGCTTTTATCTTTCTCTATTTCTGTTTACTTTTCTTTACTTCTTTCTCTGTCACTTGCTGCATAGCTGTCAATGAAGACATCCTCCTCTCCTTTTTCTCGCCTTGCTCCTTGCTCTTGGGTCTCCTTCTATTTAAATGCTCTGCCTGCTAGCCCCGCCTATCCTTGTCCCTGCCTCGTGATTGGCTGTTCATCTCTTTATTACGCACATCAGGTGTTTCATACAGGCACAGTAAGGCAGCTTCAGAATTAATTAAACAAATGCAGCCTAAACAAAAGTCATATATCTGAAAATAATATTCCCCAACAAGCTGTGAAATCAGTACTCAAACCCAGGCAGGTTTCTTATATAACATCTATGAATCTGTGTTGCTTTCACTGCTTAGATGGAGCTTTTTCCTCCAACTTGTCTAAAAGAAGCTCTAGTACCAGAATTTAAATACTGTGTTGGCTCAATCATTAAGTCACTTTCAGTGTCACAGTTACTCTATTAAGTTCTCTGCTTACTCATTTTTAGGATAATAATAAAGATAAATAGTCTACCAAGCAGTCCAAAACAAGAAAATATTGAAATAATACTGTTCTTATTTTAAGGTAGAAATGTTATTTTAAAATTCTATTACTATTCCTTTTGAATTCTGTCTTCAATTTTGAAACTTTCAATTTAAGTTTACACAAACTGCTCAATCTAAGGCCATAGCTATAGAGCATAGAATTCTATGTAGAATTTTAGTAAGAATTTAGTATAGACTATAGAACCACTAGCTTACACAACTGCCATGCTAGTTGTGAATATCAATGTGGAGAAGCTAATTTTCCATCTCAAGGTAAATTTCATTAGTTTTCGTTTTAATTTTTTTCATTATCCACTATTAATCTCACATAAGCTTTCTTTGAACTATACATTTCCTTCTTAGACTTCATGTTCAGTTTTCTAATTGGTCAATTATGAAAATCAATCTGCATCCTAATCTTATTTCATCTGAGAAAGCTGTAGTGTACACATGAATATCTCAGTATCTTGATAAAATACAGGCTCAGAAGCAAAGCCCCTGAAGGGCAGGCTGCGATACTGCAGCCCTGAGCTCCTCTGTGAGGCTGGGGATGCTAGCAATGAACCACAGTGAACAAAGAGTATGAGCACCAACAACCTAGCAACAATTACCTGTGAAATAAAAGGGTTGACCTTGAGGTAATATATTACAAGAAGTTTTAGTTTGAAAATAATGAAATCGAGAAGTCATATATTTGAAAGAAATTTGAATATTTAAAGAATTCAAACATGTTAGAAAATTGATGTAAAGACACTAGTATGTAATTATACGACAGTATCATTAGCTTACACCATGTTTGCTAATGCAGTTCAGGTTGAAAACATTTAAGTGTCAGCTCTCTCTTGAAAGACTGAGCAAAGCAGTCCCCAGAACTTCACTGTCATTGAGCTCTGATACTTCTAAGAGCATAGACAGAAAAGTTCCTTCCAGCATGTTTACAGGGTCCAGAAGGAAATGAGGGATGCCCTAACAAAGGTTGTTCCCAAACAATATAAGTAAACTGGTGTGGAGATTGTGTGAAATGAATATGGGTCACTTTCCTTAACATTTACTAGACAGAAACAGGAACAAAACTGGAAGTAGTAATGACACATTAAATAGACACGATGCATTTCTGAAATGTTAGTGTATCTCTAAAAATATTTTAAAGCATAAAGGTCAGAGACAAAAGGACAGAAGATCCAGACAGATGCACAAACAGCAGCTTCATCAGCCTCAGTTCTGCATGGCTAAAGTAAACCTTATGTCACAAGCTAAGCATCTCCAATCCCAACACCTGAAATCCAATGTGCTCCAAATTCTAAAGTCATTTGCGTGTCAACAGGATCTCGCAGATGAAAAGCTCCATTATTATTTACATGTGACAGATGGTGTGTGACTTTTCCTGGAGAAACATACACAAACTCCTAGTCACATCAGACAAGACACTAACAACCCAAAGAAACAATTTCATGCAAGTCTAACTCAGTCAGCAAATCGATATATTTGGGCTACCTACAGGAGAAGGGATGATGGGCAGCTGCCTCGCCCAGCACAGGTTTATGACTCCCAACAGGAAAATCATCTGGCTCCCCTTCACAGTCAACACCACCTCTGTGTACCCTAGCTATCACCTCATCTCCACAAACCCTGTGCAGCTGTGACAGGATTACATGACGCTGGGCAGATAGTGAAGGATCTGATGATCCTCACTAACCCCTCCTCTAAGCACAAATGTTAACAGCCCTAATCTTGTCAGGACCTCCTACAGATAATCACAGCAATTGATGTCTCAAGGGAGTAAAGATCAGGTCACACTCAGAGGACAATATTCCACAACACTATTTAAGATTTTACAAAATACCCAAATTAAAAAACGTTTTGTAGATTACTTCTACACAAGCATCTAAAACATGAACAAATCATGAATGACATCCAGATAGGCCTACATAAGGAAGTGAAGGGAATTGGACATTAACATATGAAGAACAGTGGTGTTCAAAGTATAAATTCCCAACCAGCAATTCCCAAACTTTAGCATGGACCAGAATTTGTCAAGGAGCTGTTCTTTATTTAAATGAACATTTCAAAACCAGGTCAGTAGGACCTAAGCCTTCTCATTCTAACAAGCTCCAATAAAGCTGGTTTTGCTGGTCTAATTGAGAAAGGTCACAGAGACCTACCTCTCCCTGCTGCTAAACTAAAGCAGCAGAATCCCTAAGTACACTCAAAATACTTCTCCTTATCCCCACAAATAGGTGTAGTCCTCACCCTCCACCAAGAAAACTTCTCTTTGCAACAAAGACCTCTATAGAAAACCACAATGAACCAAAATGGAGAATTGTGGGGCCGTTCCAAAAGGATACAACTACAAAGCATTCCTACACTAAGGCTAGAGACTTAGGAAGATCTTAAAAGCCAAAGGATCAGGGAATTTGCTGTGAAGCTGTGTCCCTAGGGTGCCAGTCATTAATCTATCCCTGTCATTTTTTCCCTCTTGTAGATGGCATGGTGTGAATGGGGGTGGGGAGATCTCCACTGCCTTTAATGTGGTGTGATCATCTCCTGGAAATGTCCTGTCCTACTGGGCATTTTTACCTGTGAATTGTTATAAAGAATTTCCTCTTAAGCTGTACTGTTGAAAATGTTGTCCTTCCCCAGGCCCTGATAAAACATGGGCTGCATAGGATAGAAAATAAGAACAAGTAAGTGTCATACAGCTAGTTTCTCAAGGAGCTATATAGACTGGGGTTAGGTTAACGATTAAGAAAAACAATGGAATCCCAGAAGCTGAGTTAGCTCAAGTTCTTTTAATCTTAATGTTGACAGATGCCTTCATGGGTTTCAACGTGCATCATAGCCAACACAAAGCTTTAGAAGTGACAAAAGGTTAGGTTAAGATGTTTTTGTTAATAGCTGTGAGGTGAAAAACCTGTATAAACAATCTAGAGTTTAGAAAGGTGCAGAGTTGAGTGAGGGACTCATCGAGATCAGGAAACAAGAACAAAGCTATTATTAGGTGACAGGCCTTTTTTGTTAGGAGGCTGGCGATCAAAGATGATGATGAATTCCTTGTGCCCATTTCTGCCCTCAGCTTCCTGATAGAAAAAACTGTTGAGAAATGGGTATGCCCCCTGAGGATTTAAAGTAGAGATGACTGATTGTTTTTCATATATAAAAGTTTAGATTTGTGACTCTTCTAAGATTTCTTCTAAGATTACCTTTTAAGATAAATAAAAAATGATTGGCTCTTTCTTTGTAACCCCAAAAGAAATGGCTGAGAAAGGTACCTTGCTTGCTTACACTCTGGTAATGTATAATAAGTTGCTTGGATATGTGAGTTTTGGGGATAATTTGTTTTTTACCTATAATACAAAAAAAAGTTTAATTATGTAAGAGATATGGAAAACATGCTTTTTTACTTATATTCATTGTCATCATTCACTTAAAAGTAGAATGTTTCCACATTATAATTTTTATACTACTTGAAAGATGTTGCTGCAGTATATAAGCAGCAAGGGGAAAAAAAGTTATTTAGAAGCAGGACAGTAAGAGAGACAGAAGGAATACATCTGGATGGAAGACAAGAAATAAAGACCAGATAGAGAAGATGACGGAAAGATCCTAAGGGTGTGTGTGTGTTTCTCTTTTTCCTCAGTCCCAGAGTTACGTATAGTTTCCCCCCCCCTGCCCCCGCCCCAGCAACAGATAGAAAAGTCCAGGTGAGTGATTAGTCTGCCAGTTCCCTGGCTCTCCTTCAATCCTTCAGCTGCTAGAGGTGGTATCAAGGAAGGTCAGAAGCAACAGCACATGACTGCCTAAACATGAGCTGAACAAGACCACTACCAACAGACAGGCCAAAGCTGCCAAGGAAAGCAAAGTCCAGGAGGCCTCATTCCTCTAATGTAGCAAAGAACTACAGACAATTAAGGAATGCTGAGAACAGTAGATATTGTCATTCCCAGGGAAGAAAACAATAATTCGTTATCGAGTACTGAATAGTCCTGAAATGACCAAATCTGAAAAAGAGAAAAGAACGGTATACAGAAGGGTTGAGGAAAGAAAGGGAAGATGAAAAATGTATTAAACTAATGCTGGTATCATTTAAATAAATGCTACACTATTGCCCAGCTGCTCCTCCACATGAGCCCAGGACGCATAACAAGAGATGTGTTCAAACAGGAATGATGCCGCCAGCTGGGAGGTAGTGACACACTCCTTTAATCCCAGCACTCCGGAGGCTGAGGCAGGAGGGTCTCTGTGAATTAGAGGCCAAACTGGTTTACAAAAGCTAGTTCAGAAACAGGCTCCAAAGCTACAAAGAAATGTAGCCCCCATGCCACTACAGGTCAGTACGTGAACCAGGAAAGGGGCCTGGAGATTTAAACAGAGAGAGAGAGAGAGAGAGAGAGAGAGAGAGAGAGAGAGAGAGAGAGAGAGANAGAGAGAGAGAGAGAGAGAGAGAGAGAGAGAGAGAGAGAGAGAGAGAGAGAGAGAGAGAGAGAGGAAAATACAGGTCATCCTTGATACAAGAATGCCAACTTTATTGTGCTCAGGGGCAGCTTACATAGGCCACACCCCAGCCTTTGGGATCTTTCAGTTGCAGGGCCACCAGAAACCACTCTCCTGCCATCAGGGTCTCGTGCTCAGAGAGAGCAGCTGCAGGCACAGGTAAAGAAGTTGTTTTGCTCAGTTAACTCCAGCAGGCAAAGGATCTGAGGCAGGCAAAGAAAGTCAAGGGGGCAGGGGTCTGCAGCCCCCAACAGAGAAAAAAATAAACAAAAAAATATAACAAATGACAAAGACCCAACCTATATCTAGTTATTTGACATCTACCTCATAGATTAAAGTGAAATATACTGCATAAAACCTCTCAGCATTGCGCTCAAATGTATAAAACAGTCCTCTCCTACTAATCTAGAAGTGTGACTCCAGTCCATGTGAGAAACAACCTGGTTAACTGGTTTCTAGAAACCCAGCCACTGGAGGGTTGATCTATTACTTTGCACTCTACTACCCTACTAAGATGTGAATAGAAACATCCCCTACAAGGTCATGGGGGGAGCCAGAGCTCTTTGCAGGAAGCTATGCAAGCACTGGAACATGGGGTGGAAGTGGAAGAGGGCAGAGAGGAGGCGCTGTCTCCACTTCCAGGTCCAGGCGTCACGTGAAGAGCTTCACCACACACCCCCACTGCCACAAGTGACTCCAGGACATCTGCATCGTACTTCCTCACCCCGTGGAGATAAATCCCAGGAACCAGGAGCTAAAATGAATGTTTGCTCCCTTGTCCGTCACGTATTTTGTCACAGGCACAAGTCGCTGCTGAGCCGCTCTTGTATTTCTTTCCTTACCTGGTCTCCATGATGGTCTCCATCTCTACTCCATCCACCCGCTACCCCAGAAGCTCCTGCTTTCACGCTGCACTGACTTCTTGCCTCCATTGCTGTTCTCAGCCACACTACTTAGTCAAGCACTGCCAATAGCAACTTTCCCTCTTGTTTTTACCTGGAATTCACTCACTAACCTTATTAATTCCTGACGAACTACAACTGACCTCTAAACGAGCAAATAAGATGAACGGCTTGCTGGTTTGCATCCTGTCTGAAAACACTTAGTCCCTCCATCAAAGAAACGCCTTTGGTTCTTTGAGTTATCCCATTCTCCAAGTTCTCTGGATTCCCTTACCATTTCCCAGGCTTTTTGATGGATTTTCTTGAGAATTCTGTTTGCTCTGTTCTCTGTTCTGCATGAATTCCTCAGGCACTTTTTCATACTTTCATGGATTTAGCTACTGACTTACATAACTATAACACCTACTTCAATCTCAAAACTGTGTCTTTCAACTTCTGTGGTGCCTAGCATAGCTCAGTAACTATATCTTAATGTCAGTGACTTCTCCGGTTGTCTAACCTCTATCTTTATTTTATTCTATCCCCTTCTCTCCATTATTATAACATCTACCTTTCATAATCCTTTCCAAATTAGTGCTACGATACCCTTAGTTCTGAGTCGTATTTTGGAGCACATCAAGCCTAATATATCTTTCTACACTATTGCAACAATTGTGCTTTGTGAGCAGATGCACAGTGCCACACGCGTCTGCATTTATTCATTGAAATCTTCACATCTCCTACAATATAAATTCCAAATATTATAAGATGTTCTGGTTTTTAAAATACCTTTAGCTTATACCTCTCCAGCCTCAGTCCATACTAACCTCAATAGGTCATGCCCTTTCCCCTATCCTCTCCCTTGCTAAACTGTTAGACTACATTCCTAAAGCTAGCCACTTCCGTTATCCAGCCACTTTATGCCTGACACATACCTAACACTCAACACCCAGGACCAACTATCAAAACATCAAGGTCCAGTTATCAAAATTCATTTTTGTGATTGACCTAATTAAAATACCCAATCAGAACTTACCAATATGTCCTAGCTCATTCTAACACAGACCTCTTTTTTTCCTTTTTAAAATTAACACTTGCAAAGCTGTTTGCTGCTGTTTCAGAGTCAGCCACCTTGTCTCTTTGCCTTGCTTACTAAAGGATCTTTGTGTTTGGTTTGTTCTGGGAAATTGGCGTTTGGGTGTGGTCTGTGCCTAATCCGGGATCCAGAAGGGACCCGCAGTATGTTAGTCCCTTCGTTTGATGCCGTGTCTGGGACTGACCCTTTTCCAACTCTTTCCCCACACTTTCTAGTCCTCCTGATGCCTGATCCAATAGCAGCTGATTGGTAAGACTCCCATCCTTGCTGCCCTAAACAGTCCCAGGTCATCAGTGAAGGCCCTTGAATGTCTGATGTCTGTGTAATCTGTGCCTAACCTAGGGTTTAGAGGGGAGCACCCTGCAGTATGCAGGTCCCTTCACAAATGGTCTTAATATTTTGAAACCCTCTAAATTCATCTTAACAAGGTTGTTCCTTGTGAAGCCATGTCCACCTGAGTCTTCACAGACTGGTCATTTCTCAGCACCACCACAAACACACACATGCCACATCCAGTCCCCAGACAACTCAGGGATCAGTTTTTTTTTTTTTGTTTTTTGTTTTTTTGTTTTTTTGTTTTTTAGGTTCTACTGACCGGCCAATTTCATAACTACAAACCCACACACTTGATCTTTATCCACTTACCTAAAAAGAATAATACTTCCATGAAGTTCACAACGGAGAATGCTAAAGAAATATTCAAAAACTTGAATCTCAGTAAAGCATCTAAGCATATTAAATTCCCATCATTGGCCATGTCAAAGGAGCAGTAGGTGGTGGCTGAGGTTCAGGGTTGCAGCCCACCAGGAGCCAACCCCCATGGGTATTTCTCAGGTAAGCAAGCCTCTCCCACTCCAACACAAACCCCATTAAAGCCTCTTGCTTCTGCTGTGACATTTACAAGTTTGCTGTTGCTCTACTTCTCTGGTATCCAGCATAGCTGAATTAGATGTGGGGAGATTCCCCATTGCCTGTAATGTAGTGTGTTTATCTCAGGGAAACACCCCAATCTACTGGACACTTTTACCTATGGATTATTATGAAGCTGACTTTCTCCCTAAGATGTGCTATCTAACAGATAATAATGGTAGCTGATACAGAGCTTTGGAGAATAAAAATAAATACAGAGATATGTTTCACAGCCAAGGACTATGAGTTACACCTAGAATCTGTTTTAGATCACAGGCTGTTCTGGGGGAAGCCAAGTCAGCCGAGTCCAGCCCTGTCAGTCCATCAGAAGAGGTTGGCGAATCAAAAAGAAAAAACATCAAGAGAGTATGTACATGTCTGCTCCTTAACCCCCATCAATAGAAGAGGTCTTAGCTTATGCCAACATCAGTAGTTTTCTCTCATAGCCCTGTGCTGCTGGAGGCTGGTCCCCAGACAGCAGTAAATTAGCACAGGAAAATAAGAATATTAAAACTGTTAGGTCACCACTTGTTGTGTAGTAAGTTGATGACCTTTGTTTCAAAACCATCGCCCCTGAGATGGACAAGGCTGAGCAAGGGACATGATTCTACATGTGTCCTCGTGAGGTGATAAGTTCATTCCCAATTTTCTCTAAAAAACTGTACCACCAGTTTAATCAAATCTCATCTCAATAGTGTTCTTCTGGCTTTGGACATGGAGAGACATATAACATATGTAATATGGTCTTTCAAGAGCTGTCCGAGAGAGAGAGAAAACACTGGTTTAATAATTAATTATAGTTCCCCTCCACAAAACAATATAATTGGTAAAGTAATTAAAGCAACTTAATTGAAATAGCCAGGCAATGTAGCATGTGGAATAAACTTACAGTGGATCAAAGGTGAACACTTCTAGTAAAAATCAATTTGCTCTGAAGCTGGTAAGATGGCCAGATGGAAACCTGGGAAAGGAAGTTTTATCCTTGTAGGCAGTAAAAAGGAAGAATGAGAGAACACTGAGAAGCTTTCCCCTGACCTCCACACATACGCCATGGCATGTGTGTCCACATACACATCATGCAAACACACGGTAATAAAAACAGCATGCTCTCATGCTAGGAACAGCATACTCTCATACTAGGAAGCAATTCCATTCTAAAACAGTAACATTCAGAAAGGCTTCCTTAAAGGAAATGAATGCATTAACCTAGGTAACACCAATACAACACCAAGGTTCTTTTAGTATTTGTTTACTGCCTTTGTCCTATTGTGCTCTGCAGTAAAAGTCTTTGCTGTACATGATATATTTTTTTAAATGTTCGGAAAACTATCATGAGCATGGACGTTTCCTATTCAAGTGAAATTTACTAACTTGCAGTATTCCCGCTGTAATGTGGCTTTCCTTGTTAGCATCTTTCAACCTTCTCTTGCTTTTAGACCCAAACTGAAAGCTATTTGCTTTGCTACACTGACAATACAAAATGACAATGAATTCTGTAACACATGCTCCATGCCCTACTTCACCAGGAACTCCAGCCTGACCTTGTGTCTGTTCAGAACTTCCAGCAGGGCTGGTACAGAAGTGCAGAGAACATCAACCTGGATGCAGCTAATGCTGCTTTCAAGGAAACAAACAGATGCACAGCTGTACCAGCCACATTCACGCTATTTCTACCTCAAGACATGTCACAACACCTTGGCAGTGAATTTGATGTTAATAACAGCTTAGAAACCACTAAATTTATGGAATGAGATGCAATAAAGTCAGAGATTCTTTGCCAGTTGGCATGTATCATCTTTACGCCACTTATGAAGCTCTTTTATTAACTCTATCATCTGACAGATGTAGAATGTGTCTCTTAAGAAGCTTTCTAAGGCATGATTTCCACGAAGCTAAAGAAAGGAGCTCATCAAGCCATCTTGTCCAGCAAAACAGACCTTAGCAGAAAAGGAAGAGATTGTCATCAGCTAATGGACTCAGGCCAGAGCTCTGCAGGCTTCACAAACTGATACCTCATTTTCATACAAAAGCATTCTTTAGAAAGCTTAGAAGGAAGCTCTGATGACAAATTCAAATTAATATCTAATTGAAACGTTAACATTTTAAAAATGAGATCAGTCTCAAAATCTAAAATCAGTAATCTTAACTGCTGTGTCACTTAATACATATTTTAACAAATAAAACATGTATTTCTGATTCATTTTTACAATCCTGCCTTCAATTGACAATCCATCTCAATCTTGGACAGTACAAACATAAAAGTACAAACATTAAAAGTACAAACATAAAATTTCTGCCAATAATGATATGAATACATACCTCCTTATCCACTAGGTGTAGATTTGAAGATGCCTGCTAGATATCTATACCAGAAACAGCACTAACCTCCAAGTCACTACCTGCTGTCCTGCACATTCACACTGGCAGTATGTAAGTTTAGCTTAGAAATTAGCTATAGTATGAAGTTAGCAGGGATTGGTAAAATCTAAAAACTATTAGAACACTGATACTATAATAAAAGTTCTATGGATGTTACCCCTTTACCCTTCCTCTTCCCTGCCCCAGTTATCTGTCTATATCTGTTTCCTATGACCTGACAACCCAAACAGCTAGTTGAGAGGCATACACATATACATATAGAGTGTGGACATACACATACAGTGTGGACATACATATACAGTGTGGACATACACATACAGTGTGGACATACATATACAGTGTGGACATACATATACAGTGTGGACATAGATATACAGTGTGGATATATATATACAGTGTGGACATACATATACAGTGTAGATATACATATACACATACAGTGTGGGTGTACATATAATATACAGTGTGGATATATATACACACATACAGAGTGGATATACATTTACAGTATGGGATATATACATATATAACATGTATATAAATATACAGTGTGTGTATACATGTACACATACACTGTAGATATACATATATACATTATGAATATACATATACAGTATAAATACACATATACATGTTATTATTTTTTTATCTTTACTCTTTTTGCTTTTTTACTCTTTGGCTTTTGACTTTTTGGGGTGGGTCCAACACCCAGCTCCCAAATAAATCATTCACAGAGGTTTAAACTTAGTTGGAATGTCTGGCCTTAACTTGACTTGTTTTTTGCCAGGCTTTCTTAAATTATACTTTTTGCCTCTAAGCTTTTTCCTTTCCTTACTTCTGTATATCTTGCTTTCACTCCTACTCTATGGCTGGCTGGGTGGCTGGGTGGCTGGCTGGCTGGGTGGCTGGGTGGCTGGGTGGCTGGCCCCTGACATCCTCCTCCCATTGGTCTCCGATTGCTCCCTCTTCCTTCTATGCATTATTCTCCTTCTATTTATATTCACTCTCTGTCAGCCCCGCCTATCCTTGCTCCTGCCTTGCTGCTGGCCATTCAGTTCTTTATTAGGACCATCAGGTGTTTTAGAAAGGCAAAGAATCACAGATTCACAGGAACAAATACAACATAAACAGAAGTCACACTCTTTAAAAGAATATTCCCCAGAATATACATATACAGTGTGGATACACAGGGAAACTCACATAATGAGAAGGACATAGGACCGTGAGAGATGCTACTCAGACAGCACACAGTATAAAACTATGAGTAATTTACTGCTAAATTTTCCACTTAATATATTTGAACAGCAGTTGAAAGTGAGCAACTGAAAGCATCTAAAAAACAATGAAAGCCAGGGAGAATTGAATGATTAGAAGCGTCACCCCAGCCCCTGGCCTGGGAGTTGTGTTGGTCCGGACTCCAACTCCCCAGCCTGCCAAGCACTAACTCCTCCCTGGGGAGGGTCAGGACCACTCCCACAGGCTACTTAGGCTCCTGCCAGAAAAAGGAACTCGTGGTTTCCAGGGTTTGTGGGGCTTCTCTCTCCCCGCCATACTGTCTCAGTCCACCTGAGAGTGCTGCATTTATTAAACATGCGCACTTTAATTTGGCCTAATCTGGATTAATTGGAGTTATTTAATTGGCGGAGAGGCTTTTCTTAAGATTAAATCAAACAAGAAAGACCATCCCTCAGGACATATTTTTGAAATAAAACATATAACATTCTCTTATAGTAAAACAATATGCATACACATATATATTACATATTTAATTATTTAATGTTTAAACTAGTTCCATAAAAAATCCATTTTGCTTGGAAGTTTGAATATCATATCATTATAAAGCAAAATCAAATGCTTTCAGTTTACAAATACTTTAACAACATTGATCACTTATATACATTCCATTATTTATGCAATTTAATTGACAATGATGTATTTTTTTTTTTTAAAAAAATCAGTGAGTATACTGGGTACTTTGTTTCATTTTGGTGGCTGTTTTCTCTGCAACAGTAAAAGTTGACTCAAAGATACCCCCATCCTCTTTTTACTTAAAAACGCTAAGTAGCACAGGTTGGCCCAGGAATCACTCTAGCTCAGGCATGCCCTAATTGTTGGTCCTCCTGCCAAATCTTCCAAGGTAACTGGGATTACTCATCTATTTCCTAGGCTTTACTCTGCTTTTTAAAAGTATCTCAAAACTAAAATTCCCTAACAAACAAAAAAGTTCCCAAGAAACATTACTCCACAGGAAGTAACCATCACTGAGTTAAACATTAAACTACCTTTTCTTTCAAAATAACAAGGTAGTTAGTCTCTAATCTCAAAACTAAAATTTCCTTTAAAAAAAATCTCAAGAAATGTTTCAATAAAAAACAAAGTACTTTACAAGTTAAACTGTCTTTTCTTTCAAAATAGCCTGATCATGTAATAAGAAAAGGATAGTTAATCTCTCTGGAGTCATCCCACATAACTCAAAGGTTAAAGCAGAACAGGTTTCTGAAGTTTTAAATTGGCTGCACCTTCTGTTTTCCCAGTGACGTACACCCAGATAAAATCTCGTGTGGACACAGAGTTTAACAGCTACCTTAAAATAATATTTGGAGGCAGAGAGACTGCACAGAGCTCAGGAGCACTCTTGTTAACCCATGAGACCTTGCATTCAGATCCCAGAAGCACACAACTGACTAGTGGGCATGGTCACATGGACAGCTGTAAGGGCACTGATAGGGGCAGACAGGACTGCTGGTGTCTGTTAGATACCAGACAAGCAAAAGAACTGCCAGCTCAGCTTTAGGGTGGGATTGCCTCAAAAGAGCATAAACACTACACACATACCTACCAAAGGCAAGCGTACATACACATGCATGCGTGCACACACACATCAAAATAAAGAGTGTTTTACCATTTGACTGATTCACTTCTCTGAGGTAGTATAAATTCAGATATGCAAGATCAACAGGTCAATCTTAAGTGTGAAATTAGAACCACTCACTGAAACAGCCATGAGGCAAGATCCAAAGTGTGACCTCTTTAAGACATCTTACCAAAGAGTTACCAAATTATATTAAAGTCTGAAATGAATTGGTGAGGCTGAAGATGGATACCCCAACATCACATAAGAACTTTGGGTGACTGTCCAGGCAGTGAGATGTCTCTGTCAGTCCGAGAGTTTTGGAAGTTACTTGCAATGTCCTTTCTGTTTTCTTAGGTAATATTATATTCTTCTGAGGTCTTTGATGGATTTGAAGACAGGGAGTTGTACTTTTTCTTAGTTATGACAAAAGATAAATTAGAGACAAAGCTTTAGCCTCACAAAGATAAGAAAGATGATAAAATATTTTCTTTAGTTTTTGCCTAATACAAACAGACTATATATAGTGACTGTAATTCTTGCTTGATAACTGTTGTTATATATAATTTTACTATGTTAAAATTAAAACTTTTCTTTTTATTTAAAAAAATTGGTGAATAAAAATACCAGCAAGAATAAATAAGCAAAACAGACATACCTAAAATTCCCTAAGGACAGGCTGAGTGTCAGCTCCTTCTCAACTCCACCTCACAGTGACAGTAAGTGCCTTTCCCTCTCCTGTAAGGGTCTATCAACAGTGTTAAGAGGGCATGCTGTGGGGACATCCAGTCTGCACGTCTCTCACAGCCCTATTTTGAAATATCTTTAAATAACTATTTGCATAAAAGTTTCCAAAGCAGGGCTTCCCTCTGAGTCAGAGCACAGACTCTTTCCCTCCTAGAAGAAGGAGCTTGGCTCCTGCAGGGCAGAGTTGAAGAGGTTTAGCATACCTCACTCAAAACTCAGGCTAAACTAGGGTTTCCCAGCTGTGACAGAGACCTACTGAGTAGGTATTGCACTCAGCTTCACCTGTGTGTTGGGTCCTAAAATCCTACTGAAACCCACTTAGGCTTAAGGTCTCCCTTGCAAGCAGAATCCATGCAAGTGCAGCAAGCCAATCCCGGGCTTTCACCATGCTTCCCCTCAATATAATTGTTCAAGTGCTACAAACACAGTCCAACGCTGGCCGTTACTCAGTACTGCTGACAGAATAATCCTAAACCCCTTTGGGGTAAACAGAGAACATGTCAAGAAAAATATACACTACAATCCTAAAGCAATATAGTCAACAGAGAAACAAAAATAAATAAATGAAGCACATTTTAAAACAACAGAGAAAGAACAGAAAGCAAAGTCTGCAAAATGTTTAATGTAAATAAAACATAAGATCACAACGATATTTTGAACAGTCAGCTGGCTTCAAACTGTACCTCCAGATCCCCAGAGAGTCGCACAAACACAATCGCTCCCTCAAGTCTAAGAAGCACAGAGAAAAGCACGGTTAATTAGGAGCAGCTTTGATGTCAATGCTGAACTTGTTGGCACAGTTGCTAGTGTCCTGATTTAGGGCAAATCCCTAGTCTATATACAACACTCATTTACTTAGCTCATCTACAAAACAGGCTCACACTGGGCATGTTGTGAGGTAATACAAAATAATTAGTGGGTGGTATACTGTGGGAACTATGTTGAGCTTATTAACAGTAAGTAAATTATTACATGCTTTAATAAAATCTATACAATTACATGTTTTAAAATCACCCCTGTGATGGCTAATCTTGACTGTCAACTTGACAAACTTCCCAATCACCATGGAAACAAGTTTCTGGGATGTTGTAAGTGATCGCCTAGAAGAGGTTCACTGTGAGAAGACATTCCATGACTCTGAGAGGTACTACCTGTCCCACGGGCTAGGATTCCAGTGGAATAAAAAGAAGAAAGGTGAACTATCTAGAAATTGTTCCCTGCCTCCTGGGTATAGACACAAGAAGCGGTTGCCTCCTGCTCCTCCCACCACATGTTCCCTGCCACAGTGCACTGTATTCCCCAAACTGTAAGCTAAAGGAAAGGAGTTACTTTTATCTTGTACCGTACTGTAGCAACAAGACAAGTAAATGCTATAATTTACAAAATAAGGATGTCAGGTAGGCATAAACCCCTTTAACTTTATATAGTTTTATATGTTATAAATATAGTCATAGCATATTCAAAAAATATATTCTTTCATTTTCTATCAAGCCTCATCAAGAAGATCAGTCATTATCCAATCACAGAAATTTCTATACAAACATACACACACACAGACGCACGTACACGCACACACACACTCACACAATGAACTATAAAACTATTGTTTTAACACTAGAAAACACTAAAATGTATGCTAAGGTGTTCTATAGCATAAATTACCTTATAGAAAGGAAGTATAACATACTAAATCCAACTTTCACTGTGTTGCGTGAGTAAGTGCTGGGCTGGGATGAGCAATGCAGGAGTGATGTTGGCACACACGACTTTTCCTGAACCAGGACTCTCTGAAGAGTACTTTTTAACCAATGTATTGTGCACGGAATGCAAAAGTTCATCTTCACAAATAAATGGATATGAAGCTTAATTTAGGTTTTAATGAAAATAGCTTCCCAATTACTGAAAAGATAGACGTGATATGGTAAGTTGAAAAGCTGAGTGTAAGTTGTAGAAATGAATTAGCAAGAAAGCCATCAGCATAAGACTCTGGTCCTACTCTGTCAGGCACATCAGTGACACAGTACTGACACAGAAGAATGCTATAAAACTACACTTACTCCCCAGCGAAGTTACTCACACACTGTATATTCACCTTAAAGCCCTTTCCTGCCTCTTACTTCAGTCACCAGATGTCAGTTACCCCAGGAATAGCCTCACCTAACTTGAGATATCTCAGTAAAATTATTAATCATATCCTCTCTTTTACTCTCAAGTGTTGCAGTTTGAACAATCAATCATACACTCATCTTCCTTCTAAATAGCTGGCTCCTTCTGGCTATAAGCAATTAACTTTGCCCTCATCCAGATGTCAGGATAATTATATAGAGATTCTGAGATGAGTTAAATAAACTTTATGTGTATGTATTATGTGGCTTCATTAGCATTATGCTATAATTTGTTATCTCAAATTCATGAGGAATTTTCCTCCGATTCTCATTTTAATTAGTCTATATTAACAGGGTATATTATTGTCTGAAAATAAGCTGCCCGCACATTTTCCAGCAGGGACTACAGGAAATGGTACAGATGAAAGCAGCAGAGTTCACCAGTGGAGTGACTGAAGAAGTAAGCTGCTTATCTACCTTACACTACTGCCTAACACAACACAAAAGCGTCTCAGAGACGTTTCCACAGTAGCAAGGTTCAAACAATTTGCTTCACATATTCTTAATCCACTAATACTAATTTTAAAACTCTGTCAGTCACCCAAGTTTGCTCATGACTGTAGTAGCCTGGGCTACGATGTATGGGCTACCATCTCAAAAACAAACAAAACATTACCATTAACCATTAATAATTTCTCTAATTTTGTTCATTCAATATGCACATAATCAAACAATAAGAGACTCAGCAGAATGATGTGATCTAAAGTGGATCTGCCCAGCAGCATGTACTATAAACAGCTACATCTTCACGTATAACTACAGAAAATAGTCAAAATGTTTAGCCAGAAAGCCAGGAGGCTAAAGCTTGAAATGGCACATGAAGATGTATGCTGATACATATATATATATATATCAACCTGACATGAGCTAGAGTCATCTGAGAGGAAGGAGCCTCAATTGAAAAAAACTTAAGATCAGGTTGAGGCAAGCCTCTACGATATTTTCTTAATAAGTGGTCCATGTGGGAGGGCCTTTGTGGCCCTTTGTGGCCAGTGTCACTCCTGGGCTGGTGGGTCCTGTGTTCTGTAGAAAAGCAGGCTGAGCAAGCCATGAAGAGTGAGCCAGTAAGCAGCACTCCTCCATGCGTACACATCAACATCTAACTCCAGGTTCCTGCCTGTTTGAATTCCTGCCCTGCCTTTCTTCAATGATGGACTGTGATATGGAAAGATAAGCAAAATAAGCCTTTTCTTCCCTAAGCTGTGTTTTCAACACAATGTTTCATCACAACAACAGTGACCTTAACTAATGAATGAAAATGAAATTTATGCCCTGGCAGTGCTGAGCACGCCTGGGCAGCCCATATATGGCAGTTCTGTTGAACTTGTACGTGGTCTAAGTTGATGAGGACAAGTGACCATGTCTCTTCCTCAAGAGAGCACCAAATCTCATTACAGATGGTTGTGAGCCATCGTGTGGTTGTTGGGAATTGAACTCAGGACCTTTGGAAGAGCAGGCAGTGACGCTTAGCAATTTTTCCAGCCCTTAACTAAGACATAGGGAAATTAAGGACAAGGTGATCTCCACCAACAAAATCTAAGAAATGGTTACCTAAACTTAAACATCAGAATTGAAACATCTTTCAGTCTTGAATTTCATATTCTTAATGAAAGATAAAAGAAACTTAAAATATATATGTTCATATTTATCAAAAGGCCTGGAATTACAAGGAATGTAATCCTAATTCAATCTAGTTTGAGAAGAGATATGTAAGTTCACAAAACAAGGAAAATTGCTAGAACTGGGCTTAGGATGTGTAGATTTGACTCCTGCTGACTCCCCTGGCTACGGGAACTCAAGGAGCATGATTTTGCTATATTTTATTTATGTGCTAGCCATGCCTAAAACAAAGACTGGCACAGACTAACGCAAAATATGCACTGACTGAATGACTTCTTTTGTATTCTGTTTAGCAGAGTTTTTTATGCCAGAAGTAATAGAAAATGGAAGAGGATATCTTCCTATTTCATAAGCAAATTAGCAAGGCCATCATCTAGCTAGTTTCATTTTGACTTTCTTTCTTCCTCATCCTCCCCCTCTCACACATACATGTGTGTGCACACACAAACACACACACAAATTTAAATACTCAATATATACACAAAAACTCAAAATGTGTGCATACACACAAAAACCTGTTTTTATAAGACTCACAAAGGACCAACTACATATAAATGTATTCTGTGTCTGAACATCCATCTTCAGTCCTCCTATTATCTAATCAACCCATCATATAGCACAATTTTTGGTCACTGTTATACTTAACTAAAAACATGTTTAAGAAAATGATAGAAAATTACTCAAATTAAATGCAAAGCAAATGATAAGTGAGCATCTGACAGAATTATAATAATTAACATAGGAAAGGGGAAAAACAACAAGAATGAAGCCCTTAGGTACTTCAGAAGAGAACACAGGTATAAAAGAAGCCCCCAGGAAGGGGGAGAAAATGAAAGTCTCTGTTGAGAAATGACCTTTAGAAGGATGCCCACAGACTGCAAATATAGTTAACAGTACAACTCTTGTCAAGGGTAACCCTTGTCATAGTCTGAAGAAAGACCATGATTCAATTCCCAGTACAAAAATGAAATAAAGCCACCTATACCTACACTCATGTTCCAAACTCTATAAACACAAACAATAACTGAAAATATCCTATTTAGTTATCATACAATCTCACTGAAAAACAATCACCAAAAAAAACCTACCAGCTTTGTTTTATTCTTTGTTGCTTTCCAAAAACCATGAAAGTTTGTAATTAAAACCTAAATTTCAAAACCATGACCAATTATGAGCTAGAGAGAGGGCTCAGCAGTATTTGCCTTTTTGAAGAGGACTCAAGTTCACTTCTGTGCATAGAATGGACAGTAATTCTGTCATCAGGAGATCCGACACTGCTCTTCTGGCCTCTGCTGGCACCCGTAAGCATGTGACATCTGTAGGAGAAGGAGCGGGCTGTGTCCAGCTGCCCTGCTAGCATAGCCCCAAAATAACCACACAGAAACTGTATTCATTTAAATACTCTCTGGCCCATTATCTCCAGCCCCTTATTAGCTAACTCTCACATATTAGTTTAACCCATCTCCATTAATATATATTGCCACTTGACTGTGGCTTACCAGCATGGGTCTAACCAGTGTCTGTCTCGGGCAGGAGAACCATGGCATCTGCCACACTGCCCTTCTTCCCAGCATCCAGTTCTGTCTACTCTGCCTATCTAAGTTCTGCCCTAACCAAAGGTCAGGCAGTTTCTTTATTAACCAATGAAAGCAACACAAATACAGAAAAACCTCCTACACCAGATATCTACAATACCACCCTAGACACACCCATAAATATATAAATAAAATATTTTTTAAAAAATAACTGCAATATTAGTTATTAGAATGTCACCAGTTGAAAATGTAATTTTGACACATTTTTACAAAGACAATCCAAAAGCTTTTTATTTTTCACTATGAAATAATGTTAGTTAAACTTCATTCCTAAGCAGGTCTCCTACAAAGCACTAAAGGAAAAGGAATCTAGTATATCTGAGGAATAGTTAGCTAGGTCTTTACTACTAAGTGAATAAGTACCTATTTGGGGGCACAATGGCAAACAAGGTTCCATGGAAGATTGGAAGAAAAAAGAGTACTATGAAACATACACACTGAAGTGTGTTTAGCGGGGTTAAGGAAAGGATTACACAATTGAGGCATAGGTATCGTGAAAAAGATGTTACCTCCCGTCCTGTTTGGAAAGAAAAATGAAACTTAAAATAACATTTCCTAGTCTTCCCTACAGCATTTTTCAGTACTTTTACAGTAGGGGTAGACACTGAAATTTACTTCTAATCCATAGAAACATTCTTTTAGATGCCGTGATAACAAAATTCTGGCAACACAATTTCTGTATCTCATGTAAGAAGGGGACATCCATTAAACATCTATTGAGTCCCATGCTTTAGTCTAGACATGCACATCCTCCTCTAAGTGTTCAAACAACACCATGTTCTGACAGTGGGGTCCAGAGAAGACACTGAGAGTGCAGGTGCGGGTTCAGTGGCTGTTAATAAATACTAGAGAGAGGTGTATATTCTCCATGAACCGTATCTCCCAAGATGCAAACGCAGGGGAAATGTACTACTCTGAAGTGAGCGTATTTAAGTTCACAGAAAGAGATGGGATTTGGCATAGAGTTTTATTTTAATAAGCTTTATGAGTAAGAAACTGAATATTCTCAGTGCCTTCAAAAAACAAGTTCTATGGACAGCTATTTGGTCAGTGCGGCTGGTATCTTTACATCTCACCTCGAGGCCTGTCAAACAGTAACTTGTCACTGGTGGAGTCATGAAAATGTGGCACTTTGCACTAGGAAACAAACACCAAAGAAAAAAAACTCAATGTATGAGCCAGGGCACGGGAGATGCACTGCACAAGGGAATCTCTGGGCAGCACTTATGCTCACTGCAGTGTGTGCGCTATCTGTTCAAGACTCGGCCTATCACCATCTCAGCATGGATGGGGGAGGGGCCTGTAAGTTTCCACCCCTTTATGGAGGAAAGGTTAAGTTTACAATTGTTGGGGGAGGGAGTTGCCCTTGCTCCAATAAATAACTTCCCACTCAGACTAGAACAAAAACTCTAACTGAACCCAGTGAGTGGCACACAAGAAACATGAAAGCAGCAGGCAGACTTGCTGAAAGAGTCACTAGGTGGAGGGAGAAGAATGAGGTGACAATAACTAAACCCATCATGTGAGTAATGCTTGCAAATGTTTGACACTTCGTCCTCCAGAATTTGGTCTGCACACACACATAGGTTCCCACTATTTCTGGAGAGCAGTAGAAAAAAAGAAGAAATGTCACATGAACAATGTCAGGGACACTTCCTCCCACCTGGAACAATGCCACCATGTGAAGATCAGTAAAAAGTTACCATCTATGGAAAGGTCCCCTCCTCCAATCAAATGCCAAATTCGATGACAAAACGATTACGGACACCCAGGCCCCCAGACTGACACTTCTACTGCTTTGAAGCTAGTCTCCACTGGATAGAGGTCCCAATCGGCTAAGTCGCTACCACATACATGTAAGAAAGCCGAGTAGCTGAAAGCAGCCCTGAACCACGTTTCTTTTTTTTTTTTCAAGGCGAATACTCCCCTTCAATTTGCATTTCTTCATCCTACCCTTTGTCCCCTGGTTCTATCAATTTTCTCTTCCTTTTAGTTTCTTTTCCAGCTACCATCTGCTAAATTCTGCTCCCATTCAGAGCAAAATTGCTTGCTGTGTTGCTCTTTTCCTCACAGCCTACTTATTCACTAACTGGATGCATCCTGATCGCTACAATAAAACTATTCTTGTTAAATCCAAAGGATTTTTTTTAACAATACAGCAGCCACCACTTGTTAGTAGTGATCTGCCCTTGAAGTATTCTCTTCTGTGACATCACACTCAGGCAGGGTCCTTCCTAGCTCTCTAGCAGTACGGTCTTTGGTTCATCCCCATGGATACTATTGGTACAACACCAAAATACCGGCATCTTTCAGGATTTGGTATTAAGTCTTCAAGTATGAACAACCATGATTCAATAACTATGCTAATGAATTCTAAATTCATTTTTATCATCAACCCAAGCTGCACATACGTTCTACTGTCACCAAATATGCAGCTTTGATTTTCACAAACGCATCTCACAAATTAAAAACTGAACACATTATCTTCCTTTCCATTTCCTATTTCAGTAAGCACAATCATCCTTTAATCAAAAGCTATAATCACCATTCTTGTCTCCACCCTCACCCAACACAATCAATTACCAATGCTGTCTTGTCTGGTTCCAACCAGCTCTGCAAACCATCATCTTTTTCCCTTACTTCACTGCCACAACCAAGTTCAAGTCAACATTACCTCATACTTCTGCAATATCTCCTGAGAACCCACTGTTACTTTTTCTAATCTTGCAGCCCATCAAAGCTACTCTCCACATCACACTCAGAGAAATACTTCTAAATATAAACTTCACCTCCAAATACAAAACCCGTCCAGTCTACCTGCTGATTTCTAGGATGAAGATGTATACTTTTACACAGCCCTGTGGATTCCCTGGGAATTGACCCCAAGCCTCCATTCTACTTGCAACCCATGATTCATCCATATAGTGCTTATTAGTCTTACGAACGACTTCAAGTTCTTTAGATTTGCTATGCTTTGTCCTATTTTGAGCCCTTTAAAAATGCCTTTTCTTCCCATTTGCCTGGCACACTCTCCCTTTTCACAAGTTTACATCCCTTAGTATCTTTCCTGTGTTTAGCTTCTCCCTATGGCATAGTTCACTTTCTGTTGCTGTGATAAAAACTGACCAGAGCAACTTGGGGGGAAAAAAAAGGTCAGTTAACCTTACAGTTTACAGTCCCTTCTGAAGAGAAGTCAGGGTCAGAACCTAGAGGCAGGCACTGAAGCAGAGATCACAAAGGAATAATGTTTACTGCCTGGCTTTTTCTCGTTTGGTCAGTTACCTTTCTATAGAACCTAGATCCACCTGTTCAAAAATGGCTCCACAGTAACCTACACCCTTCTACATCAATTAGTTACTAAGAAAAAGACCAATCTGATAAGGCACTCCTCAGTTAGGATTCCCTCTCCCCAGGTTTTTCATTTGTGGCAAGTGATTAAAAAAAATGATCCCCTACATGATATCAAAGTCCTCACTCAAGTTCGTGAATTCTCAACTCTATCTTTTCTGTGTGAATTTTCTATATAATTATAAACTATAGGCGACACCAGAAGCAGTAGTTGTCCTAGCTATCACCCTACCGCCAAAACTGGCACAATGTCTAATATGTAATACTCACCAAAAAAGTGACAGAACATATCTTAGAATGGCAGAGATGGCATACATGATACTTTTAAAAAATGATGCTCATATGCTTTGTTGCTTCAACAGTATTATTTCTACTAAAATATTCAAAAAGTACAAGACATGAAAGTTACCATACACTTCAATTTTTTTTAAATCATAGACATAGAAAGCAACAGCAAAGTTTGTATTTTGCCAATAAGTTTATTTTTTACTAAGAAATCACAACAACATGGCTCTCTAAGAAGCTCCCTGAAATCCACTATCTATTCTATCATGACGAATCCTCAGAAAATGCAAAGCCAAAAAGATGGTACTCTGTAAGGTAAACCCTAATTCACAGGTAACCTGACAAAGAAAAGAGGTATAGATAAGGAGAAAGGATGTAACTATTCCCCTCCAGCCCTTTACCAATCAGTAAGTATCCTGTACTTCTACTCAGTAAGTGTAACTTGGGCCAAGTGCAATGGCTCACCTATATCCCCGCTATTTGGTAGAAACAGGCAGAAGCATGGGATATCCAGTAGCAGTGGTTGTACCTAGACAAATTACAGCTTTTCTAAGTTTTCTGTCTATCATGAGTAACTGTTTTTATTGTCTATAAAACAATAGAAACTTGAAAACTAAAGTGGGGGCTGGAGAGAGAGCTCAGCAGTTAAGAATGATGACTGCTCTTCCAGAGGACCTATGTTTGGATCCCAGCACCCACATGGTAAACCAGAATCATCTCTATCCCCAATTCCCGGGAATCAAACACCCTCTCTGAACTCCACAGGCACTGTACAGATATCCAAACATATAAAAACGGAAAATGAATAAACATTTTTTAAAAAGGAAAAAGGAAGCTTAGATGCAGCAATAACTTACATTGCAATAGGTTGCTTTATACACAGGTATTTGAAACGAGCAAAAATGAGACCATAAACGTGATTGCTATTTGATAGGCAAAAGAATTTAAATGTAACAGTTCTGCTGTGATTAGTTCTTGGTACTCCCTAAGGATCACACAACTCAATTAAATTGTTGAAAATTGATGGCATTTATGATTTTCTATGATACAAAGGTTATCAGATCATAGTATAACGGTTACCAGGAGTTAACTTCTAATATATAAAATTAACTTTGATACTCTCTGAGTTAGGGTTAATATTATTGTGATACAACATCCTGACCTACAGCAATTTGGGGAAGTAAGGGTTTTTTTTTTCACTTATATATCCTTCCTACATCAATCACTAAATAAGAAAATCCACTATCTAGGCTTCCTGCCTACAACCAGATCATAGGAGACATTTTCATAATTGAGGTACCCTTCTAAAAGATGACGTCAGCTTGTGTCAATCTAATATAAAACTAGCCAGCACAGATGTGTAAAGAAATTTTCATTAATAACTCCATCATCATATTTCATAATTAAAATAGAGGAAGGAGCTACATGAATAGCTATACTAGTAGTTCATTATCGTTCTATAAAGTAATAAAAAAGTTCAAGACCAAACTAATCTCAATCTGGCACTGGAGTCCCAGAAAATTCCTAGAGAGCTGGTGGCCTTCAGTCTATGTTAAAATCCCAGAAGTACATGCTAATACCAGTAAAGGGGTGTTGGAGCAACAGGATCAGTGAACGTGCCAGCAAGTGTGAGGGCTGGCAAACCGAAGGAAAAGCATCCTTCTGCCGCATCCTTTCATGTGGTCTACCACCAGAAAGATGTGGTTGATGTAGAGTGAGTCATCCCACCTCAACAGATCCAATCAAGAAAATCCCTCTCCCCTGTGTCCAGATGCCTGGGTTTTAGTTAGTAACAGATGTAGTCAAGTAGACAGCCAAGATTAGCAATCACAAGCACTAAGTAGAGAACACAGGGGGAAAACAAGGGCTCATTCTGGGAATACTACCAACCACTACACCAAGAAATGTAAAGGGTAGGGGTTGGGGGCTATCTCTGTGGGTAAAGTACTTGTTGGGCAAACATGATGACCCGAGTCACCTCCAGAACTGATGTAAAGTGTAGGGGTGAACTTGCCACCCTAGTGCTCCACGGGCAGGGACAGGTGCATCCCTGGAGCCAGCCTAAGCCTAAACAGGGAGCTCCAGGCCAACCAAAGAGCCCATCTCTCAAAAAGAAAAAAGAAGTGGGAGGCAGAAAAAAAAAAAAAAGACACCAAAGATAGACCTCTGACCTCTGCATGTACCAGCAAACAGACAGATAGACTGACTGACTGACTGACTGATTAACTGTGTCAGACTAACCAAAAGTATTTGGTAAAATGGGCCCTAACTTCTAGCTTTGGCAAAGATACTGGGGAACACTTTATTTGGTGTTAGATATACTGCCTGGGCAGAAACGATGATCCATCCCTACACTCTATGGTGACTAATACTGTCAGTCTGACAGAATCTAGGAGCACATGGAGACACCTCTGAGGGTGTGTGAGGGAGTTTCGTAGTGTGGGTTCACTGAGGTGTGCTGGGAGCAAAGACCTGTATTTGGTTATAGTCCTCTTAGCTCACAAGTTAAGTAAGCTATTCACCTCTGTAGGGCAAGTTCCAGACCCTTGAGCAGACTTAGCAGGCCCCAGGGCTCGGAAGTAATTAGCATTTCCCCCCTGTAAACATTTACAGACCCTCACTCACCATTTCCTTATCTCTTCCTATCAGCTAGGGACGTCTCCAGACCTGACATTCCAGCATCCTACCCTCCCCCACTGCCTTTTTGCTATATAATGCTCCTGAGAAAAAATAAAGGTGGCAGCTTGATCAGAATACAGACTTGCTGTCCTTGTCTCACGTCTCTTGCCCCTTTCATTCCTCTCCCTTCAAGGTTCTTACTCCCGTTCGTGTTGGCTAAACAGAGGTGAGAAGATCCACCTGAACTGTGAGCAGAACCGGTCCCTAGTCTGGAGGCCCCGAACAACAAAAACCAATAGTAATAATGAGGACAAGCTGCCCACCAGCATTCATCTCTGTACTTCCTGGCAGCAGATGGAATGTGACCAGCCTTGTTACACCTGCTACCATGAAAAGTTGACCCTCAAACTGTGAGGGGAAATTAACACTTTCTCCCTTCCCTAAATTGTGCATCCAGTATTTTGTCAAAAAAAAAAAAAAAAACAGTATTTACTACACCTTCATTCTTTGTGACCCACACAAGTTATATAGTTTGACCATTACTTGTAATTGAGATCTACCTTGCTTAATTTTACTTGTTTCAGCAGTTTATAGAAACAGATACCCTAAATTCAGAGACTGTTCTCAAAGTAGCCAAATAGGTCTGCTATATGGCTGCCTCAGTTTTAAACATTTGTCGGTATGAGCAAAACAGGATCCCAAAAATAGAAGGATGAAACCAGACTCCTGTAACTCAGGAGTTGGAAAAAAATCAAAGCAAGGGATTCAATCAAGGCTTAACTGCATGGCCTGATAGTATAAAACCACCACAAGAAAACCGTCAAATGTGGTGGTGGTGTGAAAGACCCCCAAAGGTTCATAGGGAATAGGACTCTTATGGGGTGTGGCCTTGTTGGAGTAGGTGTGGTCTTGTTGGAGGAAGTGGCTTACTGGGGGGGGGGGGGGATGAAGCCTTAAAAGCTCAAGCCTGCCTAGTAGCTCACAGATCTCTTTCTGCTGCCTGAGGATCTAGATGTAGAACTCTCAGCTCCTTCTCCAGCACCAGGTCTGCCTGCATGCTGCCATGCTTCCTGCCATGGCAATAATGGACTAAACCTGAAACTATTGGACCAGCCCTAATTAAGTGTTTTCCTTCCTGAGAGTTGCCGTGCTCATGGTGTCTCTTCACAGCAACAGAAACCCTAACTAGGATAAATGCTTACTCACTGTAAACAGTCACTGAATGGCTAAAGATTTTTTTTTTAAGTTCTCAAAAGCATGAGAAAAAGCAAAATCAGACAAACAAAATTACATCAACTAAAAATCTTCACCACGCAAAGGACACAGTAATTAGAGTGAACATCCTGTGGAATGGAAAACAAACAACTATGAATTACATGTATGATGAAGGGTTAACATGCAGAATATATATATACCCGAAAGCCACAACAGCAATATATATATATATATATATATATTAAGTAGACTTTAAAATAGGCCATAAAACGAA
This sequence comes from Alexandromys fortis, assembly GCF_014885135.2. Lineage (NCBI taxonomy): Eukaryota > Metazoa > Chordata > Mammalia > Rodentia > Cricetidae > Alexandromys > Alexandromys fortis. The sequence continues at coordinate 12,863,568 of NW_026067938.1, forward strand.
ACAGAATTAACCAAAGGACATGCAAGAGGCCAGTATGTACGTGAAAAGTTTACTATCTCTTTTAAGAGAAATCAAAACACTGGGCTATCACTTTACCCCAGTAAAATGACTACAATCAGGAGCTCAGCAGTGCTGGAGAAAATATGGACAACCCATTCATATTGTCAATGAGAAGGTAAACCAGTACACACATTATGTAAAAACAACATTAAGTTTCCTCAATAAACTTAAAATAGAAAAGAAATCCTAAGGCTATCAGTCACTTTCACAGGAAAGGGAATCACTAAGTCATGGAAACTGCACCCCCCCCACACACACACACACTGGCACGGCATTACCTGCAGGTGCGCGTGCACACACACACACAAACACACACACACACACAAACACCACCTAAGTATCTTACACACTGCTGACTGGATAAAGGAAATGTAGTACACGTACATACTGAAATGCTATTCAGTCATAAAAAGAATACAACACGGACACAGGAAGTCAGGTTCTGTAATTGACAAGATGACTCCACAGAAGTGCAGAGAACAGTACTGAGTGTAGCCTGTGGAGAGCAGATAAAAGCCAGCACTGGGAAAGATGGTCAATGGGTATTAACTTTAGCTAGTAAGAAGTTCTTTGTGCTGTTATAGGGGAGGCTGATTAAAGATAACAATATTTTAATAAGTTCATCATGAAATGATAAACACTAAGGAAAATCTTCTAAACCTAAGACAAACATTATTTAACATCACTGGAGCCACTATAATTTATACAATTTATGTCTTTAAATACAAAGTAATATAAATTTAACTCGTTTTTTTTAAAAAAGCACTCTTCAATGAAAAATTCCTTGAAGTATCAGCTATGAGAAGAAAAACAAAAGCATAGACATAACAATGATATTAAGAGTAAAGGGGTTCAGAGACCCTAAAGCACAAGTCCCTAATAACCGAGGAAAGGAATTTAAAAACATAAACCCTACATAAATCAGTAGCTCTGATCTGTACTCCCATTCTGGTATTTAGTCTAAAATATCATAGACCCACTCTAAAACTGCAGTTATTACCATGTCTGCTTTCTCTAACATCCAAGTATACGACTCCTATGGCTGGCAATGGGAAGCTACCCTGAATTATAGTGCCATTAGTAAAGTATGGGGCCTTAATTCATCCACTCTTCCTCCCTCTGAAAATTCCAAGAGAGAATTACACAGGAAATAATGGCCAGACACAATTCATCACCCCAAATTTATGACTATGAAAAAGGCCATCTCTCTTGGAGACTTGGATTTCTAGCAAAAGGAGGGCCACTCAACATACACTCCTCTATAAGAGATGTCTCAATTTTATATTTTGCATAAGTCTATTTCAAAAGTTAGCCAGAAGAACATATCACGATATGATCATTTTTGGAGCTAGTGAAATGGGTCAATTTTTTTTTAACATATGATCTTTTAAAATTAAACATGTATCTATGTCTTGGGCTGTTGCAAGGAGCCAAGCCTCTTGTTGGTTCCCAGCTGCCCGGCTAGCTTAGACCCCAAATAATCACATAGAAATGGTATTTAAATCACTGCTTGGCCCCTTAGCTCTAGCTTCTTATTGGCTAACTCTTACATATTAATTTAACCCATCTTCATTAATTTGTGTATTGCCATGTGGCAGTGGCTTACCAGCAAAGTTTCGGCATGTCTTACTCTTGACATGGCTCCATGTTGTCTCCCTGACTCTGCCTCCTTTCTCCCAGCCTGCCATTTAGTTTTTCCCACCTACCTAAATTCTGCCCTATCAACAGACCAAGGAAGTTTCTTTATTCATTAGCCAATAAAAGCAACATATATACCTCCCACACCATTGGGCAGGATGAATTGCTATAGCAAATTACCATATATGAAATGTCTTAGTTTGCTTTTTATTGTTGAGATAAAACAACAGTACTAAAAGCAATTTGTGGAAGAAACTGTTCACAGTTTACAGTCCCCCTGTACAGTAAGCAGCTTACTGACTTGCTCCTACTGGCTTGCTTGGTCAACTTTCTTATACACCCCAGGGTGACTAGCCCAGAGGTGGCACCACCCACAGTGAGGTCCAGACCCTTCAACATCCATAATTAATCATAAAAATGTCCTACATACTTGCCTGCAGGCAATAGGATGGAGACATTTTCTCAACTGACTTTCCTCTTCTCAGATAGCTCTAACTTGGGTCAAGTTGACAAAAAACCAACCAGAACACAAAGGGACTCAAAACAAGAATCTGGAACTGTAAAACCAGGTGTCAACATGGTCAGGTTCTGGTGAGGATTCTCTCTCTAAACTGGAAGATCAGTTCATGGCAGAGAGAGCAGAGCTCTCTGCAGTTGCTTTCATAAGGCTTGGGGAATCACTGATGAGTGGCTGCAGAGTCAGGACCTAATCACTTACCAACAAGGCCATCTCTGCAGCTATCACATTAGGGGCAGGAATTGAAGCCGTGAGTTCTAGAGAACACAAGCATTCATTCCACTGCACACTCTAAGTGATAGCATACTGGAACTTGTTTGCTCTGCTGCTTCTTAGGTACTGTTTGCTAACATACTTTAACTCATTTTCCATTCACAACTTGTTACACTTAGCACAGTATACTAAGGCATCTGGTCATTATTTTAACAGATCCCTAAGTTTATAAGCAATTGTATATCATCATTAAATTTTGCCACAAAATCAATGCAGATAAAAGATGTGACTTGCCCTTTAAGTCAGCACAGCTTATTTAGACTATACTAGTGCGCATCTTTCCATATGTATACTTGATTATCTGATGATAGCATAAAAGAAAATATGTGTCTTTCTCATCTTCAAATGTCAAACACAATAAATAGTTTTATATAATCAACTAAAAATATAATAACAACCATTCCAATTAGAACTTCCTTTCATCTTTTGGTCCTATTTTTCTGTTCATTGTTTTCTTTAGAGACTATTCTAGGTATATTAGAACTTAATGCTTTCAAATCACTCTATAAACTTACTGTTGACCTTTTCTTCCAAAGCTAAAAAGAAATACAGAGACAGGCAGAGAGAACCCAATCACTAGGAAAAAACACTAAGGCTTTTGAATAACATTTTGCAGCTTTAATATTTGTTCTAAATATATGTGCTTATATATCTACAGAAAAGTATGCTACTTTTAAGAAATGCTTCATAAACCCATGTATAAATCCCCAGGAAATTTTGTGCAGCCAGCTTCCCAGTGCACTCTACCCAAAAACTCAGGATAAGAACTATCATGATACATATACAAATAATTGGATAAAAATCAAACTCTTGACTGATGAGAATTATTTCCATTAAAATAGAACTATTAATAACAAGGAGAAACCAGAGAGACCGGACCAGAGAAAAGAAAAAAAGGTTCCTTTTTAGAGTTGTTCAATGCCAGATGTCCCAAATTTTGCTCAAAATATATAAATAAAAATTAACCGGATACCAGCAAAAACTTCACCCGCTGGTAATGCACATATATAACAACAAATATTTGGTTTTCCCCACCATCTTGTTTTTTAACAAAGCTTGATTACTCCACTCCTACACTTAATCGAAGGGAAATTCTTTTTTTAAAAAGATTTATTTATTTACTATGTATACAACATTCTGCCTCGATGTATGCCCGCACGCCCAGAGGAGGGAGCCAGATCTCAATACAGATGGTTGTGAGCCTCCATGTGGTTGCTGGGGATTGAAATCAGGACCTTTGGAAGAGCAGCCAGTGCTCTTAACCTCTGAGCCATCTCTCCAGCCCTGAAGGGGAAATTCTTTATCTCAGTGAGATTGCCATGGTGCTTCAAGGGGGATTCTTCTGGAAATAAGAACATGCAAAAAAAAAAATTGTACTATGATGGAGGAAGGTCAAATAAAGAAACTGCCTTGGCCCTGATTGGTTAGAACATAGGTGGGTAGAGAAAACAGAACAAAATGCTGGGAGGAAGAGGAAGTGAGCTCAGACTCTACAGCTCTGCTCTCTGGAGCAGAGACGCCAGGCTCCGCTCTCCCAGGCAGCTCCCAGCTCCAACCCAGGATGGATGGAGGCTAGAATCTTCCCGGTAAGCGCACCTAGTGGTGCTACACAGATGATTAGAAATGGGCTAAATTAATATGTGAGAATTAGCCTAGAAGAGGCTAGATAGAAATGGGCCAAGCAGTGTTTAAATGAATACAGTTTGTGTGTTATTTCAGGGCATAAGCTATCCAGGCGGCCGGGGTGCTGGGGACGCAGCCCCGCTGCTCCTATTACTACAGTACTATCAGTCACAATGCACTACAGTTCAAATCCAAGACCAGCAAATATTCAGGACGGCAAAGAGTAAAGAAGAAAGAAGGCTAAAAGCAGTCTATGAGAATGCACATGCGGCAGACATGTGGCTGTGGACAAAAACACCCTCCTGATGATCCTTTTGACAAGGCTCCTGTCTCTAATATGACAATGCTTCTCTTCATGAAATTCTGTAGAACACGAGGCCATCACACCCACAGATAAGCACTAGAGAAACCAGAATTGGTAAACACACAAGTTTTTTCCTTCAAGGGAAGAAACTGACACCTGTTTCCCCGGAAGGCTGAAGTGGATGTTGTTTGATAACCTGGTGATCTTTGCTAGTCTGTGGAGCCATCCCTCACCTGAATCCCCAAAATCCTAGGCACTGCTTCTCAGTCAATAGAACCCATTTTTGTGCTTATTATAAACCCTTCCTGCCTAAACCCTTATGCTGAGCACCGTTTCTCAGTGAATAGAACCCATCCTTGTGGAAAAGGTCACAGGAGTTTGCTATAGAGATGTACTTTGCAAGGGAGCTTCGATGCCTTGGTGCCTTAAGCTTTGCTGTGGTAACTTTTTTTTCCAAAATCTTACTGTGTTTAAATATGTTAAAAATAAACCTCTTGGTTCCAAACTCAAGAAGCTTAAGCCAACACTGGCTAAGTTGTGTTGAACTGAACTGAGTTTCATTCTTACCTCACCCAGATAGCTCCCATGCTAGCTGTAGTGCTGGGAGGGACCCCACAGGTTTCTACACAGCCTGTGACAGACTGACTTGGTTTTGGACTATCTTTTCAAAAATGCTTGTAAAGTATAGTCATGCTGGAGCCTGCACCCTGGAAGGGGATGAGGGGGAAGGGAGTTTCTCTTCAAGCTTAATAAAGATAATATTTCGCTCTAAGAAAAAGGTCAAATTGCTCTCTTCAAAAGATTTGGGTTCCTTAACCTCAAGGTTCCTTTCCTGCAATGCAACTCACTACATGGGTGAGCGATCTCTTTGGACAGTCCTTTCCTTGTTGTCTTCTGTCAAAGGAAGGTGAAGCAACTAGCAAAAATGCTGACACCCTGATTCAAATCTTCTGAGAATGGCAGTAAGTTTATTGAACTCTATCAAAATACTGCTGTTGTGAGTGATAACCTCGTGTGTGCTAGAGTCCTGGGATAATGCACCACAGGAAGGACAGAGAAGGGTGATCGCCGCCCCCATCCTGAGGGTCCACAGGCAGTAGGAAACAGCAGTCGGCTGAGTTGAGGCAGCAGCACTGTGGAGAAGCAACAAAAGGGAAATTTCCTAGAGACCCACCGTAGAACCAAAACAGAACAGTAGAGCATGAGGCAGCGGCAGGGACAGCGGAAGAAGCAAAAGTCACAACACAAGAGCAGCAGCAAAAGAGGCAGTTGGACAGTTCCAGAGTCTCCGTGACAAGAATGCAGAAAGTAAGGCAGGAAGAGAAAAAAGGCAAAGGCTGAAGGAAAGAAACTGTAGGGAAGAAAACCACAGGTACTGGAAACTAAAAAGGTTCCAAGGAGCTTAAAAGCTTAAAAGCCAAAGGTCTTAGGCACAATAGGCCAAGGATATGTAACACTGGCAACAGTCAAGGGCCTGGGAAATCCCAGCACTAGCAGCTGTCAAGGGCTGTGCTCTCGGACCTCCCCAATTCACTGAGGAGGGAATCTCAGTACCCTGGGCCTCCTCGAGAGCTCTAACACTGTGGGTTTGCATCTGTTACTACTACTGCTGTCTGTAGCTGCTCACTGCTACCAAACACAACCACCACCAAACAAAACACAAAACTGTCCGATCAGCACTGGAAGAGCTTTCCCTCGCCAACCCAGTATTTCTATATCCACAGAGCAAACGGACCACGGCTGATGAGAACAGAACCATTCCGAGCTGTTATGAGGAACTGCACAGTGGCAGCATGGAGACTCAGTTTGGACTGTTCACGATAAGGCCTGTTGTTTTCAATTAGCCTTCAACTCGCTGTCCAATCATAGCTAAATTAAATGACAATCTTGACATGTGTGTGGGTATCAGCCGGTTATTTCCTAGCCAGTTTTGAAATTTGTACTATAGCTGCAAACTTTTTCCTCTACTTCAGTTTTTGGCTGAATATTGGTACTACTTACCAATATTCGGTAAAACATTCAAATCTCTCACAGATGAACCATTAGAAACAACTGGAGATTATTATGCATTCCCATATAAATGCTCTTTACAGACAGACATAAAAGGCAATGGAAATGTTTCAGTGGGGACAGGGAAAAAACTGGTCCTCTCTCTACCTGTGAGCAATTCCGGCTTCCATACTATATACTCCTGTCATCCGCACACTGCAGCCCATTAATGAGTCACATTCTGAGCAAGTGCGAGACATTACTGTAACAGACACTTCTGATGTTTGGCAAAGTTATTAAGTACACTGCAAGGCTTTTTATAATTTATAAACCAGAAAAGGTCATTAAAAAATAAAAACAATTCTGAATGAAGGTGATTGACTGGTAAGTGTTAATGATATAAGAAAACAAGAAAAAGGCAAAGTTTCCCACAAATTCTTATCACTTAGCATGAAAAGGGTTCAAAGTTGGTTGATAATGGCTATATTCAGTGTAATTATAGGATATAACTAAAAAGATCTCCAATTGTCTCTAGCTACTCAGTTATTTCTCGAGTATATTCCAAAACAAGAAGACATAACAAAACTCATTTTAAGGAATGTAAATGTCATTTTATGAAGAAACGTGTGCAAACACATGTACAAGGTGTACAAAAATACACACCAATGCATGGACTATCACTAACTCTTATATGATGGGAAAGCAGGGCTTTTCAACAACCTAAGGATTTTAGATTTCAAGTGTTTGGCAAGATGGTAATTTATTAGAGAGGCATATGGTTTATTTCATACAGTTTACTTAAGAAAATAAAAAAAAATTAAAAAGAAAAAATCTAACTTTCATTTGAGAACCCCATCATATTATACTTCCCTTTATATAAATATCACATAGGAGAAGCCAGAACTATTTTCATTTGCTGTTATGTCTGAGGCACTGTGGTGGAATCTGTATACACTGTTAACCTCAGTGTCCTAAGATGGACGTACTTAGTGTCTGGATTTGAGAAGAAGCACACTAAACTTCAAGATTGAGTGCTTGCCAGGGGTCTCATCAGAGATCCAGTTGCAACTGGACCGATCTGTTCTATGACTCAAATAATCCACAACAACTATTGCTGTCATAATCCATATTAAAAGCAAACACAACCCATTGTGCCAGCTTAACTTTAGACTTCAACATGGCTTCCTACCTTACAAAGAAAATGTGTTCATGCCAAGGCAGCTACTCTGATACACATGTGAGTAACATCTATTTTAAATTGTGTTCTGACTGCTGTACCTTCTGATTCAATGTTATAGGATCTTATATTGGCAACTAGGTTCTTAGGTCAAGAAAGGACAAAAGAAATCTACCAGAAAAAAAAATGTTGGATTACCATTTCTCATCATTTCCAACAAAGTATGTTTTTCTTCCAGAATTAGAAGTCTGTGAATTAAATATCATTCAAAATACTCCTAGAGTTTAATTTCCTCTGTAGTATCACCATATATTATTGGCTCTCTTTTTTATGACAGAAGTAATTTTGGAAGGCATCCCATTTCAATCTCGAATCATGTTTCCCCCATCTTTACATTACTGTGTCTGTGCATGCACATGTGTGGGTGTGCACGTGCCAAAGCCCACGTGTGAAAGTCAGAGGACTGTTTATAGGAGCTGGTTTTCTCCCCCATGAGGGTTCTAGAAATGGATTCAAGTCATGAGGCTTGATGGCAAATATCTCCGCCTGCTGAGCCATCTCAGCGGTTCCTAATCTTTTCCTTTCCCAAAATATCTAACGAATATGTTACGGATTTTTAAGGGAAATATGCACTTTAAGCTTAATTATTTAATTATAGTAAGTTTCCTAACATCTTGCGTATTGAGATGGCCTCGGAATTGGAGATGCTGAGAACCTATGAGCCTGACAACTATCTAATATTTTCCCCTACGACTTACAGTGGTCCTGGTGACATTCCTAAGGGCAAAAACAACACACATGACAAGAAGTGTCTCATCCATTTCTATTGCCTTTTGTTTTGTATACACCCCTCCCCCCCAAAAAAAATTGCCTACTGCAAATCTCGTACCCTTCTCATTTAAAAAATCGGGAAAATACGACACAAAACACAAAGTGCTAGAAAGTCTAATTCGTGTAGAGAGGGCGATTTCAATTTACCAGCAGTTAGTCTCCCATCTCCTACCAAAATACCAACAATTTCGTATGCCCGGCTTCTCCTGCAAAGAAAGAAAAAACTCAAGAGGGGAGGGAGGCGCAGTTCTTAATACCGAGATTGTTTCAAGCAAAGGTGAAGAGAAGGGATTGGGGAGGACTAATTGCTCTTCCAGGAGATCTGGGTTCGATTCCCAGCACCCACACAGTCGCTCATAACCGGCTGTGACTCCAGGTCTAGGAGATCAGATGTTAGAAACCTCCTGGGCTACCATGCCTGACGACAAAATACACATGTAACATTTAAAAAAATATTGAGTGAAGAAATTACTGTTTACTCTGAGACTGTATTTCTTCTCTCTCTCCCCCATACTAAAGAAATGCTTGCAATAAACTGAACCAGAGTCAAATTATGAGACTCGTGTACTTGTGTAATTTAACAGTAAAAGCATCTTCCGCCATAAACACAAAGTACTCTTACCAAACTGGTCTACAATTAGAAATCCTAGTCACAATTCCACAATGAATGTTTTTATGAAACGACCAGACCAGACTTCCACATTAATTCTGTCATATTGAGTTCACAAATAACTCTACAACTCACGCAGATACATCAAATCTCACCCTCAAAATAATGGTGGGTTGAAATTGAAATCAGGAGACCCAAACTTCACAAATAAGTATAGAGTATTTATATGCGACTGTTCTCTCTATCACACTGAGTTAAACACAGAAATAAGCATTTAGTGCTACAAGGGTATAATTAGGAATGCAGAATAACACACTCAATATGACATCTTAACATAAACAAGAGAGCTGAATAAGAGGTAGAGTTCCCCTGCGCTTACAAGTGCTTCCAACGGGTATTTGCACACCCAGGATATTAAGGAACTGCAAAAGCCCGGCCTACACCTGAGGCTCAGTGCAGCCATGGTCCCTGAGGCACGGGCTTTCAGACTTCAGCCCCCACTTCCTGGATGTAGAACTAGGGTCACTCAGCATCCACAGCCTGAGACGCCCCAGGGGCACGCCCAACCCGCCCCCGCCCACTTGGTTCCCGCCCCCGGGCGCCAGCGCCCACATCACCGGTGCCTAGCAACGCCACGGGGCTTCCTAGCAACGCGGCCAGCTCCAGCCCGCCCCGGCCCTGAGGCGACCGCCCGCGGGATCCCATCTACCTCCTTTTTCTTCTGTCCGCCCCCGAGCTGGATGCAGAGCAGCAGCAGCAAGAGGAGGAAGGGAAAGCTGCCTGTAGGCAGGTAGCGCAACCTGCGGCCCGCTTGTCTCCTGCGTGAAGGAGCGGCCCTGGCACCCATGGCCGCAGGGCTGTGTCTCCTCCACGCGCGGTAGCCGTGCGCGCCCAGCTCCTACCGTGCCCGCGCCCGCCGGGCCAGTCGCCAGCAGCCTCTTGGCCAAGGCCTCAGGGTGGCAGCGGCTTCTCCAGGGAGCTGGGTGGAGGCTAAGGACGCGGAGGAGGAGACTGACAGCGCATCCGGTTCACCGGCAGAGGGACCGGGAAAGGCGAGGGATGGAGCAGGAAGTGGGCGTGGCGAGGACGCGGCTCCGTTGCGCGCGGCTAGGCTCGGCTCCCGGGGTCTTCCTGCTCGCGTGCCCGCTGGACGGGAGGGCATCTGTCAGTCTCCTCTGTCGGAGTCTGATTCCCCTCTCCATACACCTTGGGGCGCAGGAGTGTACCATGAACCTGTTAGTCCAAACTTCCACCTGGATCCTGAAGACTTCCCACTGCCTTCTTGGTTCTAGCAACCAGGAAGCTCCATTCCCATTGAGAAGTAGTTAGGGACCTCCGTGTGCCCTTTGACATTCAGCTTAGTCCCTTGGATGCATAGAAAGTGTTCTACAACTTTGCCTTGGTTTTTTTCCACCCTCCATCAAGGACGCTAGCAACCAACGTGGCTAAACACCATTCACTCACTATTCATGGAGTGTTGACATGGTTCTGGAGGCCTTCTGAGCAAAAATGAAAAGAATAAATTAATGCACTTGTGCGTCCATTGTTTTCCTCTACCTCGAGGTTTTGTTCACTTGTACAATGAACACCTCTGAGAATCTGATGAAGCCTAGAGACATTGAAATGAATATAGTTTTATATAAAGTTCATTGAAATGAATATAGTTTTGTATAAAGAATTATCAAGAACTCACTTATAATGCAGTATTACCAACATTAAAATAATTTACGTTTTCTGACCAATAAGTATTTGTATTCGGGAGATATCAGACAGCATTGTAGATGTGAGAAACAGCAGGTGAATGCTAGACTTAACGAAAAGTGGCGGAGCTACAAGGATTTAGCCCATAAGTCAGGTGAGATCTAAATAACGCTCCCACCTGCCGTCTAACAGAAGTTTTCATTTAGTGATTTTGAAATAATGATCGCAGCATTCCATGTTACCTGCACCCACTGTGCCGTGACATGGCAAGGTAAGTTGTAGGAAAGTAATAGATACTGCTGATACATAATGCAGCCATTCGGAAAGTTCTAGAAAACACAGAGCCATTACAAATTAGATAAGTTCGCACTCAAGAGTTACGTGGTAAAGCTACGAAAGGGTAAAATAGAAATCCAAGCTATGTCCGTGCATCCCTGAAACCAGGTATATGCTGCGTCACTTTTTAAAATGGTTTGTCTATTTTTTATTTTTCTGTTGATGAGTGTTTACCTGAGTATGTGTATCAAGTGCATGCCCGGTTCCTGCGAAGGTCAAGAGAGGGCATCAGAGCACCGGGAACTGGACCTCCAGGTGGTCGTAAGCCATCCTGTGAGTGCTAGGATTGAACGTTGTCCTCTGGAAGAGCAGCCACTGCTTTTAACCACTGAGCCATCTCTTGACCCATGAACTTTTTAAAGGAGTTCATGTACAAATGTCACTCTTGTGTCTCCTAGGTTTTTTATTTCCTAAAATTGTGTGAGCATTCTGTTCATATTAATTAGTTGGTGTTTTTTTCATTTTGTTTTTTTTTTTAGACAGAATCTCACTCTATTGCCATGATTATAACCAAGGCTAATCTTGAATCATGATTTTTATGCCTCTCCATACGAGGCACTCAGAATATACACATATACCTGCCATGCCTGGATTGATCACTCTTTGTTAAAGAAAACTTTCACAGACTTAACAATCGAGCATAAATAATTCATGATTCTAGCAGTACTTAGAACAGAAAAGTTTCGGAAAGCACACTTGCAAAATGAATTAAGTTAAAGCCGAGTAAGGCTATTGCCTAATTGCCCGTAGCTACGCATTTGACTTCTGAAGGCATGGTATAATTTGCATATGTGGATGTGATCTAATATGAGATCCTTGTGGTATAACCCATCCGCAGATTGACTGTGTGACTATGGTTTCAATACACACACACACACACACAAGATATAGTGGTTTGAATAAGAATGGCCTCCTTACGCTCATATATTTGAATGCTTAGTCACCAGGGTGTTATCATTTCTGCCAGGGACTGGCACTAATGAAAAGATTAAAAGAATTAGGAGTTGGGGAAGTTTGTCACTGGGAAGTAGGGCAAGCACTCTCTCTCTCTCTCTCTCTCTCTCTCTCTCTCTCTCTCTCTCTCTCTCTCTCTCTCTCTCTTATCTCTCGAGATATCTCCCCCAAATCCAGCCTCCTCCCTTGCGGCCCCCACCCTGTATGGGTCAAGACAAGGCTCTAGGCTCCTGCCCCAGCATTTCTCTGTGTGCTGCCACATTGCCAGCATGATAATACTCTAACCCTCTGAAACAGTAAGCCAGCCCCGAATTAAAGGCTTTCACTTATTTGCCTTGGTCAGGGTTTCTCTCTGTAGCAACAGAACAGTGACGAAGACAGAAGTAGTGCTTGTGTGTTAAGAATGAACTTTCACCAGATTTCCTGCCTCCTTTGGCTCTCGCTCTCCTAAAAGAATAGCCCCTTGCTTTCACCTTGGGGCATTAGAAAAGAACCTCAAGTTTTATCTAGTCAGGGACAAGAGAAAAAGTATAATTGCATAACAGCAAATCTGCATCCACAGTCTAAATATACTCAATATCATCAAAATGCTTTATCCCACCCTTTCTCTCCCAAATAGGTCTTAATTACCTGTCGTAATTAGCTTCACCCTCCCAATGACTAACGTTGAATGCTACAAAGCACGTTCCATTTCCTTCATTCTCCCGATGCAGGCTGCAGCTCAGTTTCCAGTTCACTCTACATCTGCGGTGCTGCTAGCCTGTTTTTTTTTTTTTTTGTTTTTGTTTGTTTGTTTGTTTGTTTGTTTTTCCAGCTGTGTAACTCCATCACTCTTAAGAAAAGCACCAAACATTGTTATTAAAATTGCTCTTTCGTGGTGAAAACTCTTACTATCCTCCTCCATGCGTAATCTGGGACTCCTAACCCTGCTTCCCTGCATTTTACACATGGCTTTTTAAGACAGAAACCTATGTAAAGTATTTTACTCTGTCCTCACTGGAGAAAGCATAGCATTCCATGTCCTGAAGAACTCATTACCTCAGCCATGATGATCTTTCCTAACTCATTTTCTATTTTCTCTTCTATTTTCTCACTGTGTTCTACTTAGTTGCTTTGTTTCCCTTAAATACATCATTTACACTCTGTCATTTGGCTCTGTACTGATGAGCTCACTGGTGTAAACTTTTTCACCTAGATAAAGGTTCACATCTATGCTGGCTGGTTTATAACACTTTAACACACAGCAGTGGTATCTGGGAAGAGAAAATTGACCAAGCAAGTGTCTTCATAAGATTAGCTTGTCAGTCAGTCTGTAGGGCATTCTCTTGGTTGACTGTTGATACAGGAGAACTCAGCACAGTAAACTGAGTATCCAGTACACAAGACCCCTGCCTGGTCTCTGCTTCAGCTCCTGACCCCTGTTTCTTGTTGAATTCTAGCCCTGATTTCCCTTCTCAATGGACTGTGACCTGAGAGTTGGAAACTGAAATAGACTCCTCCTGTAAGTTGTTTCAGGTCATGACATTTCATCACAGCAGTCAGTGGACTCCTTCACCTATCCTTGTATTTATGATAAGGCTTAGAGCTCCTAAAATGTTACCTCCCTTTTGGAAAAACTATGAAAATACTAATGTCTTTAAACTTTACATACACCCTGACTCCTTACAGTATCACATGACCAGTACTGTCACTGCATGCCATTGTTTCTGTTGCCCTCCTTAGTCTGTAATGCCACTTTGTGTCCTCACTGTCTAATGGTGGTCCCGCCTTTTTCTTGCCATCGTCAGCGGTCTTCTAAGTAGCCACTATAATTGTGAATTGTCTCTTGAAAATTTCGCTAGTCAGAGGGTAACTATATGTTATACAAAGAAAACATGGAGGAATCAAGAGTCTCTCGTAAAGAGGTGCCAGTTTAGATTAAGAAGACACCAGGAGAAGTCCAGAGGTTAATGGGTTGAGTGTGTTTTTTGAAGTTTTGTGCCTGTCAAACATGGGCAAATGGTAACTGATACTAATCAGAGACAGACAAAATGCTCTAACACTGGACAGAAGAAATGGCATAAGCCATTTCTCAGACTAAGAGGAGAGTCCTTGTGCAGACTTGAAACAGTGTCAGTAGGTTACTTTGCTCTAGAGAGCTTGAATGTCTCATAATATTTCCAGGACTCAGACTTCTTTGACACTGACTCAGCATTGGAATTTTGAGGGTCTGTGTCTGTTTTCTCCCTATACATGATTCCTTGTTACAAACTTGAAGATAAAATAGTCCAAAGATGTAGGTATTTCGAGGTTCATAGAGAAGCAATAAAGATCTGATCAGGTGACTGCCAACCCAAGCAGAATATGTACCTAAGGAAATGAATACTAACCAAAGAAAAGGGTTTGCTAGTCACAATCAAATGTTAACCAAAGCTCTGGCCAGAGTAAAATCCAGTCCCCACCCATGGTCTAGTATTCTTAATGTAATTGGCTGCCATAGGGAGTGGCACTATTAGGAGATGTGGCTTTGCTTAAATAAGTTTGGCCTTTTTGGAAGAAATGTGTCACTGTAGGGGTGGGCTTTGAGGTCTTCTATATGCCCAAACCACACCCAGTGTCTGAGTCCACTTCCTGATGCCTTTTGATTAAGATGTAGCCAACACCATGTCTGCCTGCACACCACCATGCTCCCTGCCATGATGATAATGGACTATATCTCTGAAACTGCAAGCCGTCACCTCTGTAAGAGTTGTCATGGTCCTGGTGTCTCTTCACAACAATAAAGATACTTGGCTTGTTTGCACACTTGAACATGTGGAAATTCCCATATTTTCCAAGTACACACAACTCTGCTGTAGAACTACCTTGGGCAAATGGTAACTGATACTAATCAGAGGACAGACAAAATGCTCTTACATTATAAAAATGTAAATATGTGTTACTTTTACTGGTTTACAAAGAGCTGACTGGCCTATAGCTGGGCAGCAAGAGATTGTGGGGGAGAGTCAGGCTAGGAAAACGCTGGGAAGAAGGAGGACAGAGTCTCAAAAGTTGCTGGCCAAACACAGGGAGCAGAATGTGTACGAAATGAGATAACAAGCCGTGGGCCATGTGGTATAACTTATATAAGAAATATGGGTTAATGTAAGTTGTGAGAGCTAGTTAGTAATTCGCCTGACCTATCAGCTGATCATTTGTAATTAATATTGGGTCTCCTTTGTCGATCTTTTGGGAACTGGTGGGCATGAAAGGAAAGTTCGCCTACATCACTCTTAAACCTAGCATCTTGTTAAATCGTCAAGTGTGTCCGTAAACACACATATGGATCACACAGTTACTGTCAGCCGAACCTTGCCAGGAGCACAGCTGAAATGCAGCCCATTTGAGCGTATTAGTCCCTTGTGATGAGATGGTAATACTGCAAAACCTATAAAGGCTCAGAAATGATGTCAGAAGAGCCCATTCTGTGGTTTAGGCTTTATCTGCATATGTTCAGAAGAGTTTAAGAAAGTGTGTTTCTCCAGATGAGAGGTGTTAGACATGGGAGATTCCACAAAGGTGTGTGTTAATGACTTTGGTCTAGAAGGTGGGAAGGAAGGGCAGAACTAATGATCAAGAGGGAGCAGCTACATTTTATCTGCTGAGAGAGGTGGGTGCTGGGCCAGTACTGATGTTTGGACAGTGTTTTGGCTGTTTTATATGACCTGACAAGACCTAGGAGGATACTTATTTTTGTCTTTCTCAGTCATAGTCACAAACTGTCTTTGTCCAGTGTTGGCCTGGTGTAGGATGTGTTGCTAAACAGCTGGGGGAAGAGGCGCAACAGAAACCCCAATGAGTCGGGCCCTCATGTTACATTGTCCTTCTGTGCATTTCTTATATTCAACAGGACAAAACATGTTCGTTTTGCTAGTAGCGTCTTAAGAAACCATCACTAAGAGGGGACTTAAGAGGTGAGTGAACAGCCACACGGCAGGATGCCCCATTCTCTAGGACCTCCAAGTGGGACAAAAGCCTGGGCCCCTGTCCCAACTCCCTTCTGCTTTTCTAGACAGCCATCAAGGAGTTTCCTAGGCTTCCCCCAAAGGCAAACCCATCCACTGGACCACCCAAGCTACTAGTCACACCCTGCATAAGAGCTGAGAGCTTGCTATAATATTGAGGGTACCAAGAGCTTGCTACAGCACTGAGGGCATTAAGAGAGAGCACCAAGAGCACAAACCAGGAGAGAAGACCAAGAGAGCAGGCAGGCATATAGACTTCAGAGGCTTTCTGAGACAGACATTAACAGTACAGAGCAGACCAAGAAAACCTCCCAAACAGTCAGACAGCAACTGTAAAGATTGGACCAAGACACAAAGACACTACTGACCTCATTTGAAGGAAGAGATGGGTAGGTGCCAATGCAAGAATTCCTCCAACAACCTAAAAAGCAACATGGTAACACCAGAACCCAGTAGTCATACAACAGGAAGACTTGATCATCCTAACCCAGAAGAAGTAGAAGAACATGACTTTAAACATAACTTTATGAAAATGATGGAATTGGAAGAAATTAATAAATCCCCCTAAGAACACAAGAAAAAGCAATCAACAGGTGAAAATCAACAAGACAGACAAACCCTTATCCAACTAATCAAATTAACAAAATCAGAAATGAAAAAGGGGACATAACAACAGACACTCAGGAAATTCGGAGAATCATTAGTTCATACTACAAAAACCTGTACTCCACACAATTGGAAAATGTAAAAGAAATGGATTTGTTTTAACATATATACCATATATCAAAATTAAATCAAGACCAGGAGAGCAATTTAAATAGACCTATAAACTGCAAGGAAATAGAAGTCATCAAAAACCTCTCAACTAAGAAAAGCTCAGGGCTGGATGGTTTTAGTGCAGAATTCTACCAGAATTTCAAAGAAGAGCTAATTCCTATACTCCTCAAAGTGTTCCACATAATAGGAATAGAAGGGACATTGCCAAACTATTTATGAGGCTACAGTTACTCTGATTCCAAAACCACACAAAGAATCAACCAACATGTGATCACAATTTCTTCGTGTTTCTGTCCACAAACCCATCTGGAGCAAGGCTTCCAGCATGAAATACTACATAGGTGTAAATATATACCATACAAAGAAGTTATATGGAGAAAAACTCCTGCTCTCTTCGTCTTTGAAAAGCAATTATTGAAAGTAGCAATAATTAATCCAATCTGCTTCTTTTCATTTCTTTAATTATAATGATAAGTTATCCAAATAATGCTAGTATTTTTAAACAAAATTTATTTAACTCAACATTTTTCTATGTGTTTCTTGAAAGTATTCTAACAGATATTTTGTATATTATGATAATTTTTTAAGTTATTTCTAAACTATATCTTATTAATAAATGAAATTTCAAAGTTCTAAGTCTATAATCAAACGCAATGAAGTTGTATTTAATACCATTATTAAAACCTAATGTCATATTGGATATTAAACTAAAATATTTTCTTTCATATAATTTCAGTCATTTGCCAAGAGCCTTTGTATATATGGTCTACATCTCACTTGATTTGTGCCCTAGGATTTCTATCCAGGCTATTATACACTTATGTTGAAATATATTGTTAAACATTCTAGTAAAGAATTTACTAAGTGAAATTATAATAGAGCATGCAACCTGTGCAGTTGGACTTCCTTCTGTGTTTGTGTTTGGGGTGCCTTCCTAAACCCTCATCAAATCAACTGATTTTGTTGGATATTTCATTGTCTCAAACAAACAATATTTTACTTACTTTTCATCAGCCCACATATCCAGAGAGGAGAGTGGCATGCACATTAAGCCCAAGAAATATAATGCCAAAGAACTCTGCATTATTTAGTAGCTTTGGGGAAGGAAGAGTCCTAAGCAGAAAAATATTATTTTCTTAAATTCTGCTCTATTACATACTCTAGAACCAACGCCCATAATATCGGCTGTTTTTTTTTTTTTCTGGCAGTTTGCAACCAGAATTTCCTGGTTCCCAATAAGAAAATTCATTTTATCTCAATGAAATGGTAAAGAGGGGGGTAGAGAACTGGACAAGTGATTGAAGCTATTCAATTCAAACAATCTGTAGCAATTTTTTCTAAGTGAAAAAAGTTCAAGCAGGTCACAGGAATGTATAGAGGCCATCTGTGAGATTCCGGAAATAATTGAAGAAGGATTCCACAGAGCCAAGGGAACATTGGAAAGGAAACTCTGAAGCCAGGTGAGCCACAGAGATAATGCTGCCATTCCTATTATGTCAAACAAATTGTCTTGGCTTCAATAGATGTGAGCTTGCTGCAGAATACTGAGCAGTGTATTCTGTTTTGTGCTTCTCTGAGTTTAAGAAATGCTATAATTTTTTAGGGAATAAATGGCCACCAGTTCAACTGTCTTTCAAACCCACTTCTTTTGAGTTATATGTAAATGTTCAAATGGAATTCTTGCAATTAATGAGTAAACTATGCACCGAATCCTTGATTCAATAACTTTCTTCTCAATTTATTTCTTATGCTCACTAAGTGAGCTAATAACTTACATGCCAATAATTTTATTTCACTGAATAAATGCTCATTTTAACCTTGTCATTTTCAAGGAAAGAAATGATGGATAGTTGGGCTTTTAAACATTGGAAATGCTGAGTTGGGTATATGCTGCTTCTATATTAACAAAATCAAGTGTTTAATTGGAATTATAATTAGTCATTAAGTTTTATTGGTAGAATATTGTGACACAGTAATTTTATTTCCTGCAAAGTTCTTCATCTGTTTCCCAAGCTAACTCATTGTCAAAAAATATGTCAAAGGAAAATTTTAATTCCTGAAATGAATTCTTCCCAGGAAGTTCTAACTTTTAAAGTATATATTAATATTATTGCAAAACACCATTCATTCATATAAAAATTGTGTATATAAAAATTGTGTAACTGTGTGTGTATGAGAGAGAGAGAGAGAGAGAGAGACAGAGACAGAGACAGAGACAGAGACAGAGACAGAGACAGAGACAGAGACAGAGAAGGTAAATGTGTGTGGAAGAAAATGTGTAAAGAATTACATAACAGATTAAAATAAAATAAAACTTTCCCCAACCAAAATGCAGAATATTTTTATTAATTATTTGTGAGTTTCATGCAATGTACCATATCGCACACTCTTTCCATTTTTTCCAGGTCCACCCTCCCACCCTTGCACTCCCTTCCTCCAAAATGCACCAAGTTCAACTTGTATTGCTCATACACTTATTGAATCAGTTCAATGTTTCAGTGGCCAGCCCCTTAAAAATAACTGAGTCCTTCCCCACCCCACACTCCTCTCAGAGCCATCTACTGTGAAGAACTACATTTCAGAGTCTTTATCACAATTTTTAAGCACTTCCTGTCTAGACTGTTTTGTTTTTTTTATGGGGGGGGGGTCACAGAAGACTTCAATGTCTGTCATTCTCATTTATGAGCCTACAGTCATCAATCCCGCTGCAAAAGAAGCTTCCTTGGGCATAGCAGCCAGCAGACCTCACAGTCATCTAGATATGTGACTGCGTTTGCCTTCTAAGTGCTAGAGTTAAAGATCACCCGATTGGCCCCAATTATTTTTACCTGAAGGGTTTATTTTACTCAATGATTTGGCTATTTCTCAGTAGCACTTGGTTTTTTTGTGCGGAGTACCTTTCCAATTGAAAACAAAATCAGTTTTAGAAGCATTTGAGCTTATATAGAAAGAGTTAGTGATGTAGGAAATAACAATTTTAAATCTACATATTTTTTTTCTTCATGAGGGGAACCATTCCATAGCATATGTCAATGTGTCTAGCATAGTAAACATTTAGTTAACTGAAATTGTTGAAAAAAAGAATTTTCATTCGTCAATTACTTGAATTTATTTTTAGACTTTCATATATTTTTAATGATAGATTTATACAAATCAAAATACAAATACAAAGAAATACATTTTATACTTAAATGGTACCATGTGTCATTTAGTATTTACAATTCAGAAGCTTCAGCAGGGGCGTAATTCATCATAATAGTATTTTACCCTTTCTTCGAATCCCTACTGAGTGTTCTTTTTGCCTTAATACTACTCTCATTGGCCTACTCATTCAAGCCCTGGAATTTTAGGACTAATCTTCATCGCTTTATACATGGACTCCAGTGATAATATATCTAGTAGTTTACATCTCTAAAGAATCAAATCCACCAAGCAGATGATTCCCTTGAAGCATAACTGCATCCATGCTACTCTATTAACCATGCTTGGAAACATTTACTGGCTTCCAGTACCCGATATTATTAAATTTATATGCCTGCCTTTTAGCATATCTCTTTCCAACTTGACGCTCACATCGTTTCTGCTGCACAGCCCCCACTCCCCTGCCCCCACCTCTACGGCACCTGAACTCCTCTAGTCTCCTTCCTCCTGCACTTTGTGGTTCCTGACCACATTTTCTTTGACTGCCATCCTAAGCAGGAAGTCCTTTCCATTTTACAATGCTTTAACCCGTATTTTCATTTAAGATCTAATACTTTTCAGTTTCTCCAAGAAGCTGTCACAGAACCTTCAACCGCAAGCTCTCTTTCTGAACTCTTTGCCGCACTTGCTGTTGGACTATTAGTGACACAGTGTAGTAATCCTCAACATTTTTGGTATAAAGACCTTCTTGCACTCTTAAAAATTACTGGAGATGCAGGGAATTTTAGTTTAGGTGGGTCACAACCATCAATATTTTTCATGTTATAATATAAAACAGAAAAAAAATAATTTATTTTAAAACAGCAGTAGGTTTGTTGCTTGCAAAATTAAATAATATATTTACTCAAAAATTATCAGCAATTCAGTTTTTACAAATCTTGATGTGTAACTTATTAAAAGCTGCATCTTTTTATATATGTCTATATTTAGTCAAACATTATAGAAACTCATTATAATCACTTATGAGAGAATGAGGTTTGAATATCTCAGGAGGGCTGCTTCATCAAATCCGTTTTTCTCCCTAACTACTTGTGAAATATAAAAGAACAAGCATTCATATATGGTTATAATTATTCACATGAAGACTACTCTCTTTGAGGTTTACATTTTTAGATATTACTAATATTGACATTTAAGAAATGACTACTTGTTGCCAATCCGGAGGTCCTGAGTTTGGTTCCCATATTCCATATGGGAAAAAGACAGAACCAACTCCAGCAAGTGGTTCCCTGACCTCCACACGCATACGTACCATGGCACATGTACATGTTCACACACATACATACACATGCTCACATACAAATAAATAGAATTTTTAAAAAGAAAATATATAAAATAAAAAATAATACAAAAGTTAAAACAAAAAGAATAACACACTGTAGGAATGTCAGTGCAAGTGGATAACTACTGTGGCACTCGCAAGCATCTTTGACACTTCTTCAAACCTTGCTCCTTCTTCATCCCTAATTCTGGCTACTACTTCTCCTGTCTTGATGGATTAAGTAACACTTCAGTTCAGGCTGTTTCATGTGCTTCTTTCTATTTTAAGAACTCCAAAGTATAGCTTCTGAACACCAGGAAGTGAGAGCCAGTAGGTATTTCTCTGGGTGATCACCACGACAGATGTTTCTGGTTGGTTTTAAAGCTTTGCAGAGGAGGCAGCAGAAATGATACACGTTTGTTTTCCTCCGAGATAGCTTACTTGAGGAAAAATATTTGTGTTAGCTTGCAGCTCCTTAACACTCTTCTTTTCCTCAAGTTGGAATTCAAATTGCTTCTCAAATAAACTACACGTATTTAATTCCTGAACTCAGGTATTTCTGTGGGCAAACTTGAGTATCTTGAGCTATCAAAATTCTTGAAAGTTACAGAGGTAATCCCTTTGCTAAAGAAGAAATGCTTCCCTTTGAATAAAGGCACCAGAAAAACACAGAGCAAAACCAGAATACCGCATGATAATACACCTCTTAGATGTTTGCATTTCATCTTTGAAGGGCTCTTTAGGTTCATGTCTCAGGTTTTAAGTGGGTTGTTTTGTTTTCTTAGTGGTTAGGGTGTTTTTTTTTTTTTTTTCCACAGCTCTTTGTATATTCTAGAGAGTAGGCTTTTGGTAGACATAAAGCTGGTAAAGATTTTTTTTTCCAGTTCTAAAGGCTGCCTCTTCACTCAAAGGAGCCTTGTGGCACTTTGCTATATGGAAGCTTTTTAGATTTACAATAGCCCACTTATTAATTGTTGGTTTTTAATTCCTGTGGTATTGGGATCCTCGTCAGAAAGTCTTACTGCATGTCAATTATTTCAAGAGTGTTTCATACATCCTCTTCTATCAGATTAAGCAGTTCAGGTCTCATGTTGAGATTCTTGATACATTTGGAGATGAGATTTGTACAGGGTGAGAGATAAGAATCTAATTTCCTCCTTCTACCTGTGGCTATCCAGTTTGATCAATATCATTTTATTTTATCCATTGAATATTGTTGGCCACTTTTTTGAAAACAAGGTGGCCGTATTAGTATGTGGGTCTTCAGTTTGATCTCATTGACTAATGTGTCTGTTTTATGCTAATACCATACTGTGTTTATTGCTATTGCTCTGTGATATAACTGAATATAACTGCTGCTACCTCCAGCATGTTTTCTATTGTCCAGAATTGTTTTGACTATTCTAGTTCTCTGATGTTCTATCTGAAATTTAAAATTTTTCTAATTTAAGTGAACAACTTAGTTGAAAAGTTGATGGGGATTACCTTGAATCTTTATATAGAACGATTATTTTTAAATTCCGATATTACCAGTCCATGACCATGGGAAGTCACTCCATATGTCTTCAATTTCATTTTTACATGTCAGAAAGTTATCATTGCACAAATCTCTCACTTCGATGGTTAGACTTATTGCAAGATTTTTTAGGCTCTTGTGAGATTGTTACCCTGATTTCTTTTCAATATGCTTGCCATTTTTATATAGGAAGGCTAATAATTTTTAGTGTGTTAATTTTATTTCCAGTCACTCTGCTGAATATATTTGTCATATGTAGGAATTTTCTGGTGGACTATGTAGGGTCTTTTATGTATAGGATCATTTCACCTTCAAATAAGGATTCTTTGATTTCTTTCTTTTCCAATTATACCACCTTTTATCTCTTTCCCTTGTCTTACTGCTCATCTAAGTTTTCAAGCACTATCCTCAACATGAAAGGTGAGTAGACATAGATGTCTTTTTACTCGATTAGTGTAAGTGCTTTGAAGTAGTTTGTTTTGTTTTGTTAGTTTTTTTTCTTTCTTTCACTTAACCATACATTGGCTTTGAGCTTCCTATATACCTTTGTTATGTTGAAATATGTTCCCTGTATTCCTAGATTCCCCCAGGTTCCTATGAAGGGATGTTGGACTTTGTCTGTCGTCAGTGGCATTTTCTGTCTCTAGTGAGGTGATCACGTTGTTGTTCACTTGAGTCTATTTATACACAGGAGTCAATGGTCAACAGCGCATGCTAGTTCTCCGACACATTTCATATGATGCCAGAAAGTGGGATGTGATGTGTTTCCTTCCAACTGCTCCTCATGTCTTTCCTCTGATCAGTTTCTAAATAAAATAACCTGCATTAGAGTTTTGTGTCAAAATATGCTTTAGCCACTATCTTTAACCTTTCAATGAAATTATTAGTTTCTTTAAAAAAAAAAAACTCATCCTCCCAACAAACCTGTCAAGACAAGAATTTGGAATATTCAATTCTATATTTCCTGTGACTATCACAGAGAATAAATTTACTCTGATTTTATTGAATAATTGATAGCATTTTTGAGAAATATGAGTGCAAACAAAACAAGCTTCAGACTAGAATTGGAAACTTCAGAACTACGAATTCATTGATTAATTATGGAGGAGTTAAAGCATGAATCTTTATTTTTCATTTATTTGTCTCATATTACAAGATATATGCAATAAAAAATTTCCGTTATTATAAAAAGCAGAGGTATAATACAAAACAAGAAGTATGTTTCATGGCATCTGCATGACTCTTTTCAGCTTCAGAGACCTACAAATTAATAAGATTGAAATTTTATTAGCTATCATTGCACTGGTTTGATTGAGAAAGTTTCCCCTCGGCTCAGATAAGTGAACACTGGTCCTCAGTTAGTAGTGTTATTTGGGAAGGCTTAAGATGTGAGCCTTGATGGAGGAAGTTTGTCCCTGGGGACAGTTTTTGAGTGTACAGAACTTCACCCTGCTTCCAGTTTGCTCTTCTTGATTCATGCTTGTGGCTGAGATATGAGCTCCCAGCTTCCTGCTCCAGGACTCATGCCTGATCCTTCCTGCCACGCTTCTCTGACTTGATTGATGAATCCCTCTTGAAACTTAAGCTAAAATAAACTCTTCCCCGAGTCACTGTGGTCATGGTAAAGCATTGCAGCAACAGAAAGAAAACTAATCACCAATGGTCCACATTTTGTTAGAAATGGTCAAGTGTTAAATTAAATGTTCCATATACATGATCCCATTTAGAAATGAATAGAAGGCTTTGGGGACCATGGTATTACTCATTGTCAAAATATCTTTGTGCTACAATTAGGAGAAAAATTCAATTATACTATAATTATAGTCTGTCCCTACTATTTTAAAAATATTTATAGCAATCCACTTACAATATATATTAGGTGTCAGTTTGCCCAGATGATACATGTGAAACTTTCTATAACTAAATAATAAACATTTATATCATAGTTTCAATTTTTTATATAAAAAATAATCAAGGGCTGGAGCGATGGCTCAGAGGTTAAGAGCACTGATTGTTCTTTGTCTGTGTCTTAAAACAATGAACTGACTGTTCACTGACTGTGTTGAGTTCAATTCTCAGCAACCACATGGTGACTCACAACCATCTATAATGAGATCTGGTGCCATCTTCTGGCATGCAAACATACATTCAGGCAGAACACTGTGTACATAATAAATAAATCTTATTTTGAAAAGTTGAAATCTTACATGGCTCTCATAAATAAATAATTATAAAAACGTTTCTCATATGATACATATTTTTATAATAAACTTATTAATGATGACTTTTTGGTTTTTAATGTCTTTAAATGTTTATATTTATTAAAATCTTTTGCCAGAAGATGTGTAGATCAGAGTAAGCAGGGACCCAAATTAATGAGTCAAAATATAGGTTCACATAATATTGTAATAATGTATTGTTGTGTAAGCAAATGTTATTTTATGGCATAGTCGCATACAAAGATTTCATTTGTGGACTCAGTTTTAAGATAGACTTGTGATATTATGGGCATAATTGAATATACATTTTCAAATATAGGTGAGAGAATAGTATGATTTAGATTGATTATATTTTTAATGAAATTATGTCTACATTTATATGAAAATTTAGCATAAAACTTACATTTAACTTTGTGGAAAAATGAAGAATTGTTAGCATCGCTAACTTTTAATATTCCTTTAGGCATAGGCAAAATATATTCCTACATTAATCTTTAATGGTCCAAAGCAGCTTTAAATCTTACAATTTTCCCAAAGGTTTTTTTTTTTCCTATACTATTTCCCTTTATTTGAAAAGGAAGGTTTTAACTTCAACATAGTAAAATTACATATAACAAAACAGTTATCAAGAAAGAATTCCAGTTACAATATTTATATCTACTTTATTTTTATTATAACTAAGAAAAACTATAACTATCTATTCTTTTTTTCCCTTTTGTAAATTTATTTTTACTTAAAAATTTCCACCTCCTCCCCTCCTCCCATTTCCCTTTCCCTCCCCCTATACCCCCTCCCTCTCCCTTTCCAGTCCAAAGAGCAGTCAGGGTTCCCTGCCCTGTGGGAAGTCCAAGGTCCTCCCCACTCCATCCAGGTCCAGGAAGGTGAGCATCCAAACAGACTAGGCTCCCACAAAGCCTGTACCTGCAGTAGGATCAAATCCCAGTGCCATTGTCCTTGGCTTCTCAGTCAGCCCTCCTTGTCAGCCATGTTTCAGAGAGTCCCGTTTGATCATATGCTCCATCAGTCCCAGTCCAGCTTGCTTTGGTGAGCTCCCATTAGATCAGCCCCACTGTCTCAGTGGGTGGGTGCACCAAATGAGTAGCAGAAGGAGGGAGAACATGAGCAAGAAAGTCAGGACCCCAAAGTTTTTTTTTAACTAAATTTATTTCTTAAACAATCTTTTTTCATTTTACATACCTATCCCAGTTCCCACTTCCTCCCCTCCTCCTGCTTTCCCCTTCCTTTTTGCCATCCTAGACCCTCATCCAATCCTCAGAGAGGGTGAGGCTTCCCAAGTGGAATCAATAAACTCTGACACATCACTTTGAGGCTGGGCCAAAGCCCTCCCCACAACACAAGGAGGTATCCCTCCAAAAAAAAAAAAAGAAAAGAAAAGAAAAGAAAAACGGGGTTCCAACAATGGCATTGTGACATCTACAGGAAAAAAATGGATAGAACTGGCAATCACTGTGATATGTAAAAGAAGGCAAACATTAAAAAAAAAACATACACTGTCTCAGATGTAGAATCTTGACTTAAATTTATGTGTATTTTACTTATATGCATATATGTGTTGACATAAGTGTAGCAAGGAATGATGAGAGATAAGGAGGAGTTCAGTGGGAGCAAGGAAACAAGACAGGTGATAATAAAGAAGGAATAAGAGGAGAAGGAAGACTGTTCATGCATTTTGATCAATGTATTTTGTAATATATACATGTATCAAAAGATCTCAAGATAGCCCTTCAGTGGGTGTAACTTTCTTAATTTTTATCATATATAAGTTAATAATTTCACTCTTAAAAATTAGATACTATGAGCATTCTAAAATTACCTAGTATTGTTTAAAGCTATTATTTCATTTTGAAGCATAATTGTTATAATGAGTAATCTTCATTTTTGTGTTTTCTCTGATAATATATTACTCATCATTTTCCTCGTTCAACAAACATTGAAGGAACGGTGACTGACCTTTAATATTTCCTAAGATTAATTGGTCTAAATGTGGCCTGTTTAATTCAGAAGGCGTTTTGCCCTTTTGCGTACTGTTGATGTGAATGCGAGGGAGAACACTCCCCGTAATGACAGCACAGAGCTGCAAGGAGGAGCCAAGTGCTTTCAGCTCCAATTTATAAACCTACCCACTTTAATTAAGAAAAGTAATCTGTATGGTAATAGAAAGCCAGCCATTTGCAAGGGGGAGACCATCACTTGCCATAGCATCAAGAAGCTGTATATGTATCAAGAGAAATACATGGCGCCCAAGTGTAATGTATTGTAAGTGAATAATGCCCCGAGGTAATCAAAGTGAGAAGCTCCTTGCAGCAAGGGAAGCCTGTAAACAAAATTAAATTGTCAGTAATTACGGTCAGGTGAGACGCATGAAAACATTTTAATATCTAACTTGCTTTTTTAAAAGTTGAAATAGACCATGAATTCTGTATGTTTATTGTCGTTGTTTCCCTCGGAGGTTATTTTAATACCCATTATAAGCTGAATGTGTCAAGGAGAGAATACAGGAAATATATGTCAATTCTGAGGTCAGTGAAGCATCTCTTTTACTATAGATGAGAGTTACCCAAATGCAGTTGACTGAACCATGATAGTCATTAACAGAGTAACTGTGAAAATCAATATGAATCTGACCTCTACATCCAAGACTTCTCCAAAGTCTTTGATAATGTATTTAGGATCATGTCACACAATAAGAAATTCTGAGAAAGCACAAAAGCTTTTGTAAAGAAATCTTAATGAGGAAATGACTTATGCCACACAAAATATAAATGTTCCTATGTGAAAAATAATTTGACTAACTAAACTCTTGTTAATTTGCTCTAGGCTGTTGTTAATAAATGTCTTCAAATTAACATCTAATAATGAATCAAGGAAAATGTAACATTTACTTATTTGTTAGAGTCAACATGATCCTGAGTAACTGTTAATACCATAAGTAAAGGAAAAGAATTTGAGCAAATTCGCCGTTAGATGGTCAAGAAATCAGTGTTCAATATATCGCCCAGAAGTATTGGACTGAGCTCCCAAGGTCCCAATGAGAAGCAGATGGAGGGAGAACACGAGCAAGGATGTCAGGACCACGGGGGGTGCACCCACCCACTGAGACAGTGGGGCTGATCTATTGGGAGCTCACCAAAGCCAGCTGGACTGTGACTGAAACGCATTGGATAAAACCGGACTCTCTGATCATGGCGAACAATGAGGACTGATGAGAAGCCAAGGTCAATGGCAAGGGGTTTTGATCCTACTTCATGTTCTGGCTTGGTGGGAGCCTAGTCAATTTGGATGTTAACCTTCCTAGACATGGAGGGAGGGGGGAGGACCTTGGACTTTCCACAGGACAGGGAACCATGACTGCTCTTTGGATAGGAGAGGGAGGGGCAGAGGAGTGGGGGGAGGGGGAGAAGAGAGGGGGGAGGGGGAGGGGGAGGGAAAAAAAGGAAAAAAAAACAGATTAAAAAAATAAAAAAATAAAAAATAAAAAAAAGAAGTATTGTCTTTATTTATTTATTTATTTATTTATTTATTTATTTATTTGGTTTTTCGAGACAGGGTTTCCCTGTAGCTTTGGAGCCTATCCTGGAACTAGCTCTTGTAAACCAGGCTGGCCTTGAACTCACAAATATCCACATGGCTCTGCCTCCCGAATGCTGGGATTAAAGGCATGTGCCACCACAATCAAGCTATTATCTTCACTCTTTAATGATACAGTTTCCAGTTTCTCTTCCTTCCATTTCTCCCAGTTCCTCCATCTACCCTCTCCCTGAGATCAATTCGTCCTTCTTCCCTCACCCCACCCAAAAGAACTGGCCTCCCAGGGATGTCCACAGAACATGGTCTAAGAAACAATAAGACTGGGCATAAACCCTCATATCAAGGCTGAATGAAGAAGCTCAGTTAAAGGAAAAGCGTCCTAAGAGGAGGCAAAAGCCAGATAATTCTTACACTCCCACTATTAGGAGCCTCACAAGAACATTAAGCAACATAGCCATAATGTATGTGCAGAGTCCCTAGCTCAGAGCCATACAGGATCTGTATTTATTGCTCCATTCTCTGTGAGTCCCCTAGTGAAGAAGGACAGTTTAAAGAAATCCCACACTAGCTCAGAATTGAGTATAATAGAGGGTTATTTATTTAAGGGTAGAATCACAGGTCACAATCCTCTGCTGGACCAGGGAACAGCAACCAAATCCCACAGTTAGAAAAGAAGCCAGATGGGCACTTTACATCAGCATGTATAGTATAAGAAGTCACGCCTAAGTGGGCTGGTAACTTAAAGGCTATTGGCGGTAGGAATTTTTACGACACCTCCCCCTTTTGTTTAAATAAGAATGTTATAAACCTAATACAAAGTTATATACAATAAGAACAAATATCAGGTATTATTTATTTATTTATTTTTATTTATTTAAAAGTAGAATTATAACAACATAAACAATATCAATCAAGAAACATGTGATAAATGCTTCAATAATTATCCTGTCCTAAGGAGTTTAAGTCTTGTATAATAAATAACTAGGCCAATTCATGAGAGGAAAGTAACTACAACTATCAATTCTTCAACCCCAACAAAGACCCGAGAAGGGAAATAATATTACTTGAGTAAGCAGGAAGTGCAGTCAAGCAGAGGAAAGCCAATGAAGTTCGCATTTTCTTGGTAGTGCTAAACTTATGTCTTTCATTTAGACAAGGACGTTTTTCTTTTCTAAGATCTTAAGTCCCCTTTCTTTCCTCACTGCAATCTTGTCAATAATCCTTTTCTCGTTTTCTCTACAAGAGCCTTCACCTTAGTTAAAAAATAAATCCTCAAGTTATCTCATCCATAATTTTTACAAAATGATTGTAGTACAATATTACTCATATTTCACTGTTCTGGCTGAAGCATTACCTCACGTACTAAGATGTGGTCTTCACTTCTTCAATTCCGTATGTCCTTATTGCTTGGTTGAGTTAATCTGTCCTTTTTGCATGTTTCTTGCTTAGCCAAACTCGTTATCCCCTCACTTTCTCCTCCTAACCACCTCCTTCTCTCTTTCTTGCTCACGTTATCACTCTTTTTTCCCATTCCTTCTCTCCTTCTGTTTGTCTCCTGTCCTCCCTCACTATTCTCTAGCAGGTTACTAATTCAAAGAATGCACATATATTTTATTCTGACACTCCATGTTTAAAGTCCTCAGTGCTCAAAGAACATTGATTGGGTTAGAATATGGAAGGTTATAGAAATCATCACATCATAATTAAATCTTTCCTCTTTGTTTTTATAGGCATTCAGATTCTATAAGATATTCATTTACTATTTTAAAATGTTAATAAAACTCAGAACACAAACTTCTGCTTGTCTTTTAAAGACTTAATTAAATTTTTGTATGCACATTGTTGTGAAGGTGTCAAATCCCCTGAAACTGGACAGTTGTGAGCTGCTTTGTGGGTGCTGAGAATTGAACCTGGGTTCTGGAAGAGCAACCAGCACTCTTACCTGCTGAGCCATCTCTACAGCCACAACTTCTGCTCTTCTTTAGCTATAAAATGTAGCTGGGATCCAAAAAAACATAATAAAAAAAGAATGATTTATGATTTTTAGCATTCATAAATTATCATTTGCCTTATTCTCAACAAATATTCAACTGTATAATTCTATACTAAGTCATAAACTATAGAGGGATCAAACTTTCTTTTGGTCCTAAGTAAATAATGACTATAAAGTCAGAAAGAAAAGCAAAGAATGGGAAAAAAAGGAATAAAAAGACGACCCATATCAAGAACATTATAGATAATATGTTGAGTGAAAGGTGTGACTTAGCAACCCCTATGATAACACAAAGTATGAAGAGCATTAAAAATAAAACTCAGCATTATATATATATGATATTTTATCCTTGAATATACTACATATTGAAAAATAAAAAATAGTGTCTTAGATGTTTATTGGTGATATATTGATCTCGTTTGCCAAATCTTATACTACACTGTGAAAATTACACAACTTAAGATAGTATCTACCATTTATCCAATCTCTAACATGTTTCAGTCACAAAGCTCAGTGCTAATCTTTAGCTTCAGCAAGAAACTCTGCAAGATGAGAACTACTGAAAACATAACAATTGAAGTCTTAGATCACATAGTAAATGGAAGGGCTAACATTTCTACCCTGCTCTGTAATTGTCAATCATTGTCTATACCATGTAAGTCTTGTTTTTATATATCAGCTTAAGAACACGAATCATGTTTTATTTAATATTTGGTACCAGAACAACAGTAAGAAGGTGCAGCAATAAGTTCAAAGCTACTTATTAATAACAATGGAGTGCCTGCCTTCAAAGATTGAACAAACCATCTGGTGAGGAAAAGAAAAACACACATTGAAATGGTAACTTCCTAATCAAGTACAAATAATAAACACATCAGGTAAAACTTATTTTGGTATCACAAATAGAGTATAGAATTTTACCTTTTGGTCTGTTAACCAAAAGAGAGGTTATCCTCTCTTTTCAAGTGTGTTCGTAAGCCAATTCATCAGGCTGTCTAAATATCACCTTATGGCTATAGGACTGTATTGATAGCTTTTACTGAGAAGATCAATAAATATGTTATAAACTCAGGAGCTGCTGAATATAAAATTTGCCCTTTGTTTTATAAGTCCAGCTACTATTTACACAACTGGATACTATTTGCACTTCCTTCCCATAGACTGCTAACCTGCTTGAATTCTTTGTTCAAGAAGAACCCCATCATACCAGCCTGCTGTTCTCCTAGCTGCTCTCCTGTCTGCTGTTGCTATTGTTCTTATATTTGCTTCCAGGCTGTGCTGTTTCAAGTGGTCTCTCAGTTGTTTATGTAAATAATGAAGTTTAGATCCAAGCTCTTTCACCATATACAGCTGCCATATGGACTCTAATATCTGAATTGTGTGAGTGACTGAATTAATGCTTCATCTGATCAGTAATAAAATGGACTACATTAGATATAATACATCTATGAAGTAACGCAGTAAATACCTCTAGTGCAATGATTTCCAAAATACTGGCAGTATGATTCTATTGGGAAAATAAATATTACAACTCTCTCCCATTCATATTCAAGAAAGATTAAGTAAGTCAAATGTCATAAAATTCATTCACTACTATTTTCATGTATTTATGACTTAAAACACAAACCATTATTATATTTGTATATCTTAATATCATTGGTAAAATTTGTCATATTTTTGTTTGACAGTTCATACATGTTTCTATGTGTTTTTGTCAAATCCACCTCCATTTCCTGCTCTTCAATTCCTCACAATTTCCAACCACTGTTCCCTCCCAGATTCATATATTCTTTTTTTTAAATCAACTGAGTCCATTTAGTGTTGCTAAATGGGCATAATGTCATCCACAAAAGCTGATTTTCCCCCACTTATAATCCATGACATCAGTCATAATGTCCCTCAGGTAATGGTGGAGCTTCACAAGTTCTCCTCCCACACATGCTGGCATTGGATTGGCTTGCTCTTGTGCAGGTCTTGTGCATGCAATCACAGCCACTGTGACGCTATGCATGGGTAGTGGCCCTGTCATGTCTGGGAAACACTGTTGTACTGCAGCCTGTCCACTACCTCAGTCTCCTTCAAATTTTCTGTCTCATTTCCTATGATGATCCCTAAGATAGAGAATGACATAGACGTCCCTGGATGTGGGATGTCCTTTAGTATCTGTGCTGCTTCGATTGGGTAATGAAGGTGTGCATCCAAACAGACTAGGCTCCCAAAAAGTCAGTACATGCAGTTGAATCAAATCCCAGTGCCATTATCATTGGCTTCTCAGTCAGCCCCCATTGTCAGCCACATTCAGAGAGTCCAGTTTGATCACATGCTCGTTCAGTTCCCGTCCAGCTGGAAATCGCCAATATCTTGCATCAGGAAAGACACAAAGTCAGGATGGTGCTGCCAGAGAGTATAGAATGGAGTTTCTCAGGCAAGCTGAATCTTAATAGGTGTCTAAGGAGAGTGAATAAGAAGTAAAGGTGAACACTGAGTTGCATTAAGCCAGGACAATGACAGATGCAGGTTAAAGTCACGTCCTTGGTGATAAAAGAATAGGCACAGTTGCAAACACTACGCCACAATGGTCATTCTCACAAGCCTGCATCCTCCAGAGAAGAGGTATTGACTTCACAAAAATCTTTTGACCCATTGGCTTCTGTGTCAGTCAAGCCATTGTTCTTTCTTTGTAGTTGTAAACTGATTTATTTCCTTTGGATATAACTTGTCAAGAATTCGTTCGCCAAACTGATTGCTGCATCGTGTGTGCCTAGTAACAAATGGATACAAGGCAATGATCCTAGTAATTGTGGAAATAAGGTCTAAGACTGAGTATGAATTTTCAGGAAAAAATTTTTACATTAAAGAAAAAGTGTTAAAGTAAGTGAGTTCAAAACTTTGGGGGAAATTCAGGCTTCTCCCAAGAGAGAAAAGAGTAAGTAGATATATTGAATTTTTACAGAGATCTGGGGTCTATTATTATTACTATTTGTTGGGGAACATTATTTTAAGATGTGTGACTTGCTTGTGCTGCACTTGATTAGCTGTGAAGCTGTGATTCTTTGCCTGTCTAAAACACCTGATGGTCCTAATAAAGAGCCTGAATGGCCAATAGCAAAGCAGGAGCAAGGATAGGCAGGGCTGGCAGGAAGAGAGGATAACTAGAAAGAGAAACTAGGAGAAGGTAACAAGAGAACAAAGAGAGGAGGACATCAGGGGTCAGCACCTTCCTCCCCCCCCCCCCCGCAGCTGCACACAGCAAGCCACAGAGAAAGCAGTAGTAGAATCTCAAGTTCTCTATCAGTACTACCAGGTAAAGAAATCCTGAACACATACTCTGAGACAAAGCAAGTCTCAACAGATACAAGAAAATTGAAATAACACCTTACATCCTATCTATCTACTACAGATTAAGGCTAGATATTAACATCTCTTGTCACCCATTGAAGCTTCCAGTACCAGGATTGGGTTATATTTAGTTGAATTGTTGGCCAAAGAATTCCCATTGAAATCCCCAAAAATCTATGCTGTTGCCAAGACTACAGGTTGCTCTCTGTGATCTGATGGCAAGGCTCCATTGCTGAAGATAACATCTGTATAACTCATTGAACATGGAATAGTCAAGCTGGTGACTATTTAGAGCCTTCATTCCTATGTGCTAGCATCTTTGGTACAGTAAGGAGTTCTGCATGCTACCAAAGGAGAAGTATAAATTCCAAACCAGCCACAAAGTCCTTCAATATACTATGGTGTTTTTTTGTAAGGTATGTTAGGGTAGTAATGTCACAAAGATTAAGGAAGTAACAAACCAAAATCTGACTTAGCTTAAAGCCTGCTTCATGTGGTGTAACCCACGTGACACCGCTTGGACAACCAAGAACCTGAGACTTGATATCTCAGGAACCTAAGGTAAATAAAATTCTACTTTTCAAAAAAAAAAATGCAATGAAATGATTCCCAATGACATTTTACTATACTCAGACTAGTGGTACTCCACCATCAGAGAAGCTTCCTCCCTGCAACAGACGGGAACCACTATAGAGACCCATAGTCAGACTCTGTACAGAGACCTTGGAATGCTCAGTCCTAAATGGATGTCTCTACCATATCCCTTTCAACAGTATTCAGGGATTCTTGAGGAAGAGGCAGAAAGAGTGGAAGGGCCAGAGGGAATCGAAGACACTAAGCAAACAAGGCCCACTAAATCAACAGGGTCTGTGCACAAATGAACTCAAAGAGACTGAGGTATCATCCATAGGGTCTGCACAGGCCCTGCACCAAATGGGACCCTATTATTCATCTAGAATCTTTATCAATTGATAACCACTTGCAAATGAAAATTTAGTTTTCTCCAAAGTTGTTGGTATAACTTGGGAAACTACTCTTAAGGATAGGTTGCATGTGTAGCAGTAGATGGCCAAAAGAAAATGAACTTCAAGGCGTCCTTGGAGGTTCCTTGTCCCATAATGTCTTGTCATGGGTTTTTAAAATTTTTATGTACATTATTTTTATTATTACTTTATTTATAATTTTTCTTCTCTGTGTATTCATTATGGCTTCCAGTTAATTGTATTTATGAGGTTCCTGAGTGTGTAAATGTGTGGGTCTCTGTTTCTCGAATCTCCTCTTGATCTTTTCCTTGTATTTGTTTGTTTTGTTTTGTCTTATTATATTTTATCTTATTTCTTATTATACCTTAGAAGCCTGTTTGTTTTCTAATGAAAAATCTTAAAGGGGCGGGTCTGGATTGGAGGGGACATGGGAGGAGATGGGAGACTTGGAGACAGGGAGACAATAATAAGGATGTATTATGTAAGAAAAAATATCTATTTTCACTAAAAAGGAAAAATGCAAGAAGTCAATTATTCAAGCATATATCATATCAGGTCACATTGAATCTTTACAGATTTTCCTGTTTCTGGGAATATATTTGCATAAAAATTGCTTGGTGATCCATACATACATTTTTATTATGTTTTCCTCTTCCATGCCATTCATGTGTTTGTGTTTCTCTGTGTGTTAATATGTGGTACTGGGATCACACTCAGAGTCACATACATGCTATATAAGCCTTGGCATTAATCTCCATATCATCATAAATATTCTTTATAATTGAAAAAGTACTTGATTCAGTATATTTATCATAATTTAGATTGTTAGTATACATCATACCCTTGAAAGTGTAGTATATGTAGTGATCATGGAAGAATATAATCAGTGTAACAGTGGCATGTTGCTATAATTTGTCTTTTGTCTATTTTAAAGCATGAGTTTGAATGCATACTATTTTTATATTCAGAATGATATGTGTAATTTAGATGATTTTATATGTCCATTTTATTGATGAACTGTAGGGAGCTAAGGGCTACAAGACAGAGAAATGAGACAACTTGAAGTCTGCCTGAGGGTCTAGCAACAGGTGTTGTCAAAGGTCGTGACCACGCCTAGCCAATGAGTGGCAATGATGTAATGTCAACAGATCAGAATGCAATCTGGGTGCTGGGAGGAAGGTATATAAGGCTATCACCATTGCTGAATAAAGGAGTCTGCTGTTTGCCTTTTACGTAACTCCCAATGTCTATATCGTTGCCGCTATGACTTCTTATTCCTTCCCCGAGGGAGCTGTTAGGACACAGCAACAATCAATAAGAAAATTTATCTTTTGGTTTCAGGGCCAGTTGAAAGAAGAAAAGGAACCAGGTATTGAACTTCTTGTTTAGGGTTTAAAGACCATTAACTTGATTTAATAGGATAGCAATGATTATATCCACATGTTGATCAGAATCAATTATAAGTCACAGGTTAAAAACAAACAAACAGTGCCCCAAATCCAAGTGGCTTATTCCAACAAAGATATCTCCCATAGATATAAACGTAAACTTGTTTGGGAATCCATGTTGTAATCTTTTTTTTTCTAGAATACAGACTAGTGAAGCTTTCATGCATAATATTGCTCTAAGGAATGTGATCATGAGAGCCGCAGGCTACTTTTAGTTTTGTTTATATTTCATTAGATAAACTAAGGACTGAAAAGCAAGGATGTATAATCATATCTTCCTATAGAAATGGAACTAGAGTGAGGACACCTGAATTGTCACACAATTAACCCATTTATAGACTGAATTGTTTCACCCCCAAAGTCTGCTGAAGTCACCAATCTCAGTACTATTGTGTTAGAACACAGGGCTTGCAGAAGAGTAATAAGGTTCATGTATCACAAATTCATCAGAGTTTTGAGAAGGAGAGTTGCAGCATCTATGCAGCAACACTAGGAGTGTGACACAGAGGGAGGGGTGGTCATCATCAAGCAAGGGGAAAATGGCTGTTTTGTTTGGAATCATCCCTTCTGTGGAATTATGTAGTGACCATCCTAAGAGACTAAGAAAAGTCAAGTATAGTATATTCCTGAAACTATGTGTGGATAGTTTACTGATTTCTTCAGCATTACTTATTCTAATTGGAAAAGAGGTCAGAAAGACGACAATTTAAAAAAAAATACCCAAGGAAGGAATTTAGCATCATCCATCTAATGTTTCTTGATAGCTTATATGAAGTCATCATATCTGCATGCACAAATAGGTTTCTCACTATAAGTAGGCTTATGCTTTGTCAATGTGAAAAGTCCAGTCCATTTTTCAAGATAGTTAATTGATGGCAAGGAATACTTGTAGCACTAAAATCTCTTTACAGGAAGAGTTTGATATTAAGTTGCACATAGCATCGCTTTATCATCAAAAGTTATTTAAAAGGAAGAAAGTATGGCAATAACCTCATTGGCAACAGGATGCAGAAGTTTTCGATCAGTGGACCTGAAAATTCTATGTTTAGAGATATATGGAATAAAATTCTTTATATCTAACATTTTTAAAGTATGCTGAACCCTCTGTATTTTAGAAGTTACAAGCTATAGTAATCTAAATATCATGTTCTTTGCAAAAGGTTATTCTCATGAATTAAAAAAATAACATGCTACAGTCAGCATACAAAACCACTGAACTACACAAAAATTTTGGGCTTATTAGAACACAAAAGAGTGAGAGATGGTGCACACGTTGAGTGACTAAAATTTTTGTAGGAACTGGTGTCATGTTCACTTTATTCTATTCGGTGTTCACACTAAATTAGACATTACAGTTTTTAAAGAATCTTTAAATGGAATGTTTTTTAAGATCTTAAAACCTACTTGAATAATAACACAATTATGTAATCCATCCCTTGGGTATACCCGCCAGTACTGTTTTAAAAAAAGAAATACTTTATTTAGAATGAAATTTCTAAGCAGAAGAAAACAAGTATTGTAGGAATAATTTTATAGGTATCTTTGAAAGCCCGATTTACAGAAAGTCAAAAAAAAAAAACCCAACTCATTGGGTCATTAAAATTCTGAAAGTCGTATTCTGTTTAGCTCTAAATGCACATCACCCTGAGCTATCCTTGTTAGAACAATCCAATTAGAAAGCAGTATATTCTGAATTACTTAACTCTATCCCAGGATAAGAATTAATGCAACTATGGCATCTAGACTATCAGAGTTCATACATCTTATTAATGCTAATTGCATTTATAAAATGCAAATTAGTTACTTCCCTTTCATCTGTGTATTTATGTTAATATGCACAATTTAAACTAAAACAAAAACACAAGCCAATAATCTCCATATAAAATGAAAATGATTAGTTTTTGTTAATTGCTGTAGTAATGGTATGGAGCCCCAAATACACAGAAGCTCTAATTTTCCAGTTTGTTTATTTTTTTTTCTTTCAGCTCTATAAAAATGAATTCATCTGTGCAGGGTTAAACAGCTTCCGATCTCAACATTTATCTAGGGAAATTTAAAAAAAATCTCTGTTAGGATTTTGGCTCAGAGGCTGGGAGTTAAACTGAAAACTGGCAGATGGAAAGAATAATATTGGTACTAATTAAATGAAGCAAAAGATAACAATTCTTAAAAACTTTCTCAAATGCTGCCTTCACCATGTAAGCCACATACCCAGAGTGCAGGGAAGTAGTTAAATGCCAACTCTCTCTTGGGGAGGCCGATTCTCATGTTAGTTCAGCCATTTGCCAGCTCAGTAACTTCAGGAAACTTGTTCAACTCTAGATTCATCTATGAAGTGTTTAGAAGTCATATATAACTCCTAAGACTCCTATCAAAGACAGCATGGGATAATTTAAACCTCAGGCTGTAGGAGGAGGCTGCTTGTTGTTTCCTGGCCGCTTTGCCCACAAATAACCACACAGGTAGGGTATCAATTAAATCACTGCTTGGCTCATTAGCTCTAGCTTCTTATTGGCTATCTCTTACTTCTGAATTTAACCCATTTTTATTAATCCGTGTATTGCCATGGGGCTGTGGCTTACCGGGTAAAGTTCACAGCTTCTATCTCCTGTGGCAGCTCTATGGCTTCTCTCTGATTCTGTCTTCTTCCTCCCAGCATTCCGTTCAGTTTTTTCTGCTTAGCTCTCTTCCCCTACAGCTCTGCTATAGGCCCAAAGCAGTTCCTTTATTAACCAATGACATTTACAGCATACAAAGGGGGAATCCCACATCAACAGGCTTAGCACAGTATATAGTAAAATAATAACTGCTCAATAAAATTAGTGATTGTTGTATCTATGGCTTAAATGTGTTTTCTCTCTTCCTACATCAATGTTGAGGTTTACTCCTCAATTTTTCCATACTGGTAGCTTCGAGCTTTGGGCGAAGCATTTGGATCACACAGATGGGACCCTCAGAAATGGATGGATGTTGTTGTTTTAGTAGTGAGATCTTCCTCTTTTGGATAGCATCAGTTACATATGCACAGAGTGCTATGAAATAAGACTGTGCAAACTGAAATTTTTACTAGAACCTTGTTCTTGTACCTTACAGTCTCCAGGAACATAAGCTAGAACAAACAAATGACCAGACCAAAACCACCTGTTTGTAAAAATATAAATTTCCAACTCTTGAGAACTATATACCAGCAACAAAAAATATGAGAATTTTAAAAACATACAAGACATTCACACTGCTCAATCAAAATAGCTATCATTGGCATATAGTCACAGCTGAATTATTCCAATCAATAATTATCAATATATTTTAATAAATAAAAACAGTGTTGGTCAATAAAGCTGAACCTGTGTCACAGAGGAACATGTCTGAAAGACAGATCGAAATTTCTTCTGTTAGCAGAATGATCTCATAATATAGGTTATTAGGCAGACAATGTGAATTTATTTTATTTTATTTTTTTTATTATTTTTATTTATTTATTAAATATTTCTGTCTCTTCCCCACCTCCGCCTCCCCTTTCCCTCCCCC
>NW_026067938.1:12903969-12915760 GCF_014885135.2 Alexandromys fortis
TATATGCTCTACTATGTTCATAGCAGCATTGTTTGTAATAGCCAGAACCTGGAAACAACCTAGATGCCCTTCAATTGAAGAATGGATGAAGAAAGTATGGAATATATACATATTAGAGTACTACTCAGCAGTAAAAAACAAGGACTTCTTGAAGTTTGCAGGCAAATGTGAATTTTTTTCCTGTGACAAAGACATACAGATTTAGCTGTTAAAAATTATCATTCCAAGCTCTCAGCTTTAAAGTGAAACAATATATTCTGTGGATTTTCTCTGTAAATGAAGCATGCAACCCTTCCTCCACCTATGGTTTTTGTCATTCCTGGTGAGATTCAGCTACTGTGTCGACCAATCTAGGTCACTTTGCTGAGCAAGATTGGGTTTTCAAATTTGTCTTACAAGCCTCCAATTCCAAATCAGTGCTGAACAAGTCCAACAACTGGACAAACAAGGTCAGGTAAAGGCATCTTTGCTCTCTGGTATTTTTATGTGAAAATGACATTTACTCTTAGGAAAGATGGGGTATGGGAGTGAACGTTTGTTTTCAGTTCAACTGAACAGAAATCACTTTTGTAGAGAGTGGGGTGCTAGCAACATAAGCATGGGGAACCTATGTTCAGATTTCTACACCCATATAAAAAGCTGGGTGCAGTGGCATGCGTTTGTAATAGCAGCACAGGGAGGAGGAGACAGGCGGATTCCTGAATGCTCCAATAAGACAGTCTACTCTAATCGATGAGCACCAGGTTCAATGAAAGATTTTGTTCCAAAAATAGTGCGAAGAGTGACTAAGCAAGTCACTATTTCTCTCTAGCATCCCCATATGAACATATATACATCAATATACCATATTTAGGGATATAACAATGAAGTTATTTTTGTGCTCATGTCATAAACAATCAAGGATGTACATTTTATGGTCATTATCAAATGTTTTAATCAAACATTTATAAGCTAAGCAAGAAATCTGCATCTCCTAAATTCAACATTAGCAACACTTATACTATGCTGAAAATGAATGAAAGCTCCAAGAAAGTCAATCTCCATTTACTGGGATCCTATTGAACTAAGCTTTATTTGAAGGAAAGTAAAAACACCGAGGAAGAGCAGTACAATGTCAGAGTTGTCCCTTCTACATCATGGAGTACATGCATGCAAAAACTCCCATGTTTGGCAATGGGTTTAAACCTAAGGACTTGGGGTAAGTAATCATGAGCTTAAATCTCATTGTGCTTACTTGCTGGTCGGATAACACTACACAGGGCACCTAACCTCACAGAAATTCTATTCAGTGAACTATAAAAGATAAAAGAGTGCATTACTTGCGTAGATCTGCTGAGATGATTTTCTGAGGGGTTCATGTGGGATGCTTTGTACACAGGAGTCACTTATCTACAAAGGTCCCTCTGGTCCTTGTCCCTTCATAGGAGGTCTTCCTTCTGAGTGCATTCTAGAGGACCACAGTCTCCACTGTCATGTCCATCAGGATCTCTTATCTGAATAACGCAGTTTTTCTCTCCTGAAGATGCTAGAAGTTGTTCTTCTTTTTCTGATTTTCTGAAAGGGAGTATGAAGTCTTTATTCTTGCTCCCCCGTTTTCCCCAAATGAAAAAAATAAAACAAACAAAATACCACCCACCTCTCACTATTTGTTTTCAAGAAAAGTTAAAATATATTTAATTGTAAGCTAAGAACAATAATTCTAAGTTTCACATACTACATCATCTAGGAATCTTGAAAAATACATACGATGTAGATACCTTGAAATACATAAAATGTGGAATTTTTAAGGCATATGTGAAATAAAATCACTGCAGAACTTAAGTTCATTAAGGCAATGACTATACCATGTTACCTTTACCCTGTCTATATCTAGATAAAAAAAATTACTGTCCTTATTTTTCACAGTTGACTAGTGGAGTATGTTCTGTCTATCTTCCTAACTCTGGAAAGATATAGAGAACTGATTAAAACCTTAAGTAAAAAAAACAAACAAGCAAACAAAACTTGATATGTATAGCTTTAAGAATGTTATCCAAGTAATGGAAAACATTGGGATGAGTGGAGAAGGACAGACATTTTTGTTCTTGTCCTTCAACCCAAGAGGAATTTTAACTTTGACACCATCTTTTCTTTAAAAAGTTCTCATTGTCATACAAAAGAACAAGTGTAATATGATTTATATGTGTTTGTAAATATATATATATATTGACATGTATTTATGCATGAAGTCATGAATAAATATAGGTAAAGAAAAATAGACATGTATATATGAAAATATGTATTATATATGCTTACTTTCTCTGAATATTTTAAATAATCCAAAATAAAAGAAGATATCAAAAAGAATATTATATTCTTACTTTTTATTTTATCCTAAAAATTAAGACCTGGAAGTATAACTGAACTCTCTGAAGAGTGATGTTGATAATGTGTTTGACTAATATTCCTTTCTGCCATTAATAATCAGTACATAAAAATATGAAAAACAAAGGTGAGACAGGTAAGTTGTAACTTCTATTCTTCTTGGCTTCTAATTTGATTTGGCTGTACCTATAAATGTTTTATCTATCTGTACCGGAGTCTGTCAAAACAAATAATTTTATCCTTAAATCTGGCTACTGAGGTTAACATTTTGATTTTAACTTTTGTCTACACAAGTTGAATAATTGAGTGCACGTTTGTGATGGATGTTTGGCCCTCTGTAAATGCACTTCTTGTGTTTGAGAACATTTCCAACCTGTGAGCTTTATTTCTTAATAAATTGACGAATTCTCCTCAATAAAACCTAGAAGTCCCTCTCATCTTTTAGTCCTTTGGAAGTCAGAATTGCTATATGATCAAAGTTATGTTCCTCATGGATATTCATGTTAGACTTTATATGCACAGATTCAGAATAAATAAAAGATTCATTAGAGGGCTCTCTGGTGGCCAAATTGGCAATATTGCCTAACTTCAAAAACATGTTTGGTCATCCCCAGTCTAATATCAATGTAGTTTAGAAAGGACTGGAACCATGATATAAACTTGTTGATTCTTGTTGGTGACTTCAGTATTCTTCAGGAGTTATAGCATTTTTCTCAGTGTGTTCTACTTAATGCCTAATTATCCCTTGGTTTGCTTAATTTTAAGACTATGTGTTTCCTTTTCTTCTGTATTAGTTACTTTTCTATTGCTGTAAAAAAAAAATACCACGACCAAAAACAACTTACAGAAGGAGGGGTTTATTTGGGCTTACAGTAACAGAAGGATGAGTCAGGGAGGCATGGCAGAGGGTCAGCATAAAAGTCTGAAAATTGGGAAATAGAGAACTCACTTCCTCAGCTGAAAGCATGAGATGGTGGGGAAGGGAGTGGTAAACTGGAAGGCGGTGAAACCTTCTACCTTACAAAGCCCACTCACAATGATATGCTTCCTCTAGGTAGGCTGTACCATCTACTCCTCACCAAAGAGCTTCATCAACTGGGGCCAGACGTTCAAATACCTGAGCATTGGGGGAATATACCTTATTAAAATAACCACATGTTCCTCCTTTCCTCCCACCTTCCCTTCTCTTCTTCCTCCCTTTCCTTCTTCCTTCCACTTTTCCTTCTTTCTACTCTCATTCCCACATAACCCAAAATGACTTTTTTTTTAGAAATGTCATAAACTGTTTCAGTCTGAGCCTTAGACATAGAAATTCTATAGAAAGAAATCATTGAAAGTTTTCTTCTAATTTCTGTGATCCATTATCATTGGTCTGAAAACATTTTCAGTCCATCTTTGAATTGAATTACATAAATAAATCATTTTTGGGTAGAGGTTGGGGAGGAAATGTGAAATGAAGATTTTTATATAGGTTTCTTCATAAGAAATTTGAAATATATTAATTCCAGCATGGAAAATGGTAGTAGTTGTTT
The DNA here is from genome assembly GCF_014885135.2 of Alexandromys fortis. Lineage (NCBI taxonomy): Eukaryota > Metazoa > Chordata > Mammalia > Rodentia > Cricetidae > Alexandromys > Alexandromys fortis. The sequence goes on from NW_026067938.1 coordinate 12,907,866, forward strand.
TTAACTCTTTGGCTCTTTGAGGGATCTGCCACCCAGCTCTCAAATAAATACACAGAGGCTTATTCTTACTTAGGAATGCCCAGGCTTTGCTTGAATTGTTGCTAGCCAGCATTTGTTAATTTAAATTATCTTATAAACCTTTTGCCTCTGAGGTTTTATCATTCTCTATTCTATATACATTTTTTTCACTTCTTCCTCCATGGCTTGATGTGTAACTGGGTGACTGGTTCCTGGAATCTTCCTCTCCTCCTCTTTGTTGTTCCTTCATCTTTTCCTCCCAGATTTCTCTTCTATTTATTCTCTCTGCATACTATCCTCACCTATCCTTTCTCCTGTCTCACTATTCGCTGTTCTGCTCTTTATTAGACCAATCAGGTGTTTAAGATTGGCAAAGTAACACAGCTTCACACAGTTAAACAAATACAACATAAAAGAATGCAACACATCTTTGCATCATTAAACAAATATTCCACAACATAAACAAATAGAACACATCTCAACTAATAATCTACAACAGAATATTCCTAAATAATCTCAATAAAAATACACTATATTCTTGTAAAACATGGGCAATTTTTGGTATATATGTGTTGGTTCTTTTTCTCTTAACACAAGTTAGAGTCATTGGAGAGGAGGGGCTCTCATTGAGGAAATACTTTTGTAAGATTGCCTATAAGCAAGTTTCTTGGACATTTTCTTGATTTAAGTCTGTTATGGCTGGTGCTCTAGTCTGATGGTCTTGGGTCCTATAAGAAAGTTGGCTAAACAAGCCTCTAGGAACAAGCCAGTAAACACAGTTCCTCCATGGCTTCTGCTTCAGTTCCTCCCTCCAGGTTCCTCCCTTCAGTTTCTGCCCTTACTTTCCTCAGTGGTGAGTGTGACCTAAGGCCAAAAAAAAAAAAGTCTACCTCTCCATGGTCATGGTGTTTTGTAATAGGGATATAAACTCTAAGAAAGTTTGCCTTATGTTTTATTAGATTTATAAGATTTTATTATGATTCTAGCTTCTTTGAATAGGGTAGACTATTTTATTTTTCCATACTCATACATTCAGAAGATGAACTTATGAATTATGCCATTCAATTATAAAATCAGTTGAAATGAAATAAATTTCATTCATATAAACTGATACATCACACCATTAAATTAGCCTTGTGAATGTTTAATTTATTCCTAAACTCTTAAGCAACTTGAAGCTATTTTATTTCACAAGCAGAGAAAACATATTAACAGTTACAAGGCAGTTATTATTTTTTTTCCTTCAAAATGCTTCTTTTCACAAATAAGACAACCTTTTCCAAACTAAATTCATTTTTAGAACAGTTTTAAGTTCACAGCAAAATGTAGCAAAACTCATAAAGTGCCCATATATCATATACTCTTCATCTGTCAGTGCTTTTGTGTCCAACGCCACAGGGCACAATATCACTTGTCACTGCTAACCAACATACATTGGTACATTCCTGTTTCCTAAAAACCACCGTGCACACTAGAATCCAGTCTCAGTGTGCTACATTCTATGGTCTTGGTGTGGTTTAACAACACACATTTATATTGCAATATCAAACAGGAAACAGTTTCACTGTCTTAGATTCCCTTTGTGGTCTGTCTATCCATTGCCCACCCCTGCAGTCTTTGTAATCTCTGGATGCTTAACCATTGTCCTTGTTTTAACTTTCCAGAATACTCACATAATTAGAAGCATGAAGTAAATAGCCTTTGAGGCTGGCTCTTTAATATACATTTAAATTTCTCCTGCGTCTCTTTGAAATTAGATTTTTTTTGCTACCATTTAATATAGATTAACTTGTCTAGCTATACAATTAAAAAAATCTGTTTTCTTCCTGACACTCATATTAGTTCTTCCAAGTTTTCTCATGCATAAAGCTGTTATAATCGGGCACACATTCTGCTGTAGACAAAACTATGCAATTATTGGATCATATGGTAATGACATATGTAGTTTTAGAAGAAACTTCCCAGTTGTTTTCATTACCTTTTTCCTTCCCTACAGCAAGTATGATATCTTACACTTGTTCCACAACCTGATCAACCTGGTATTAATGTTGGGTGTTTATCATTCTGATGGTTGCATAATAACCCCAACACTGCCCACCAACATTGCAGGCTATTGCTATTGCTCTTTGTTACTCTCCAGACCTTGATGGTAAGGCCCTATTGCTGAACATACTATATATTTGAGTCATAGAACAAAGAGAAATAAAGTTGATCTTGATTGGAAGCTTCATCATCACTTGCTAGCATTCACAGAGCTGGAAATGATGATGACTATCCTGAAAAGACAGGAGAACAGTGATACAAAATGGCAGGAACATCATGGTAGTAACCAACTACTTTCTAATTGGATTTACGTCCCACACCAAAGGTGGAACCCATACCTGGAACCATTCTTAGGCCAAGAATCTATGACCAGACAGGTCATAGACCCTACAGGACAAACTTCTACTATTATTCTTCTAAATGGACACAGTAGTAAATGGACTCCTAATAATATCTTTGTACCTGTAGACCAATACCATTCTGAATCCTTATCTGAGAAGCTTCTTTTTGCAGTAGAGAGACCCACATTTTGCCAAGGTACAGAGAATAGGAGACTGGCAGAATGCTTAATCCAAAATGGTACATATTATACACACACATATTACACACACATTACACACACACACACACACACACACACACACACACACACACACCATATCACATTCTCTCTTTTCCTGGCACAGGGATCTTTGCAGAAGAGAGTCAGAAAGAATATAAGAGCCAGAGATGGTGGGTGGAGAGGAAACAGCAGGGCAGTTTCACATATAAACTTGGTTGTGACAGCATGCACAGAACCCATACAAGCCCTAACCAGACCAAATCGTAGCATGGAGAGAAAGTTGGAGATGCCATCCTACTTGAAGCCATGGAACTATTGGCAATTCTTAGGTGCTAGGAGATGGAGAGGTGGTTTTCTCTAAGACTGTAAATTTGATCACACTCCATTAAATGACCACACATCCAAGAATAGTTTTGCAGCATAAGTATGCCTTAAAGGGTTTTTTTCTTATATTTTTTTTAAAAGTCCCAGATTTGGGTATAAAAGGAAGGAGGGGTGGACCTGTGAAGAGTTTGCACTGAATGAATATGATTAAAACATGAAGGAAACACTCAAACTAATAAAACTAAAAATATATGTAGTATTTTAATAAAGTGTATTGGTGTATTATTGATAGGTAGTTTGATGATTCATAGATAAATTAGGTAAATAGATAGAACTATGTCCTGTAGCATGAACAATAAAAATCCAGAGACACCCATTGGGGCTCAACCTGAAAGTCAGCAAAGCAAAGCAGCCAGCTACTAGCTCTTACCTCTACCTCAGATCCTGTCTCCAGGAATCCTCAGAATGAGACTGAGAGTGAGATATCTCTTCACATTTTATATTTCTCTCTAATGCTGGAATTAAAGGCATGCACCACCATCTTTCGGCCTCTATGGCTAACTAGTGTGGCTTCTCAGAATAAAGGTGCATGTAAGCACTGCCTGGCCTGTATAGCTGACTAATGTGACTGCTTTACACTGATCTTCAGGCAAGCTTTATTTATTAAAATTCAAATAATATACCACTATATCTCTACTTTTTTGCCTAAAATAAAAAGTCTGTAACTGAAAAACTAGATACAGTAAGAACAATAACTATATACTATATATATGAAATAAATACATCAATAATGTCTATTCCATTTGCATTTGACAAATTCAGAGAAAATACTTAATATCTGTCCTATGCTTACTCAAAAAAGGTGAAATATAGTGATGTATTATTTGTGTTTTGATAAATAAAGCTTGCCTGAACACAAGTGCAAACAGCTACACTAGTGAGTCATACAGGCCAAGGCAGTGGTGGCACACACCTTTAATCCCAGCAGCCACACTAGTTAGCCACAGAGGCTGGGCAGTGGTGGTGCACACATTTAATCCCAGCACTAGAGAGGAATATACAATGGGAGGAGGCAGGTCTCATGGTCAGTCTCATTCTGAGGATTCATGGAGGTAGGCATTTTGGCCTGAGGTAGGTAGAGGTAAGAGCCAGTAGCTTGCTGCTTTGCTTTTCTGATCTTCAAGTTGGACCCCAATATCTATCTCTGGGATTTTATTATTCCTGCTACAATGACAAAAAAAATGAGAAAATTAAGGTAGATGGCAACATAATAATCTGAAAATGGAAACTATATAGGAAGTGCTGTGTTGATATTAAATCATATATTCAGAAGGGGTAAATCCCCCAAGTCTCTAGAAAAAAAGCCTTTATGATAATATTATGAATTTTAAAAATACTTAATCAGTCTTTTTTCCTTTATCATCTTTTTTTTTTCTAGAAGTTAATCTGCCGGGTTAAAATTGTTCTATGTTCTTTCAGGTATTGGATGAATTATCACAAAGGAGAGCAGTCGTCAAAACCTAAATATTTCTTGCAGGTGCTGTCTGAACTCAATATTTCAGAGTGAGTGTGACAGTCTATAACCTTACTAGTTTGGAAAAGCGGGGAGGATAGTGAGTCATATGTCTATACCAGGGTTTTTCTTTTGTGTCACCAACCAGTTCCCAAATCATGACACAGAGATTTATTTCTGGTTTTGAATGTTCGACCTCGCTTACATATATCTCTTTTAAATTAACCTGTTTCTCTTTATCTCCTTTCTTACTTCTGTATATCTTACTTTCACTGTTTCTCTATGCCTGTCTGTCTGTTGTCTACCTGGCTTCTTGTCCTTCATTCTCTCCACCTACTCTGTTCTTCCCTCCTTCTTCTCTTGAGCTTAGATTTCTTCTCCTATTTATTTCTCTGCCTGACTGCACCATCTACCTTTTCTCTGCCTAGCTATTGGCCATTCAGCTCTTTATTTTAACAATCATGTGCCTTAGGTAGGCAAGATAAAACAAACGCAACACATATTTACATAATTAAACAAATGAAACTCAAACAAATGTAAAACATCCTTACATTTTTAACCAAATGTAGTATAAACAAAAAAAAAACATATCTTTCCACAGGTAAAGTAATATTCTGCAGCATAAACAAATATAACACATCTTTACCTAGTTTAAACAATATTCCACAACACATGATGGTTCAGCTAGAGATGCAGTCCTTACGACAAAACCATGGTGGTGCTAGGCTTCTTGATTGAAGGAGCTCATGCTTAGTCCAGGGTCCTCAGTCCAGAGAAAAGAAAACTAAGTCCTGCATGTGCTCCTGTACTCCCTGTGAGTTCCATGTTTGCAGAAAACACATTGTTCCACTTTTAACAATGTATATTTGGGACAGGGTCAGGACATTTTGCTCTCTTCTTTCAAAGAGAAAAGCAAAATAAATAAATTCTGTTTTTCTCAAGATGATAATTATACAATATTTTATAATTTTTCTTTCTAAAATGCCCACTAAAAACAGACTTAGTAGATTTTCAATATGTATATGGCATTCATTTCTTTGATTACAAATGTATATTTTACTGATTTCAAGGTCACTTTTCCAGATTGCATTATTTACTGACACCTCCATCTTGACATCAAATTTAGATTTTGAAGGTTTTTTTTTCTATATTTGTTATAGGGTAAAATTACAGGTTTACTCTACAGAAAAGAAAGCAATTACACCGTTGGATTCTAAATAAGAATACTGCACAATGGTAGTTTAGACAATAAGTACTAATTGAGGAGGGGGATGAGTCTAGAAGGAGATAGTGCATTCTTTACAAAAACAAACAAATAATGATGAGTCTAGAAGGAGATGATAGTGCATTCTTTACAAAAACAAACAAATAATGATGAGTCTAGAAGGAGATAGTGCATTCTTTACAAAAACAAACAAATAATGCAGACGGATAAAGGGGGGTTGAAAGGGCACTTCTTCCCACAGTTGATCTCAATCACGATAGAGGGAAGTGCCTCCTGTAAAAGGAAGTAAGAAAATGAAAACAGCATTAAAAAGAGTTGACACTTTAAGAAAAGCATAACAGGGCTCAGGGCTTGAGTGCTTGCCTAGCCTGTCACAGAGCCCTGGCTTTCATTATCAGCACTGAAAAGATAAAATAGGAGATTACATAGCATATGTTTTTGCCCACCCATTAAGACAAATGCACAAGAATATTGGAGAAAGGCCCTGGTTAGCTTTGATAGCTGATGTGTGTGCAAAGAGTCACTTTGAAAGTCTCTCAACTCTAATGTTTTGGATAAAATCTGCTTCAAGATTCGTACTGGCTTAATTATGAAGTCAATATTATTGAATTTTGCTTTAAAGTAAGCAGAAAAGGAATTTGTGATTTTATGTAAGTACTTTTCATACACGGGACATAATTTTTATTCTAAAATGAGTATTTTAAAATTTCAAAATACCACATTAATATTTTAATTTTCAACTTTTATGTATAATCTAAAGAAGACATTTTGTTGTTGTTATTTTGTGGTGGTGTAACAGGCCTTTCATTTCAGCCTCAGGAGGCAGAGGCAGGTGAATCACTGTGAGTTCGAGGCCAGCCTGGTCTTACAGAGTGAGTTCCAGCACAGGCTCCAAAGCACACAGAGAAACACTGTCTCAAAAAACCAAAACCAAGCCAAACCAAACCAACCAAACAAACAAAAACAGAAAAAAAAAAAAAAAAAAAAAAAAAAATCACAGACCACATTCAACAGCATATTAAGAAGTATTTCGGGACCAAGTTAAAAACATTCTTTGAGTTTAAGAATTGTTAAACATATACAAATTGATAATGCCATACATACACTAAGTAAACAAAATTAAGTGACAGATCCTCATTACCATCTCAATAAATGTAAAATCAAGAGAAAACAAAACAAACTAATTAAAAAAAACTTTTTCAAAATAAAGTGCATTTTCAGGATAAAGACCTTCAGGTAGTAAGAGGAGGATAATAACTCAACATAATGAAGTCAACAGTGGACAAGTCAATAAACAGCATTGAACTGAGTGGAAATTCCTGAAATCATATTCTTACAAAATTTATTGTTATTAACTTGTTCTTATTTATTGCAAGATGTTATAAAAATAATATTCTTCTGTGCCTTAAATTGAAGTTACACTATTTGTTGTAAATGGGCATTTGTGAAATGTTCATTTTTATGCATATTGCTCATTTTTAAGATATATGTACATACATATACACATATGCATATATCATCATCTAGAGAAATAAAGAGGGCATTATTTGACAAAGTGCAAGGGAGAGCTTAAAGAGAAAAAATGGATGAGGAAAATGATGTAATTATTTAATTATATTGTATTGTTAAATAAAAGAAAAATATGCATTTATAGTAGTTAATATAATAAAAGTAAAAAATATATTTATATACTGGAAATTTACAGAATACATGGACATATATAAATATGCATTTATATATCAATGGTTATCTTTACTCCAATCTGTATTGTTGGTACCTTTGTTAAACTAATGTACCTGTCATTATGTGGAGTTCCATCTAGCTTCTCAAATCTTACCATTGGTGTAGATGTTTGCTTTGTGCCAGTACCAAGTTGTTTTTAATATTATTATTTCTTCCAAACCATTAGCAAGAGATATCTTTCCTCCTTCCTCACTTTCTTTCTTTAGTTTCTTAAACATTTCATTGTAGATCTTTCATTTTCTTGCTGTTTTTTCTCAAGTGTTTTTAAATTATTATTATTGTTGTTTGTTGTTGCTATTGTTTCCTTGGCTGTTTTGAATGAGATTGTTTCCCTGATTACTTTTTCATTATGTGTGTCTTTGGCATATAGGAATTCTACTGATTTTACCTTGTAAATTTTCTATGTGGTATCATTAGGGTCCCTTATTTATACTTTGTCTTCTTTCCTTATTTGCATCCCTTTTATT
>NW_026067938.1:12916836-12953250 GCF_014885135.2 Alexandromys fortis
AGGAGGAGGAGGAGGAGGAGGAGGAGGAGGAGGAGGAGGAGGAGGAGGAGGAGGAGGAGGAGGAGGAGGAGAAGGAGCAGGAATACGTGCTGGGTAACTGTACATCCTGTCATACTAATCCCATTGAAAGTCATAGTCCAAATGAGGAACCGTACATCTCCGCTGCAGATCGTTTCACACCTGATTGTCCTTGGTTCACTTTTGTTTGGCTCTGCAGCCAGATTAATATCTAAAACCTGGCCAGCAATCATTCTGCCATCCTCTCCAGCTACAGCTGCCTGGGCTTTCCTTTCGTTAACATATTGGACGAAGGCAAAGCCCTTATGCACAGAGCAACCGACAATTTTGCCATACTTTGAAAAGATTGCCTCCACATCAGCCGTCTTGACCACAAGAGTATTGAGATTCCCAATGAATACACGGGAATTTATGGATCGAGGTTCTGTCTTGTCTGTAACGTTGCTAGCCATCTCCTTTGTTGATAAGGTTTCTCACAAAGCTGAAATGTAGCTGAAGATCAAAACAAAACAAAACAAAAAAATCTCACGGGAGGAAGGAGAAGGAAGAGACCGCCGATCCTACTGCGGGTCCGTGCTAAGACCGAAGCTCCAGCGGGCGGGCAGCGCATGGCCATTAGCTCTCCGTCTCTCCACCCAAAATTTAAGTTTTTAATCAATTATTTTAATCTTGACTTTTTGCAATGGAAGATTATAACCCAAAATTTATGAGACACTGGATTAAATTAACTTTCACACTTAGGTGTGCCCTTGGGTATTCAGTGCTGAGCCAGAGACTAGCAAAAGAATTGTGGCAGGAAATGAGGAAATTTCCGTTAATTCCGAGGGTACCTAGAACTCAAAGTACACCCACAAGAAAAGCAACCGTCATACAGCAGAAAGAGCAACAGTCCAGGGTTTCCTGCAGAGAAGTAATCAATTTATAAACGGAACACTTGCCTTGGATCTAAAGTGCCGGGATGACATGGGTTGTTTTCAGCTGTGCCTTGCGAAACAAGGTTGAAGGTGAGAGTTCTTTATTAACTTGACATCTTTTACATTTTTATTTTATGTGTATGAATGTTTTGCCTGCATGTATGTATGTACTTCTCATGTGACAGATGCCTGGTGTCTGTGGAGATCAGAAGAGAGCCTTGAAACCTCTGGAAGTGGGGTTACAGATGGTTGTGAGCCACTATGTGTGGGGTGGGACCAAATCTCTGCAAGTGTAACCAGTGCAGTCAATCTCTGAGATGTCTTTCCAGACTCAAATCTGCTTTTTTTTTTTTCTAAATCAGAAGCTTTCAACCATCCTTACTAGGAATACTACACACAGGCTTTATTTTGGAGCTAAACCTTTATTATCTTAATAAACTCAAGACACATTAAAATATTTTAATGTCTTTTAAATCACTTTGAATTTTTATAATCAATAATGTCTTTAAATAATTGATGTGATCACCTGAGATCATTTAAAAATTTTTAAATTCGACATGACATTTTAGGCCACACATTGTAGTGTGAATTAATAGAATAAATAACTCACTTTGAGCTTCAAAATCTCTAAGAAAACTGGCTGTGTCTGCTGTCCTAGCTATCCTGGAGGCTGGGGCACAGAGGAACGGCTTGAGTCCAGAAATTCAGAGCCAGCCTGGGCACTATGGGAAGACCCAGTGCAAATAGTAACAAAACCAACATACAAAACCCTTCCTCCTTCTCATACTTCCTTCTAGGATTGAGACAGGAAGTTTCTTTGGTGTTTCTCCCATATTGTGGCTTCATTTATTTTGAGCCTCAGGGAAGAATCTAGTCCTTGGTTTCTCACTGTAGGCAGCTTGCTCTAATACTGATACACACAGTAACTGCATTTGGCAGTGACGTATTTCGCAGATTCGCTATGAAGTAGAGATCTGCTTTGTAAGTCTTCAAGAATTCTGAGAGGATATCAGTCAGAACTATGGCACCATCATGTGCTTCATGAATTTTGATGTCTGATGTATTAGACACTAGCTAGGAATAAAGCATTTTGTAAGCAAACTACACCTTGTTTAAATGAGAAAGTCTCAATTAGGAGGGGTGGTACATCCCTGTAATCCCAACACATGGAAGTAGAGGCAGGGCAATCTCTGGTTTGAGACCAGTTTGGTCTACACAGGGAGTTCCAGGACAGACAATAACGGAGAGTGCATCTCAAAAACAAACAAACAAACAAACAAACAAACAGTAATAGTTCCAATGAAACTAGAAAGTCTCATATAACTGTTAAAAATTTAAAACTGAGGTACTGAAGCAAACGAAGCTCTAAAGTCTATTAGTTTAAAATAGTCCTACACTGACTACTTGACAATATATTGAAATATTGAATACATTTTAAATAGATTTTTAATTTTTATTTATTTACTTTTATGTGTAAGGGTATTTTGCTTGCATGTGTGTCTGTGCACCAAGCCGGAGGACAGCATCAGATCCCCTGAGTCTGAGGTTATAGATAGTTGTCAACTGCAGTCTGAAAGCTGGGACTTTAACCTTGATCATGTGGAAAAGCAGCTGGTTCCCATAACCACTGATCCACCTCTCCATCCCCCATTTGTTTAGTATTTGGCTAATGTTTCAAGTAGATCACTAGGCATAGAACATCATAAAAAATGAAATTTTCTTTTTGCTGCTGTGTCTAAATTTAGAACAGTGTTTGACACATAACAGACTTAAGTAATATCTGCAGAATGGGTGGATGAAGTTATGCTGATGCGTTAGCTGTCTGCACAATTGAGGTCTGTGGTTGCTTCTGCACTATCAAGTACTCGAGTCTTGGAGGATTGATGCTTGCTACAGTACTGGAACAATTCAATTAGTCAGCAGCATCCACCTGGCAGACATTAATCACTCTTTATTTGTTGGACTCTAGCTTGTATCCAGAAGAATCTGTAATCATGACAACCAGTAACTAACTGACCAAGTCTCCATCCTACGGTTGCCTAGATACACATATATAAATTAACTATGAGGGTTTTGAATGCTTGCCAGGTAACATCGTACAGTGATTTGGGGAATGTTTTTTATGAAGTCCAAAAGTTCTTTCATCTGTAAAGCTTTATTTAAGGGATGCTACTAAAGAAATATATGAAGATGCAATTGCCTAATTAGTCACAAAGGCTTGATGTGAAGACAATAATGGGGTTGTACACGGGTGGTTGTAAAGGTGTGACATCATAGAGCAACTTTAGTGCGATCAGAAATGAGGATGAACTACAGCATGGTATTATCACAAATCACGGCTACCCCAGCGCCCGGAGTGCAGAGACTTCATGGCTGTGGATAAACTTTACACTGAGAACTGACTCTGATACCAGACGCTAAGCCACCTTGATGAGTATTCCCTTAAAGTTTCCTCCGCACAGGTGCATGGCAAAGCTAACTTCATGGCGCTTCCTAGCACTAATTATTCGGTAATGATCAAAAGGCTTCATGACCTGAAAAAGTTGTTTCAGTCCAGCCCATTAAACACCATGAAGAGCTGTCATCCCCCTCCTAACTTTCTGCCACTCAGGTGTTCATTCCCCAGATGCTTTCTAATTAAGATGCCATAAAATGAGAAAAACACGAATTGCACGAGCCGTGAGCACCTCAGCCAAATTACGGTGCCAATAATAAAAATTCTCGTTTTTTTATTATTTGGCCAAGATGTAATTACTTCCCAGTGTTCCTATTGAGATTATTGTGTGTCATTAGGAAAAAACTACTTGACTCTAAAGGTTATAATGTGAATCATAGTGGAAGTGACCCCTCTAACTTTAGGTCAGCCAAAATAACAGCACACATGTTTTTATTCTTACCAACACACAAAAAGCTGTTTAAAATTCATGCTATGTGATTTGCTAGTAAATCTGTCTCGATGGAAACTTTTACTTCATAAAGTAATTGTATTTTTTAATCAAGACGAAAACATTCTAAATTTCTCTGAGGGGTAGGAAGGGGAGAAGAGGAGGAGGAGGGAGAGGAGTGAAGAAGAAAAAGGAAACAGAAGGAAAAATCAAAGCCATTGCCTGCAGACATGCTTTCTATTTTCTCCTTTCGTTTGCCTTTCACAGCTGACAAATCGGTTTTGAATTGTTCCCCTTGTAGCAGGGGAAAGCACATTCTTTTTCCGCTGGCCTCTGTGACCAGGGGAGGTGGTGATTCAGAATGCTTTCAGAGAAAAGTGGTCTTTGTGCTCGTGGTCCGAATGGGTTTCTGAAGCGAAACGTTAACAGATTTGTGCAGGTGAAAGGTCAGATGTCAGACAGGGAGATCACGCTGGTGTTGCCACATGCCCACTAATGGACTGGATTTTAAGAATCAAGTGCTGTAAACTAACATTTGACCATCTCTACTCACAAAGGCTGTTTCCTTTGAACACTAACATTGCTACTTCTAAAACAATGCAGTTTATGAATATGTTGCCATCTAAGATTCTTCTAGAGAAGTCCATTCTCACATTCTACAAATTGATTCTCTGTAATGAGATAACAAGAGACATTTATCATGTAGAAGGTAGGGTCTGTTCTGCAAGGGTTCAAGATGTGCCCTGACCCAATTTTAAAGTACTCTGCCCTTTTATTACTAACCTATTACCACTATTTATGCATTCTAAATACAAATTGTACAGCAGATAAATGATTCACAAAGGTTTTCTGCCTTACAGATGATGGCAATTAAACAACTTTTGACCTCATAGTGCTCAAAACTGAGCCCAGTATGGCATGCATTAGAGAAGTTCTTTTGAAACTTGGATCAGGTTCTCTCACTAAACTTAAAGTCATTACATGCTTTACTCCTGACCACTAAAATTAACTGATATTTCATAGACCCCCCCCAAGTGTCTTACTATTCAACTTTCTCAAAAGAAAGGAAGCAATGATAGACTAAGATCTGACGCTTATTAAATTGCCTCAAACATTAGTGGACACACCTTAATAATGGTTTTCACTTTTCACCTTCATCACATCCACCCAAATCTACACTGTTCTCTGACAAAAGTTTGCTTTGTATTAAATAAACCTATTTAAAATGAAAATATATCATTTTTATCTTTAATTGAACATATATTCAAACCTTATTTTTTAAAATATCTTTTCAGTTGATGTAGATGCAAAGTCTTCATCAATCGGCCATTAAGAAGTGTTCACCAAACCTCCCTATTGATCATTATCAATAGACATTAATAATACTGGAATAGATTTCTGAAAGAATTTTCATCTCCACTTTAGAAAAGCATCTTGAATTAGAAAGCCAGTATCCCTGGTGGGAGAAACTGATGATAATTCTTCTAGGAATCTGTGAGACCTTAAAGCTAAAACACAGAAGATAGCATAATGGTATTTGCAGGGCTTTTTTTTTTCCCCCACACAGGATAATTCAATATTTTCTTTTCTACAAACCATAACATGGATGATAAGGCCAAGAATATACATACTGAAAATTCTGAGGAATTGCCAGATATAGACCATTTTATAAAAAAATTAATTCACTACCTCAATCTGTTTTTAATTGAATTGAACCTTCTGGACATAAAGAAAGAACCACAATAGAATTCACAAGAGGAAAAGCAAGAGGAGGATTTGTTTTAACACCGTTTTCAAGACACTCAAACGTAATCCGTGTTCAGTCTCTCCGGGGCTAGGGAATTTGTGGACCTAACATAGGCTTTCAAAAGTAGAGAGCCTTGCATACCAATACTCTGTCAACTGTAAGACTAAAATCCAAGACACTTTTTAATATTACAAGGGTCTGGCCTTTAGTTTTTGTAGCAATGAACCAGTGCTTCCTCTCTTCAAAAGATCAGGTTTTGTTTCCAAGCTATTTCTTATTCTGAATTTTACGGAGCATTCCACCTTATTTTTTTTCTTAAGCTTGGAGGAAAACTACATCTTATAACACTTTTTAAAAAATGTAACAATTTTAGATTATAAAAGAATTACATTTCTCCCTCAAAAACCTTCCAATATACTTCTCCCTTCTTTCCTTCAAATTGCAACTTTTTTTTTTTATTAATTGTGAACTTTTAAATTGAACCTAATAGGTAAAAATTGGATTATAGATAAGTCTTCACCGTTTTTGTATGGCACATTCAACAGTGGCTCATAGGTGTCTTACTTTCATTAGCCAGTCTTAGGAATAACGGAAAAAGACCAATGACCATACTGTCTAGAAAGTGAGGGACTTGGCTCTGATTTCAAATCACCCACATTATCCTCTTTCTTCCAACTAGACACACCAGTCACTTAATCTAGTCTCTCTATTCTAATACTTTTTCTTTCAGTTTTAATAACACATGTAAGTGTATTCCTATTACATTCTTTATTAAGCACTAAACTTTTAAGCTTTAAGAAGGGCATCGCTTTCTGTGTTATCATTTAAGATTCTATTAAGACATAACACTGCATTTTATGCACTGTTGTTATTTCGGTTTCTGAGTAGAATTGTGTTTGTCTGTCACAAGTTATTTCAGTTTCTGAACAGAATTGTGTTTGTATCCTTCCTTACATATGGTCTTTTGGGTTGTTTTGAAGTTTTTTTTCTTTATGCACTTGTCTGTCTTTTATTCCTCTTTGGCTTAACATGTGAACTTGAGGCATGCATGATAAGCAGGCATTCTACCACAGAGCTATAAGCTGGTTCTTGCTATCAGTATATCTGTATATTTGTGTTGTACATATGGGCAATTTTTATGGTTGCAGAAATCACTAGTTAATATGGTAGAGAAATACAAGTCCATATTTTTCTTTGAAACTTGGGGTTGTAAGACACATACATTTTTGACAATGAAAAATAGATAAGATTGTATTAAACCATGGCATTGATTTGCATTGTCCACACCACTAATTATTGCTGGCTATATATTTTCCTTTATGGAAATGCAAGTTTCTATTAGTTTGTGTTTTCTTTATTTATTTATGGATCTCTTTGCATGTTGTTTATACTAATCATTTCCCTCTCTGCTTTTGAAATGTCTTTCATTGACATTTGATTGCCTTTTCATTCTTATACCAATATTGGTAAAGGACAGGACAAAACAAACAGAAGGAAGAGTGTCTAAGAAAAGGTGTGGGAAACAGATACAGACGCAGACACCTATTCATTTGCACACTGAGAATTTCCATTAAAACACTAAACTTGGCATCATAATATATACCCAAAGGACCTGTAGAGTAAAATAGGAAAGGAAAAGCATTAATAAAATAGTTTAAAATAAATAAAATAAAAAGCATACTAAAATTAAGAAAAACAAAAGCACTGATAAGACATGAATTTGTTTACTCTTGGCTATCTACTGCTGGCATGCAGTGTGCCCTTAAGAGTTGCTTCCCCCAGTGAGAGTCCCATGAATAAAACTAAATTTTCATTCACAACAGGTTATCAATTAGAGATTACTTCTGTGTTAGGGATGGGGACGAGTGCTCACTTCTTTTAGTTCTAGAACCCCATTGTCTTACTTCAAGTTTCTATTGCTATGAAAAACTGTGACCAAAGCAAGTTGGAAGTGAGGGCTTACACTTCTACATCATAGTCCACCACTGAAGAAGACAAAGACAGCTGGGGACAGGAGCTGATGCAAAGGAATGATGATTAATGGCTTATCATGGCTTGGTCAGCTTGCTTTCTTAGAATCCAGGACCATTAGCCATGTGATGACACCACCCACAATGGGCTGGGCCCTCCCCCATCAATCACTAATTATAAAAATGCTCTACAGACTTGCGTGCAGCCTGATCTTATGAAAGCATCTGGGTTTTTGTTGTTGTTGTTGTTTCTTCATTTATTTATTTATTTATGTATTTATTTATTTATTTATTTATTTATTTATTTATTTATGATTTCTGCCTCCTCCCCGCCACCGCCTCCCATTTCCCTAGCCCTTCCCCGATCAAGTCCCCCTCCCTCGTCAGCCCAAAGAGCAATCAGTGTTCCCTACCCTGTGGGAAGTCTAAGGACCACCCACCTCCATCCAGGTCTAGTAAGGTGAGCATCCAAACTGCCTAGGCTCCCACAAAGCCAGTACGTGCAGTAGGATGAAAAACCCATTGCCATTGTTCTTGAGTTCTCAGTAGTCCTCATTGTCCGCTATGTTCAGCGAGTCCGGTTTTATCCCATGCTTTTTCAGACCCAGGCCAGCTGGCCTTGGTGAGTTCCCGATAGAACATCCCCATTGTCTCAGTGTGTGGGTGCACCCCTCGCGGTCCTGAGTTCCATGTTCGTGCTCTCTCTCCTTCTGCTCCTGATTTGGACCTTGAGATTTCAGTCCGGTGCTCCAATGTGGGTCTCTGTCTCTGTCTCCTTCAATTGAGGTTCCCATTAGCTTGTATCGAGCGACATAAAAGAATCCAGAACACCTGTGAAGGTCCTGTGCATACTGTCATTCTCTATGAGTTCATATATGCATCGGTCCTGTGGGGTCCCCTATTGCACTAGCATATCTTTCAGGCAGAACACCCTTGCAGATCAAAAGCTTGTGACTGGGTTGGTGTTTACATGTCATATTTGGTAGTGTGTAGTGGAGCTTTCTATGTCAAATACATTGGCACGAAGGGGTGAAAATTCTATTTAGGCACCATCTTGAGTTCTCTTTTTTCTTTGAGTTTTGTAGGTGTTGTCTTCAGCAATGAGGGCGTGCCTTCATTTTGTGAAGAGCAACCTATAGTCTTGGCAACATTCTGAGTTGTTTGGGGGTTCCCATGAGATCCCTTGGGCCAACAATTCACTTAGATATAACTCATTCCTGCTACTGGAAGATTCAACTGGTGACAAGAGATGAGCAAAGACGTATGAATTTAGAGGACACCTGGGTATTGTAGCCACATATCATAATAATGGTATGTTAACTCCTGGGGCCTATGAACTTTCTAGCTCTGGTTCTTGATCAGATTTGCATTTTTTCTTGTCTACAATACTTTCTGAATAGCTTTTCATTGGTCATGTTAATTTGGGGTTTCAAATGTTTCTTGTTTTGGAATATATGAGAAATGTCCTACTAGAATTTCACAGGCTACATTGTCTGTGACTTCAGTGTTTATCTGAGCTCCTTCTGCTCCATTGATAATAAATTTTGGGTCTTTCAATTCTCTCAAGTTTTTGGACATTGTGGTGTTTTTCATTTATGTGATCTTTGTCATTGTAGTATTTTTGTAAACCTTGTTCTTTAATATCTCATGTTCTATTTTTGATTGGTCAACTCTATATCTCAGGATTTTCAGTGTTTTTATTTGACTTATTGGGTTTTTCATATAAAAGATTTCAACTTTTTTCTTCAAAATTTCAGTTTACTTGCTGAGTTGTTGAAGGTTGTGATGCATTTTAACATATGTTGGTGGCTTCATAACTCATTTTTTCCTAATATTTCCTCTATGCTGCTAATTTTTCTCTCAGGGTCCTAGAATAAATTAATTTACTTGTTTGTATCCTTTTCATCTGCTACTTTCACCAATTTTAATATGTTTGTTTTAGGTACTTGAGTAATTATGATGCTTTGGATGTCAAAGTACATATTAAATTGTTTTTAAAAAATGTGTGTAGCTGTTACGAATAACATGTAGCCTTCAAAGTCTAAAATCTATTTTCTCTTATTTTACACAATATATTGCCAACTTCTTTTCTAAAAGATTTCTCTGTGTTCATTATATGAATCTGTTCTTCAAATTTGTGTTTTTAGATATTTGCTCCATATTGTTTTTCGATTCTTTCCCAAAAAGTATCCTTATTTCTGCTTTTGGCCTTGTCTCTTTTCTTATCCACAGAGCAATTATTACCCTCCTCCTAGTCATTTTAATAACATTGAATCAAATTATGTATTCATGGACTATTTTTCTATTATGTTTGCTATTCATGGCATTCTTTAGTAGAGTAAACCTCTTCTATTTTACATAGCTATACTTCTCAATTACATTAACATTTGGGCCCTTGGGCCCTATGATGGGACAGCCAGGAACTCCATTAGCTTGTCAGTCTGTGAAAGAGTTCTGTTCTTTAGTTTTGGAATTTCTCAAAGAGAAATTACTTCAGAAGAGACTCAGAAAATGATTCACTGTCCCTGGAGCTTCAGAAGAGGATGGTCTGGAAATCAAATTCCAGAGATCAATTGGTGTTTATTCCTCTTTTCAGGATTTTCAGATTTCTATTCAGAATGAAAGTTGAAATAAGTATGATGTCCAACACATGGCTCCTTTCTTCCTACTTTACTCTTTGAAGGTGTCTTCAGCCCCAGGTCAAATGCATCCCCTTTCCGGTAATCACAATTGCCTTTCCCTCCCACCTGGGATTGCTCTTTGGCTCCTATCACAGTTTTTCTGTCCTCTTTGGAAATCAACTACATTTTGGAAGTACCGAGAACATTTTCTAAACACTTAAACTGATTTGTGGGCTTTGAAATGACTTAAGAATTATTCAGAATTTTTTTTCATCTAGTGTAAAAATACACACAAGATGAATGATGAGCTTATATATGTATAGATATGAATCATTGATTAAATCATACCCATACAGTTTTAGGGTATAGGCTTTCAACTAATTCTGTCTTGTTCAATTCCAGGAACTGGGCAAGTGTAGAGAATAACTCTTTATGAAAATATTCAGTTATATAGAGCACGCACCAAAACATGTCCATCTAATGTAGGCTAACATTTGATCAGTTTTGCAAAAAAAAAAAAAAAAAAAAAAACCTAAAAGTAGACAAACATTCAAACATTTAGCTATAGAAAGCCATTTTCCTGGTTGGGGACAGAATTGAAATAAATTGCCATTTGGAAAGCAATTTGAACATTGACATCTAAGAGAAAGTCTGGCATAAAAAATAGGTGCTGTTAGCTAAATATAATCTATGTATAACCGATAGTCCCACACTGGGGAATAAATAGTCATCCTATTTTGGAGAACCAGTATTCTGTAATTTTATGAAGTCCCAAGTAATTGGCTTAAGTAAAACATTCTATGAATATTTTCCAGTCATGTTTATCAACTTCTGGGCTATTCAAGGAACTCATGCGTATACGCATGTGTGGGAGATGGGGTGGTCACAGCTAATGATGGGAAAGGGATCTGTGGAGTGCTTCCGGGCTGTTGCATCAAGGCAGTTTTCATGAGTTGACAAGAATCAAATGCCTGATGGGAAGTTCCCACTTCTTGAACGATGTTGACAAGAACAGCTGGGACCACTTGTTATTTAGTAGTATTGTAAAAGCAAGGATCTACACAGTGTGGATTAAACGGACAATGATTATGGCTTGCCTTTTAATGCTGTCGTGTTCATAGTTTTAGGACGTTAATAAACATAGTGATTACCTTATAAGTAATAATCATCACATTACCATGAAGTTACCTGCATTGTCTTTAAGACAATTGTCCCAATTGGCTGCTTTTGTACAATCAGTGCATTCGCTGTGTTTTTGCTTTAACAAAAAAATAAAATCAAAGGGCTTACTCCTCCACTTCTAGACACCAATATCAATGACATACCTTCATTTTACAACTTGCCCCAAGTGTTGACTGAAGGTACATAATTCACTGGTATTCTATAGTACTTGAAAGGAATAAACCTATTATAGTTCCTGTCTCTTAAAAACTTGTAAGATTTAACAAGACATAATCTATAATGGATATACTATTATTACAAATGGACTAGGTGATTTCCACATACTCCTGACATAAAGTTTTGATCATCAACTCTTTTTCCTTTCACTGATTGGCTTTTTTTTTTTGACTTTTGACTGACAGGTGTATCTAAATTTCAATTTCGAGCTCAAGAAATTCTATATTTAAACTTAAATTTCAAAATGTTAATGAGGTTTGAAGAGAAAATCAGCAAAGGAAATGTTCCTCGGCTGATCATGTTTTCCCTTAGAGAAAATCAAACGGACAGTTTGAATGCATATTATTGCTGTTTCTTGACCAAGAGTCATGTCCAAGTTAAAAAAAAAAAAAACCAAAAGCTAAAAAACCATAATTCTGTAGGTTCACTTGCGTAAGGTAGGACAGTGATAGCACAGTGACAGGACTTTCCCCATGCATTCTTATTGTTTGTGTGAAAAGATAAGTTTAAGACATCAAGTTCTGAATAAAACCCATATTCCCTCTACGCAGCACCACGAGTTATTTTGGGAGTTCACAGTGGGGGCTCCGGAGCCAGATTTCTTGGATTAAATTCCTATCATGTTCATTAGCTCTGTGATTAGATCACACGTATAAGTTCGCTGTTGCTAAATTTAAGAGGATACTAATAACTAGCTGACCATGATCGTTTCTAGAAATTCACTGTGATATTTCGTTAAAACTCGAAAGAAAAAAAATATGCGCCCAGAGAACTCAGTAATTCCACAGTTCATGGGAAATGGTGCTGCCTTTGACTTTCTGTGGCATTCCTACACTGGTGCAAAAAGGTTTGGAGGCTGTGGGAAAGTGGGAAAAGTTCCTGATCTTTTTCCAGCCTTCCTGCATTACTTAGGCACAACGTTATTATCCACTTAATGGCCTAGTATCTGGATAGATTTCCTGTGTTCGTAACAACTAAAAATTCATGTATTTACACATGCTTATAATATTTCTGACCATCAAATATGTAGAGATTTCTCATCCCCATACCAAAACGCTCTCATGTCTTTACTTCTGAAGACATACCAACTGCATATTCCACAGTCTAACTCAATTCTGACACTGTCTATCTGGAGATAGCATCCGACCTGCTATGGTTTGGTTGTGAATGTCCCCCGTAAACTCAAATGTTTGAACACTTGGTTATGCCTCAGTAATGTGCCTCACCGAAGGAACTGAGTCACTGGGGAGGCCAGCCGTGAGGTTTTTTATAATTCAGCCCACTTCCTGTTCTCTTCTTCTTTCCCCAAGTCTCTCTCTTTCCACTCCATATTCTCACTCTCATTCCTGACTTCCAATGTAACATGATCTTCTGCCTTGACAACCGTGATTTCCCGGCCCTGAGGATCTGTATCCTCAAACTGTCAATCAAACATAAACTCCTATGTGGTTTGAATGTGAGATGGGTTGTGCGGCAGAGCCCATTGTTTAAGTAGTTGGCCCTCAGGTGGTGCTTGTCTGGACATCTATTTGGAGGCAGAGCTTCTTGGCAGAAGTGGGTCACTGGGGATAAGGCTTGAACTTTATAGCCAAGCACTGCTTTCTGTTCATAATATCTTTTTATTGAGATGTGATATTTGTACATTATGGGGGACAATGAATTTTATTATATGCATTTATTAGATAAACATCAAATCAAAGTAACTAGGATATCTGTCATCTTAAACTTTTGACATTTCTTGTTTTCTCTTAAAATATATTTTGAAATTAAAGTATAATTACATTATTTATGTATAAATATAACAACAAGACTGTGAGAGAATCTGCAGTTTCTACAAGAGGGGTTGGAGGAGGGGTTGAAAATTTAAAAAATTTATCTTTTTAATTAATTAATTAATTAATTAATTACATTTTATGTCATGTTCACTTGACTTCCTGGAGGCAGCTAAAGCGAAAAAAATATGAAGGGCTGAGGGATGGCCCAACTGTCCAAAGCCTTTACTACTCTTGCAGAAGTTTTGAATTTGGTTCTGAGCACCGTGCCAAGTAGGTCAGAATTGCCTGTTAACTCAGCTCTAGGGAATCCAATGCCTCCGCGGACACCTATACTCACATGCACGTTCCCACTCACATATTCCACCCCCCACATAAAAATAAAAGAATCTCAAAGATAAATGAAAAGCAGATTTATGACCTAAGTGACTGTATTTTCAAGAGACAATCTCTGCCTCATATTTTTGAAAGGAAGTAACTAATCTGAGGAGTCAGGTCAGAAACGCTCTACATGGTGGCACACGCTTGTCATTGCTTCTGCCTAGGAAGCTGAAGTAAGATACCCAGTGGGAAGCCACCCTAGGGGACATAGGGATATTCTGTGTCTTAAAAAAAAATAAGAGACAGAGAACAAACAAATGAAAACCAAGAAACTTTGTGTATAAACTGTTCCACCTTGTGCATTTTATTGTTTGTTTTCTTACACCTTAGTGAAAAACTAAACTTTGAGATTTCAGCCTAGAAAACTTCACTACATTTAAAATTCCCCAAAACTTTTACTGTTCATTTTTAAGTTTATAGTGATGTATAACAGGAATCTAAATCTGAGTCTTTAATCTCCATTAATGTGATACCTCCTCATTCATGTGCCATCATTTATTTTTAATTTTTGCCTTTGTTTTTCTGACAGGACAAAGTACTTTTCTGAATATAAATTTACTGAGTTTTACATTTTTCTCTTCAAACTGCCTTAGATCTTTCTCCGCTGTCTTCTGGATTTTAGGGTTGTGTCCTTGAAATATGATAATCCTTGTGTTGAGGTTTTTAAAATTTTTCTTTGTTCTTGATTTTTTTTAAAAAAATGTCTTTATATTTTTTCTTGGAATAAATACAGAAAAATCTATTCTGTTGGGGAATCTCCTATGTTGTGGTCTCATTGTTTCCATCTTGTGGCTCCCTCTGCATCTGGGAGCAGCGCTAAAGTTGGCCTGCTAACACTTTAGTATTCTCCTGAAGTTTCTTTCTGACTGTCCGCACAACTCTCCACTCTGTGTTTTTATTTGAAATCTTATTGGCTTACTTTTTCTTTTAATCAGATTTTACCTAATTATGTTTCTGCGCATTTTTATGTCTTTTTCTTCCCTGAATGTGAAGGTCTGCTTGTCTTTTAAAGAGGCCATTTTGTATTTGTTTTATACATTATTCAAAAATTTCTTGTATTTAAAACTTTAGTAAGGGAGTGGATTGATTTTAGAGTTTGCTCCTCCATATTCTGAAATTAGGAGTCCACACTTGGTGTGTGGTCTGAGTCATCCTTGTTGCACAAATACGGATCCAGACCCAGGGTCATTTGATTTTGTCCCTCTTGTTCATTGGAAGTGTCTACCAATGCATTTGTTGATGATTTCCAGACCTTTAGGAAGAGGACTTTTGATGTTCTTTACTTCCTGCCATCTTACTTGTTTCAAACAAGCTATGCCTTAATCTACTTCTTGCCTCTCTCATCCAACTTTTTGGTTCCCAAACTGACACAGCATAGACATTTTATTTCCAACGCATTCTTCTGCCTCTGAAGTTCCCAGACTATATAAGTTCTATTAGTTACTTTTCTCCTTGATCGGACAAAGCCATTTAAGGAGAATGGGTTCTCTCTTGAGAACTATGAGCCAGACTTTGAGGGACTACAGTTCACTGGAATGGGTGAGGAAGCCATGGCGGTAGGAACTAGAGGCTGTTGTCCACACAGACTTCTCAGTCAGGGATCCCAGAGTGATGAGCGCCACTGCTCAGCTTCTCTCTCCTTTCAGTTAAAGTTGGGATTCCAGCTCAAGAAAAGGTACTGCTGACACTTAAGCTGGGTATTCCCATTTTAATTAACCTGATGAAGAACATACGTTATGGTTAGAGGTTTGTTTACATGGTGATTCTAAACCTGTCGAATTTGCTATTAATATTAACCTCCATACAAACCAGCACTGGACTCCTAGTTCATTCCCTGCACTTCCCAGAATGCATTGCATTACCATATAGCTCTCTTTTTCCCCCCCCATTCTAGTCACCTACTGAGATTTGTATAGCTCTCCTACAATGAAGAAAACAAACAAATTGTAATATGAGGGAAAGTTGAAATATTATCTATTGTCTTCACTGGGATAATTTAAAGAATAGGATAGCATGTATTTTCCTCTCTCAATACAAGTGTTAAATTTCCGAGTCAGAATAAATGTTTGAAAGTATTAATGAAGACTATTTCTTTAATCATAGTCTAATCAAGTTTTTCTAGACTGTTTTAAATAGGTCTTGGCTTTGGAACTTCCGCATTCATCACTGTATTTATTGTCTTAGCAAGGATCCTATTTAACCAAGATGCCCACACTATAGATAATAACTGGTCCCTTGTCCTCCACCTAAATCTCTACCATCAGATCATTCTGTTCTGTTTATAGTAAAAATCATTTACATTGGCTTATACCTTATCTTCTCTTACTCCACATGTTTATATTATCAATGTTCTGATCATTAAACTCCTTTCCTGACTTCCTGCCAAGTCTCTTGGTGGTAAATTCTTATATTTTCCTGATATTTTTTGTCTGATGTTTTCAGAGATTTTATAAAATAACGAATATAGCAGAATTATAAATAAAACATACCTAGAAGAAGTGAATATCAGAGGCATATATGTAGCTGTGCGGATTTCAATATTGACAAAAGGTTTCATAAACTGATCACTTGATCAATCAATATGTAGATAGACAGGCATACTGTACAATGATAACAGAACAAACAAAGCAGAAACAGAGGGAAAAAGTAAATGCTTGGAAGCATTCAACAGCATTTGTATCTGTGGAGTTTGAGATCAGTTTTTGATACTCACTCGTTTTCCCCAGAAGACATTGCACATAAAAGGGAAACTGGGTCAACTATAAAATTCACATACCCATACCCAGAAGACAAAGCAAAATAAGTTCTCAAGAAAAGATAGCTATTTGGGAAAATAAGACCAGACAGGAACTTTTCCCCAGGAATCACTTTCAGAGCATTAAAACAAATATGAGATCCATCTGCACAGCCAGTGTCCACTTTGCTCACTCACTTGGTCTACACCTGACATCAAGAAGCATGAAGAGCTGTAAAGTACAAGGAAATCCTGCACGGGTCAGCAGCGCCCTTCATGGAAGTTTTCATTCTTGCTCCGTGTATCTTTCATATTTTCTGGAATAACATTTAAATGACTTAACCCTAAATAAATAGTTGCACTGATCTCCTTCTAGATAATTTCTGTTGTGAGACATATTTGAAACCTATACATTCCAAACACAGTATTAGATTTAGAAGAATCTACCTCACATTTGTATTTGTTTTTTCTTAATTTTTGACAGAACATTTTGTGATAAGACATTCTAATTATTCTCTGATTACAAATTTATTTTCTTTCCCTTTAAGTATTTATAATGGAAGTATATAAGTAACACTATTTAGACTAACCAGTTTTGGTAGTAATTTTGTATTCTTTAAAGATATTTAATAGGAATTTTTGGGGGTGATATTTATATCATTGCTCCCTTCTGTTTAGGCAGCCAAACTTTTCCATGTACCCTAATTTGTTTTCTTTCAAATTCATGGAATGAGACAATAACATTGGCTCTGCCTAATCCCTGCAATTGTCAGAGATGCAAGTTGTAGAAGGGCTCTTGTTTGTTCCCAGTCACCCAGACTCCTGAAATAATCACTCAGAAACTATATTATTTGCAATACTGTTTGACCAATAACTTAAGCATATTTTTGGCTTACTCATATTTTATATTAATCCATTTCTATTATTTTATATTTTACCATGAGGCTCATGGCCTACTGGCAAGGTTCCAGCTGGTAACTTGTGTCTTTTCCTCAGGCGACTCCATGGCATCTCCCCTACTCTGCCTTCTTTCTCCCAACATTCAGTTTAGTGTACTCCACCCCTTGTCCCCCACCTAGATCTACTCTACCCTAACATAGGCCAAGGCAGATTCTTTATTCATTAATCAATAAAAGCAATACATCTACAGACAGAAGGATTTCTCAAACCAGATAGACAGAATATTTCAGTGCATCTTAAACTTCCATAAATAAAACCTTGTATAAAATAATTGGTTGCATGATGTACAGCATCATGGCTCACTCGTGACTAGCCATTTGCAGTATAAATATTCAATTTATTGAATGCTTACTGAAGTAAAGTGTCTTTGGTTAGCCAAGGTGGCCTCATGAATAACACGAATCAATTGGTCTTTTCATGAGCACTAAAAATACCTCCTTTACTAGTCAGAATTTGAACCTATGCTTAACCCAAATCATGTTTTATCCTTCATACTATTTACATGGAAGAACTCAGAAAAAAAAATAATTGCTCTTAAACTTAGTTTCTACTGTGTGAAAGAGAAATGAATATTTATCTTATGCGGTTATTTTGGAGGTCAGTGTAGCCTAAGTAAAAACAGAGAAACTGATGTTTGGACTTTGGAGGATGGATGCTCATTGTTGGGTGTCTCTAAAATGTAGAACTGTGGCAGACTGTAGACTGAATCAGTAAATATCCCATCCAAATGCCCGCATTACACTGTGGCATTGACGAAACCATACTTGTCAGCTGTCTAAGTCTCTTTCCTTTTGTAATTTTCTTAACCAAGGGTAAGCAGCAAATGTATCTCTTGTTGCCTCTATGGCTGGCTTTTTTACGACAGTGTGTCTTTGGCTGTCTTCATTTTTTTCAGAACTTCCACTGTTGAGAAGTCAACACCAAAGCAATGAGAAAACACCATAAGCAAGACTAAAGCTCCCAGTTCATAGCAGATTCCCAGTTATTAACCATGTGTGTGAGATGTTTGGAAGCAATGATTCCCATCTCACTCAAACCTTTAGTGAACTACAGCCCCAGATGACCTGTCTGTTAACTACAAAACCTTTCTCCAATGAAAGAGCAGCCCACTACAGCTTATCTATACTCCCAGGTAAAGAGATCATGCTGAAGACACTGACCATGATTTCAAAGCGTTACACTTTGGGAAAATCTGCTGTAATAGCTATAAGAGTGAGCATATAACAAGTGCACATTTCATTAGCAAGCTGTTGACTGTGCTCCCTGTAAAAAGTGAAGTCGTGCCAGTTCAGAGTCCAAGATCAGCACAGGCCTAGTTACTGTTCATAGAACCTATCGTAATTGATATGCTCAGATAGAAGGTGAGCTGTATGCTTATCTTCCTAAGTTGACCTAATGATAAGGGATCAGAATATGGTTCTTGTTAAATTCTTTATATTTCAGGCATTAGATATGTCTGAAGAGTTGAAATATAACTATTTCGTGACATTGGAAAGTAGGAAAAGTTCTATCACTTATTTATTATTTCATGTAGTATGTTGTTTTAAATATGTGTAAATCAATATTAATGAAACAAATATTGAGATAGACAGTTAATTGGTATACCTTCAGTCCATATATTAAAGTTGTCAAAATGCTATAGGTTTTTACATTAAGATATAAGAAATGACCGGATGAATTAAGCATAGGTAAGTGGTATAAGGTCCCTAAAAATATTTTCCATTTGAACGAGATTTTGAATAAAAAGAAAAGAAAGCTAAGTCATAATCTGAAAGATTTTGAAACAATAGTATTTATAATTGGAAAAAAATTATTCGCAATGCACATATCTGATAGAGAGTCTGTGTGATGAACAGACAGACGTCACTATGAGTAGTCAATAGGTAATGGTTTCTTTACAAGACAACAAAGCAAATAGTGTAAACCAATTATAGCATACAAGACAAATATGATTATCATTTATAGTAACTATGATAATTTAAATTAGAACTACAAGAGATTATCACTGCAGACCTACCAGGATGCCTAAGTAAAAAGCTGATCGAACTACTAGAATTTTTATATATCTCTATTGAGACTATGAAATGGAATGGCCACTATGGAAAATTGTTGGCAGCTCTTCATGAAGTTAAATAAATAGCACATGATATAGCAATTTCACTTGTAGTTGTTTACACCAGAGAAATAAAAATATTTTTTCACCAAAACATTTCTCGGAAATATCTATGAGAGCTCTATTTCTAATAGCCTCAGAATGGCATAGGGGGAGTTTCATATAGCAGCGATAAACAATAGTAATTTCTTATGATGAATTTTGTGACTCAGGAATGAAAAGCAACAAGTTACTGAAGCACTCAAGAGGAATGAATGTCAGAAACATTTTTCTAAGCAAACACAGGCATGGAAGGGGAGTAGACACATATAATTCCATTTTTATGAAACTCTGAAGGTGCTAAGATGAATCTGGAGTGACAGGGTGGATTAGAAGGTCATCTAAGCCCTTGGGTCGTGTGTAGTGCATGTGGGGACTGGGTGAGCAAGGTACTGGGCTGTTCTGATCGAGAGAGGGAATAAAGAGAATTTTGTGGGATGATAGAAATATTTTGTTTTGATTGTTCTTGTGTTTTTTCCATGTCATGCATTATTTGTCAAAAATTAAGCTCTCTAATAAGTTTGCTGAGTTCTAGTTTATACAACTTATACCTCAACAAAACTTTTTGAAAAGGAAAAAAGAAGCCAAACGCCCTAAAACTGTGCTCAAAGTCACAGGAAGGCATACGTTTTGCAACCCCTTGGGATTGCAGAAGAAAAAGTAGCTGACCCTGACCAGAACACAGACACCCAGTTCATACCAAAGGCAAAGGACAGACCCATGCCTTCCCCTGCACTTACTTTTCCTGTTCTACCCTAATGAATCCCACCACTTCTCTCTTCTCTGTCCCACTCTTCCAAAACACCTGCTTCAACAATGCAGTAAGTACTCTCTCACAGAGCAGGGCTGCAGGGTCTGATACCCAGTCATCATGGAGTCAGACCCTGAGGTGCAACCTCCCAGGAGAAAGAAGTCTACTATTGCTGTCAATGTTGGTCTCAATTTTTACTTGATACTTCCTCTTACAAGCTTAGTTCTTACACATGTTAGCAGACACTAGCACTGAGTGTGACTCCAACCATATGGCCTCAGTTTACCTGTATTCAAGGTTATATATTACTATGCTATTTCTTGAAAATGTGTGGGTAAAAATTCCAGGATGGAATAAGATTTATGCACAATCAAATAAATTACATCAGTATTATATTTTATTTAAAATGTTTTAATCTGGAGATTGGTTTAATCTTCACTTTCTATTCACCCCCTGATATTTAGAGTGAAATCAAAATTGATGATAAAATCCCCTTCATTTGTGGCAGGGGAGGGTAAATAAACAAAATTGTGAAATATAACAGCGCACTCTGTTCTTTTGGTGAGCGCTGCCCTTAAGGTTTTATCAGAGCTAACCTGACTTGTGGAGAGGGATTCCACATGGTGGCTACTAGCTCTCACCCACTATGCAGACAGAATGCAAGCCACAAGTACAGGTCACTTTTCACCCTGACTCACCTAAGCATGTCCGTGTAACAAAGGATGGAGACAAAGACATGTGTACTAGTTTCCAGTCTTATCATTTGTCTACAGGTTCTCCACCCCACTTTCCCAACACATCACAGGCATATTGACATATTGACAGGCGTATCCCCAGTATTGGATACAAAGTACCCACCTATCAGGAACAAGTACTAAGACATAAAAGGCAAAAGAAATAATAATAATAATAATAATAATAATAATAATAATAATAATAATAAATAGTAGTAGTAATACCACCTCTGTCTAAAGGTACAAATCAAATAACAGACAGGACAGGAATTGAAGTCTCAGTAGCATGGCTTCCTAAACATGAGCTGAATAAGGACACCACCAATAAACTTGCCCAAGTACATGGGGAAAAAGCCCATGAAGACTCATCCCTACACAAAGAAGTACAGTCAGCTGTGGAAAACTGAGAGCAGGAGAGGGCGTCTTCCCTGGGGAAGAGCACACCAATTGGTTAACCAATTCCAAATGGCCATCCCTGAAAACATACATACAAGTAACACTGTACAGCTGTGTCAGGTTATATTTAGGAATATATATGTACACACACACACACACACACACGCATGTAATAACAATTAGTAAAAGAGGCCACAAACTGAAAGGGAGCAAGGAGGAATATATGGAAGGTTTAGAAGGATAAAATGGAAGAGAGAAATTTTGTAACATAGTCTCAAATTTAAAATTAAAAGTTCTATTAAAACTAATAAATTCAATGAAGCAGTAGAGTAAAAGAAGCAACATTGGGCTTGGAAGGCTTGCTCAGTGCTCAGGTACACTTGTTGCTTAATCATGAACAGAGTTTGGATCCTGGCATCCACCTCAGGAGGCTCACAAGCTCCTGTATCTCCACACCTTAGAGAAATCAATGCCTTCTTGTGGACTCTTCTGGCAGCAGCAAAACGATATGTAATAAATTCAGAAACACACAAACACATAGTGTGCATGCACTTGAACACTCATAAATAAAAAAACTTAACATCAAAATCAACATACAGACCTAGGCTACAGGTGACGGAGAGATGGCTCCGAAGTGAAGAACACTGGTTGCTCTTCCAGAGGACCCAGGTTACACTTGTATGGTGTCTCACAGTTGTTCATAACTCTAGTTCCACGGTTTCAATTCCCTCTTCTGTCTTGTGCCAGAAAGTTTTTAAAATTCTAATTTAAAAAAAATAAATATTAAAAAAGACAGGTGCATTTCTATTTATAAGTAAGGAATACTCTGAAGAGAAACGTTCTGAAAGCCATCCTATTTACAGATGCATCAAAAGAACCAAGTATTTAACAATACATTTAACCAAGAAAGTATACTATCTGTTTATTCAAAATGAGAGATTATTGATAAAGGAAATTGAAGACATAAATAAATCGAAAGTTTCCTATCCTCACGGTTCAGAAGAATTGATATTTAAAAAAATGTCCTTACCATGCAAAGTGATTTACTGTTGATCCTTTCAAAATCCCAAACGTGCATTATGCTACAGAAATAAGTCCTAAAATTTATATGTAACCACAATAGAGATCAAAGCAAGCTTGAGAAAAACAAGAAACACTCAAAGTATTAGTGAGAGTAGCATCTAAGTACTATACTGGCATAAACATGAGAAACAGACCGACGGAATAAGAGAGAGTTTAGAAATAAGTACAGGTGTTTGTAGTTATCTCGCCTTTGGCGAAGAATCTAAGGATACAAAGTGGAGAAAAGATACTTTTTTCAAGGGTTAATTGTACCAGGTTTTTTCTTTTGGGTCACCAGCCAGCTCTCCAAATCATGACAAGGAGACTTCTTATTAGTTATTAATTCTTGGCCTTAACTTATGCTTGTCCCACTAGCTCTTATAACAATCTGTTTCTATTCATCTGCATTGATGCTATTTACCATTCTTTTTTTCTGTGTATCTTACTTTCATTGCTTCTTATGTCTGGCTCAAGTGAGTACTTCTCTTTCTTCCTCTCTCTTTCATCCTCCTTCTTCTGTCTCTGTCTAGATTTCTCCTCCTAGTTATTCGTTCTGCCCACCAGCCCACCTATCGCTCTCCTGTCTAGTTATTGGCCATTAAGCCCTTTAATTTCCCAATCAGGTGCCTTAGGCAAGCAAGGTGAAATAAATGCAACACATCTTTACATAATGAAACAAACACATCATAAACAAATGTAACACATCAGTTGATACTGGAGAAACTGAATAATCAAATATGGAAATAATTAAATTGGTCACTCTTTTAGACGCTAGTCACTTTTGATTGGGGATGTTAATGTAAGGTTTAAAAATACGAAAAGACAATATAAGAGATAATATTGTCATCCACGTGGGTTATGAAATGAAAACACAGTCAACAGAGCAGAAGTAGATGATGACATCCCATTCAGACCACAAAGCTTCATAGTAAGAAGATACTTGAGGATAAAAAAACAACAACCAGCCAGTCTGTGGTGGTGCAAGCCTTTAATCCCATCACTCACAAGGCAGAGGCAGGCGAATCTCTGTGAGTTTAAGGCCAGCGTGGTCTAAAAGAGCTAGTTACAGGACAGCTAGGACTGTTACACTAAGAAACTTTGTCTCAAAAAGAACAAAAACAAATAAACAAAAAGCAACAACCAGACTAGGCATGGTGACCTTTAATTTCAGAACTCAGGAAACAGAGGGAGGCAGATCTCTGTGAGTTCAAGGCCTACTTGGTCTACATAGTGAGTTCTAAGACAGTCATAGCTATATATGAGACCCTACCAAAAAATAGTAACAACCCATGAAATTATAGAAGATATTTGCTGATAAAAGGTTAATATTCCAAACGAATACTTGCTATCATACAATGACATGAAATGAAAGTACCAAAACAAATAAAGTTGACAACAAACTCATCAAAATAGGCATCTAAACACACATTTATTTCCCAAAGAAGAGATACAAATGCCAGTTATAGATAGCATAAGGGTTGAAAGTTATTTATTTTAATTGAGATAAAATCAAAATGGCAATGATCTATCACACTACTTAGGGTGGTTTTAGCAAGCTGGGAGTCTTGCTCTTGGTTGGGAGGAGGGTAAAATAGGGAGCAGCTGCGGCAAAACGGTGAAAATGGGATGGAAGTTCCTTTTTTTTTTTTTTTGGCAATGCCACTCTGGGGTATCCCAAAAGAGGTAAAATCAGGATTTTAAATAGCTATCTGCTCCAGGCATATTGTAGCTTATTGTTCATATAGCTAAGTTACAAAAATAGTGTCTATTGACAGTTGAATGGAGGAGTAAAATGATGTGTACATATGCATTGGGTTATTCCTTAGTCCTGAACAGAAAGCAGTCATGTCATCCTTTTTGTGATAAGGCAGTAAACATGGAACACATCACACTAAATGACAAACATAAGGGAACCAAGGGACAAATAATGTGTTATCTACTTGTATGAAGCTTCTGAAACAGTTAAATTCATGGAACTGCAGAATGTAATGGTGATTGTCAGAGACAGAAGGTTGGGAGAAATGAGGAGTTGTTTATTGTGCATAATATTTCAGATAGACTGGAGGATAGTCTATATGCCATACTGCATGTTGCCTATAGCTGGGAACATAACACTGCATTTCTCAATGTGTTATTAAGACAGAGCTCAGGGGAGAAACCATTCTATCCAACAAGCATAGTGATAATAGCAAATGGACAGAAGGAAGCTTTGAGAATGTCTTCTAATTTGACTCTGCTGATGGTGTCAATGTATACTTGGATATGTCCAAACTTATTAAATGTACACCTAAAATACATAGAGTTTTTTTGTATCTATGTTTCACCTCAACAAACATGTGAAATATAAATCAATCATGATACTAGGAAAATTTAAATTTGTGGGATGGTTTTAGTTATCTACTTAAAATATCCAATGTCCTTGCATAGGCACAGATATGCAGTAGAAAGATTTTAGGCATGTGATCAAGATCATCAAATGTTTGTCTGAATAAAAAGTAGAGAATAATGTAATCTTTGGTTTCAATCCCCAGGTTCTCAACATGGAGGCCCTTAAACTATATGTTCTGGTGGCTCAAGTTGACCATTGCTCTGGACTTATGCATATATATGTATAAGCCAGATCACATCCTATTGTCTGCAAATAAGATGTAGGGTACTTGGCTACTTCTCCATCACCAAATCTGCTTGTTCTCCACCATATCCCACCATGATGATAATGGACTAAATCTCTGAAAATTAAAAGTTTTAAAATTAATGTTTAATTAATTAAATGTTTACCTTTATAAGAGTTGCTGTGGTCATGGTATGTCTTCACAAGAGAAACCCTAACTAAGACACATAAGATCATGGTACATCATTGGGGAGAGAATTTTATATTACTATATATTGGTCTGTCTTTTCCAATCTTCCAAGAAGTATATCACAAACATTCCTTTTTTTAAAAAAAAATATTGAGGTTTATTTTACTTATATTTCTGTGTATGTGTACTTGAGGGTGGGTGCTGACAGAGGTTCTGGAGCTGAACTAAACCCTGGTACTGTGCTAGAGTAACAAGCAATCGTAACCGTGAGGTCAGCATGATTTATTTTCTAATAGATGTATATTTTGGTGTTTCCCCCCACCTTTAAGAGTTTTTTAAATTTATTTTATTATTTCATCTGTATGTGTGTTTTATTTGAATGCATCTCTATGCACTATCTGTGTGCCTTGTGCCTATAGAAGTCAGAAGGGGACAATGGATCTTGTAGACTGGAGTCACTGATGGCTGTGAGACACTAAGTGGGTGCTGGGGATAAATCTCTGTTCCTCCTCAATAGTCACAAGTGCTCTTAACCACCAAGCCAACTCTTCAGCTCATACTTCACCATTCTTAATGGGGAAAAAAAGCCTACAAATGATGGCTGCTGTCACAGTAAAGTTTATAGTTTCCAACCTGAATTGGGTCTTGAATATCACGTAATGTTTGTCCCACACTGATGTACTTTAACAGTCCTCATTGCACACAAAATATTTACTACCTTTTTGTTATCCCAAATACCTTACCAGAGGGAGCTGGCTGTTTGTTTTAATCATTTTAATGCTTTTTATTTCTATATCTGTGCAGTTTACTGACTCTTTAATAAAAAAAAATCTCACTTTCACCTCTTTTCTCTCCTAATTCTTCTTGACCACCACAAGTGGAGTTGATCACTTTCATATCTTGCAAATAGCATGCTGTAGGAAATCATACAGTCAATAGCCTTTATGTTAACTGCCCACTGGGGGGTGGCCTCTTATACTATTTATGCTGATGAAAATCATGGTCCGGCCTCTTTTCCAGCTGCGAGATTCAGTTTCTGTTCTCCATTCCAGTGGAGGATTCTCATTTGTGAGTCTATCCATAAATAAATACCAGTCTGTTATTCGCAATTTTGAGCTAGTGTGGGATTTCTTTTAAGCATCTTTCTTCAAGGGCATCTTTTAAAAGTCTGTCCATAGCGACATACTTGATACAATTGTTTTCTACCTGTCTGTGCACTTGCAGAAGCTACCATTTGAGTAGGGCACTAACTATGTTTCATTCAGCTTTGCATCCATGGAATTAAAACACTGTGCTGCTTGGTGCACACAGAAAACTGTAGTAGGCAGAAGTCTCTTCTGTTAGTTGAGAAATTTTCATTAAGGAAACCACATTTAACCCACTTAGTATTGGTTTTGTGAGTTATTATTATTATTTAGAGCTGTGTCCTCTTTTCCCTCCCATTCTTTGTACACTTTAGTTATGATTAGTTCTGTTCTTTTTATATTTGTAAGATTCCATTCTCCTAGAGTTGGCAAAGCAGTGTGATGTTTTTCTGAAGCAGCTACCGACTTTATGTTTCTGACTACAAGAAGTATGGATATAATAGAAGAAAAATGAAGCCCCTTCAAGAAATATTTGGACTCAAAAACAAGATCTAAACCATGTGGGTAATTCCATCTTCTCCCAACAGGGACAAAACCCCAAACCTCATGAATGAAACACCCTATTCTCAAAGTGTTCAGAAGACAAGTGAAACCTGAAGTTCTGGAAATTTCTCTGACCTCAGACAATCTTCAGAAAGAAGAGGCGGGGGTGAAGCTCTGTGTTGATTTCCCACTTAGAACAGGCCTTTTTTTTTTTTTTTTTTTTGTTAGGAGCATTAAGAATGAGAGAAACTAATTTGTAGTTATATAACCTTTTATACTTCCAACAATTTATGGATTAAAATAATTAAAAGCTACTATTTTCACAGTTTTCCAAAAAGTACCATACTTCATGAACTAGAGTAATCATATTAGACAATAGATCTCTTGAACTTTTTCTCCTGTGTAATAAAAATTTTGTACCCTTTTAGCAACACAAAAGATATTATTGAAGAGCAAAGACCAATTCTCTAGGGGAGAATAGCTATTATAATGCGATAGAAATTGAGAATACAGCTTTGAGTCAAAAGAAATAAACAGAGCAATGTGATAGAACATAATAGAATAGACGAAGATAAAATGGACTGGATGACAAGAATTGGTGAGGGGTGTGGAAAGAAGGCTCACATGCTATCTATGCAAGCATGGAGCATGTATTTGCATCTCTAGATCCTTTGTGAAAACCCAGGGGTATTGACTTTGACCATTCTCAGTGAAGTAAAGTGAAATCTCAAAGAAATTTAAATTTGCATTTCCCTGACAGCTAAGGATGCTGAGCGTTTGAAGATTGTTTCTCAGACATTTGTGTTTTTATCTTTTGAGAACTCTCTGCTCATATCCGTACCCCATTTTTAATTGGGTTGTATATTTTCTTGATATTTGTGTGCGTGTTTTTGATTTTTAAAAATATATTTTAGATACTAAGCTTATATCAGATGACAATTAGTAAAGATCTTTTCCCACTCTGTAAAATGCTGCTTTACCCAGATAATGGTGTTCTTTGCCATGTAGAAACTTCAGCTCTATGAGGTCCCATTTATTAATTCTGATCTTAGTGCCCATGGTAACTAACAGTGGGTGTTCTGTTCAGAAAAAAAATTCCCATGCCAGTGAGTTCAAGCCTATTTCTCACTTTCTTCTTTTTAAGATTCGGGGTTCATGGCCTTGTGTTAAAGTCCTTGATTCATTTACAGTTGAGTTTTGTGGAGGGTCATAAAAACTGATCTATTTTCATTCTTCTACTTGTAGACATCCGGTTTGATTAGCACCATTTGCTAAAGATACGTTCTTTTCTTCAGCGTGTATTTAAAAATAAGGTATCCACAGGTGTGTGAATTTATGTCTATGTCTTCAATTCTATTCCATTGATCAATGTGTCTGTTTTTATTACAGTATCATGTTACTTTTATTACTATTGTCTTGTTAATTTAACTTGAAATCTGGGATGCTGATACCCCCAATAGCTTTACCTTATAAGGTAACTAACAAAGTTGTGACTGAATAATGTGCAGAGGATGAGAAGTGGTTTAGGAAAGGGATCCAGAAATCATAGTTTAGTTTCAGTTGCACACAGCTATGCTATAATATAGCATGATGTTAAGGAGGCAGGTGGTTATAGAAGTCTGAGCTTCAAGGAAGAAGTCTTTGAAAGAATAATTAATGTCATTCTTTGATTTAATAGAGAGCAGGAAATGCAACGTAGAAAGAAATCACTGTGTTATATTTTTGTTGCTTGGCGATGGTTGAATGTTATAAAGTTTTTCATGCCAAGTTGTTTGTCATGTGTTGGAAACACTTCCTTTCTTAGGTTTACCTTCAGTGCCATTGGTGGCTGGGACTACACAACATGGGCTTTTTTTACGTGAAGTCAAAGACATTACTTCAAGAAAAGGAAATGTATGATGATGATATAATACATTCAATACATGTCTTATATGGCTAGGCAGAACTTAGTTCCAAGAGACTTTAAACTTTTCTCTTAACTTTAACTCCTAGACATGATAAAAATAGCAATAAGTCCTCCACTTCAGATCTATTGACTTTACCCACACAGTGCCAACTGTTCCTTTGCTGCATGTTTCTTTCTTCATTGCTTTTTTTTGTTTAACTGACTTGTGTTTTTTCGAAATAAAAATCTCATAATTCCCAAGCTTTCCCCTTTGTATCTATTTATAGTGTCTCTTGCCTGCACTGGGAGATTAATGAGAGCTTTGTAAAATGAACGTCTCATGTGTAGCAATAGTTTTAGAAACACTGATTGAAGTAAATAGTTGAAAAGCTTACAACTTTTCGGACTTTCAGAAGACAAAATGATTTCGTTTAAAAATCTGCAGAATAAGGCAATAAGATGGCTCAGAAGGTAAATGTGCTTGTTGCCAAGTCTGATAACCCAACTGGGATCCCTGGAATGTATGATAGAAAAGACAACCAAAACCTCCAAACACACACACACACACACACACACACACACACACACACACAAATGAGTTGGGGTGCATAATAAATAAATGCAATAAAAAGAAACTGCTATAAAAGAAATCCAACATCAATTATCTATATTGGAAAGAAACCTATATTCAGAAAGTACTTCCGGCATATAGCATTCATGCTCCCAGAATATGATTCTACTTATCTTTAAAATGGAAGAACTATGTGTCCTTATTAATAGGAACGCATTTTATGAGGCGTTTCATACTAGGTGCTCTGTCGTCTTGGTTGATTAGCTGACTTATTGTGCTTATTTGTTGCTGATTCTTGGTTTCATTTTCTGAACATAAAATAATTCATTGCTTTCTCCCTTTTTTATTGAGCATGAAATTCTTATAACTCTCCACTGAATGGAACAGATACCTGAACCTTTTTGTTTTCAAGTGCTATAAAGTATTATGGTTTTTCAGGCATGTAGAGTTTTAATAATTGCTTCTGTGATGTTGCTAAGAACTTTCTCACAACTCAATAATATCACAATCTCCTATACATTCCTTCCTTTCATTGACTTAATTATCTCCATATTGAGAAAATAGAAAAGACACAGTCTTATTTAATATCAAGACGTCTTAGCTATACATCAACAGTAACTGTAGATTTCATTGCTGGAAGACCTACAGCGCATCTTTTGATGTGTTCACACCCTCTCTTGAGACTTGGCTCCTACCCTCCTCATGGCAAGTGCTCAAAATCTTTATGTCTATTTACATAGCAACAATTCTCCTTGAATAAAAATTCATTTTAATTCTAAGCATTTAAGTACAAGCCAAACTGAAATTCCTTGGTAATTTACCATCATGTGGAATCATAACCTGGCATAAATTACTTGCAAATAAGGACGGAAGTTTAATTTCCAGTTTTATCTTCAGACACTTGAATTTATATAGTACATGTGTCTTTAGACTGAACTACTTATTCTAGCATTAAATCATCTGTTATCTTTGATATCTGATATCTTTGAGAGATACTGGTAAAAACTGATAATGAGATATCAGAAGCAGTGACTATAGGGATGCAAGTTCAAGCAAGGGATAGCCATGATTATAGAACAACACCAGAAATTATAAAGACAATATGGGGGAAAAATTCCCACTAGAGCTCTCCAAAAGAAACAAACTACTGATACCTTGGCTTTAATTTTTGGTTGCCAGAATTATGGAGTAATGCATTTCATTCATTACGAGGCTTTTGATGTATAATTTTCCATGACAGCCTTTGCATATAATATAGTCAACTAATTCTGATCATAAGAAGGGTACCATTTTTAAACATACAAAAATTAAAACAAATGGAATTGGGTAGAGATAAGAAGTGCATGATAGAAAACGCCAGACTGAGTTGAACAGACCCTTGGGAGAAATATGCACATGACAGACATCACCGGTAAGGACTTGTGAAGAAGTTAGAATTGTCACAGAGAAATTTTCTGCCACTTTTTATGGTACATACTTTTATTTCATGAAAAAAAAGTTTTTATTAAAATATGATGGGTGAAGTTATTTCTAATGAGGTCCCAGGCAGAAATGAGGATCACACTATTGGAGAATGGAAGAAATAATAGTCCAGTAATATAAGTAGTAGAGAAAGGTGTTTACTGTGTTGGGTCAAGAAATAGAATTTCAAGGAATGTACTCAGATATTCAGCTAAAGCCATTTTTCTAAAATTTATGAACATTTTAGTCTGCTTTCTCCTAGCTCCTTATAAAAGTATGGCGAAAAAGAAAAAAAATGTGGACAAAACTAGAAATTTATAAAATTTGAGTTGGAAAATTTCGGTTGACTGATATTTTCATAGCCATAGATGCTGATGATAATCAAAGGGTTGCCGAATGGATTAGAGGGGTAACTGTAGCAGAAGTCAGGGTTAGTGATAGTGTCCTCCAGGAAGCATCAGCGAAGCACTGCTGTAAACAATGGTGTGGGCACGCTGGAAGTTCAGAGTTTACCATGGGAGAAAGCAGTAAGCTCAAGGACCAAGTTTGTGAGAGGTTTGCGCTATGAAGAATATGTACTGCCAATCTGAACTGAAAGGGGCAGAGAAGCAACACAGCGCAGATATAGTGAACGTAATGGCAGGTCCGTGAGCATATCATGTAAGAGAGAGAAAGTATATATAACACAGACCTATGAAGGCAGCTATTTCTAGGAGTCCAGTGCTTTCTGTTTCAGTGGTCTGTCCACCAAACACTAGCTCCCATTCAAATCACAGCGTGGTCTTTGAAAGAAAGGGAAAACGCCATGATGAGACACACAGGGGAAATAGCAGAGTTGATATTTACAAGTATGAATTCATTGATTCAGTTGTAAAGTCTGTAAGGACTAGATGCTGGTGGAGTGATCTTCGTCAGTGACTAAAGCACCTGGTGAATCTCTGCTGCTCCAGGAGGGCCCCCTGGGATGGCAGAAGGGCACGGAGGAGAACAGAAGTTAATGAACAGGCTCAGAGCAAAAGCCAGAATGTTGAATGAGAAGATGTGGAACAAATTGTTTTGTGAAAGTCTTAAAGCTATCCCGTGGTGGGGGAAATGAAGTATCCATAATGAATATCATACTACCTCATTGTGGTTGCCTATAGTTTTGATAGGTAAACAGACATATCTGGATTCCTGCTTCATTTGTTTTTACATTAGAAAAAATAAACTCTCTCTCTCTCTCTCTCTCTCTCTCTCTCTCTCTCTCTCTCTCTCTCTCTCTCTCTCTGTGAATTTAAATGGAACCCAGGAACTTTTGTAGAAGCAATTAAAGACATTTTCAGCTTTGATTTGCTCCTTTCCAATATTTTAGTTTTAAATCAGACCCTTGAGTACATTATAAAAATAGTAAACCAATTTCCTAACTGAAAATATCATTTGAAGGCTAAATATCCTCAAATTATATTTAAGATAAATCAGGATTAGCTTCATCTTGTAAGTTTTTAAAAATTATGAAGATATTTTGATTTGATGGCATTAAATGTTTTTTTAAGATAGGCAAAGTATTTTTATATCAATATAAAACTTAGTGTTAGAAAAAGTAAAAAGTATATTCGGTGCTGATATTTTTCTTTGTATTTGCATATGAAGGGAAACTAGATCTTTGAAACATTTGGAAACTTCTGAATTAATAATGCTACTCCCAAGGAAACCATGTAATCATTTCAGGTTTGGATTGATCTGAAATAACTCCATAACTTTGGACTCTGGAATTGAAGGACTGTGACCTAAGGAGATTATACTATATATATACATACATATATATTTATATATATATGTATGTATATATATAATATAATATAAAATAAGATCTCCTTGCATTATGGAAAGCGTAGTTTGAACGAAAACTATGGGAAGCAAGACAAATAAAACAAAATAAAAAAATCCCAAAACAATTAAAAAAAACTCTCTGATTTAAAAGGCCAAGTAAACACGACTCAATCAGTTCTTAGACTAGCAATGATGGAGAGTACGGAGTCTTTTGTCTCCACTCATTTTATCTTCTACATGTTCTGTTCCTGTAACTACAACAATCTTGAGTAGATCAAGAGGCAGGAGAAAACACTGAATGCTTTTATTATTCTCAACCATCAGCCAATAGACAAAATAAGTTTTATTTCAAGATCTATCCTTAAAAATGAAAGTCTCTTCAGTAATACAAGTTTCAAAATATTGTGTTGGAAATCACTAAGAAAATTAGTGTATCTTGCTTTAGACATTATAAATGTCGGCGTGAGTGTTTAATAGGCACAGAGACAGGTTCCTCCATGGGTTCAGCCCCTGAACTGATGCTAAACAGTCATGGCATTTCACTTGTGAGGAAGGCAGGCAGCTCATAGAGAGAATCCCTCCTGGCTATTTTGTAAGACTAATACAATTCTCTCTGTTTTCTTGACATTTGCTTTTGACACCCCAACCAGTTTCCTGTCTTGTTTAGGATCCCCGTGGAGTCAATCTATGGGCAGAAGGAAGGGAAAAAGGAATTCAGTTGTTAGGCTCTGGCCAATAAAGATGACCTACATTTCTACTTTCAATTGTTAGGCCTATAAACCTGGAGCGGGTCTGGGTAGGTCCTTGTTGGAGACAGAGAACTTGTCTACAAGAGAGGAATTTTCAAGAGGCATTGGGAATAGTTTCTTTCAGTGAAAGATGGCAAGAGGGAGGGAGGGAGGGAGAGAGAGAGAGAGAGAGAGAGAGAGAGAGGAGAGAGAGAGAACACTTTGGAAATAATGCTAAAGCTCAAACATCCTCCTGCATATTTAGATTCTCAAGTCTGCAGGTAAACAAGGCAGCCGGCACTTTTCCACACTGTGAGGAGAGAGGCACCTGGAGCGTATAGCCACTTGTTACAGCACTTGACATTAATTAAACCCATTTTAAATAAAGAAGGCGTTAGGATATTTTTCTATTGCATGCAATATTTACATTAATTATGCCAATGCTGACTTTTTTTTTTTTTTAAAACTAAGTCATCTGTTCTCTTAATATAACTCGTATAACTCGTTCCTTTCGGAGACTAACAGGATATATTCGCAGAAGATCCTAGCAACAGCTTGTCTTTGTGCATGGAAAATTAAAATACCCTGCTGGAGAGGCCTCCCTTCCCACATCACACACTGCGCCCGTTTCCTTTTCCCCTGAGGAATCATTAGTGAGGGAACTGCCTTGGCTGCACTGGGGAGAAGAGAGATCTGCTCAGTTCTCACAGCTTGTCGCCTACAATGTTTTTCTTGGGGATAAAACTCTGACCAAAGGCTGGCTCCTGGCTCCTATTGGTCTCCTGGATCTGTTGCTTTCCACAGCTAGCAGTGATGAGCCTAGTGTACGAGACAATAACGAACATCCTTCTCCGAACTCACGCTTGCTCCTGCTCCCTTTCCCACGCAGGCACAGTTATCTTTTTCAGGTTTCACACCGCCTTGTTCCTTCTCCCTAGGGGTCCTTTGCACAGGGATCTAGAAGACTTTCCTGTACTCTTCTGTCTTCCCACAGTTCTTCGGGCCTTTAATTACATATTTGTGGATGCTGTTGTTTGATCAACTCTTCCTCCTATTAGAATATGAATTTTTGAGGAACATATGCCTATTTTGGTCCTCTGGTATATCTCAGAGTCTCTTGTTGATCTCTGAGAGTCTGGCATAGGAAGATAAATATGTTTGGAAAAAATGGATTGATACTTAATAAATAAATGAATGAATGAACTATTTTCTCTACTTTTCACTATTATTTGTCTCTTTAACTGGCCTGCTGACACTGGGTAGCCAGCCTAGCATGTTAGAACTGTCA
The DNA here is from genome assembly GCF_014885135.2 of Alexandromys fortis. Classification (NCBI taxonomy): domain Eukaryota; kingdom Metazoa; phylum Chordata; class Mammalia; order Rodentia; family Cricetidae; genus Alexandromys; species Alexandromys fortis. The sequence goes on from NW_026067938.1 coordinate 12,951,503, forward strand.
AGAGCCGTGGCTTTGGGCTTGGCAACTCCCAAATAAAGATAACACCTTATCTATATTTTATTATTCATCCCCATAGCTGAAGTCAACAATGAAAACAGAAAGGATTTTGACCCATGAGCAGAACACAGCAGTGTGGAACATAGCTGGGTGGGTTTAGAATTGAAGGACGACAGTCTAACAAGTGGCACAGGAGGCTAGACAGATACGAAAGACTCATCTTAAAACCAGCTCCCAAGAATAGTGCAGGTTTGGGTAAAACATAGACAACATAGTAACATTTATTTAGATGATAATTCAGTTGAACATGAACTTGTATATTAGCTGTATGAAAAAGAATCCCCTATTAGATGATTATTTGGAAAGCAGTTTGTTATTCTTTGGGCAACCATAATTATTAAATTACTTCATGTTGAAATAGCCTGGAAAAGAAAAGCTTCCAGTATTGAAAAGAAAGTAAGTTTTTCATTCAATTCAAAGAAAGGAGTGTTAGCAGATTATTTCAGAATAAGAACAAGTTTTAAACTGGAGGATAACAATCTAAAACTTAATGTTAAAACTGTGTCAGCATTAAATAGCACAATTCATTATTTTATTGGTTATCTCTCATAGTACTAAATACTCTATTGACTATTGATAGATAAGAAGCGAAAAATCAACTTTTTTTGCTATGTTGTTCAACTCTTCCAAGACCTCTTGGATAACCTATTCTTATTTAAGAAATAAGGTTTGCATATTCAAATTATACTTAAAGCTATAATAGCATAAACAGTGTTTAGTACAGACACAAAAAAATGACAGCATCTAGGCAGACAGACTAGAAGAGAAAACCAAGAAACAAAGCTACATAGTGAAAGCCATTATTGACAAAGGTGCCAAAATCATACACTGGAAAAAAAAGAGACAGATTCTTTAAAAAATGGTGCCAGGAAAACTGAATAACCACACATAGAACATTGAAACTAGACCCTACCTCTTATTTTGCAGGAGTATCAATTTAAAACTGATCAAAGACATTAATGTAAGACCTGAACCATTGCAACTACTGTAAGAAAATATTTTTTTTTTTTTTGATTTTTCAAGACAGGGTTTCTCTGTAGCTTTTGGTTCCTGTCCTGGAACTAGCTCTTGTAGACCAGGCTGGCCTTGAACTCACAGAGATCTGCCTGCCTCTGCCTCCCGAGTGCTGGGATTAAAGGTGTGCACCACCACCGCCCGGCTCAAGAAAATATTTTTTAAAAAATCAAGATGCAGGTGAAAACAATGAATGCTTGAATGTAACTCAGGAAATCATCTCAAGATTATGACAAATGGATTCGTTAAATTAAAAGGCTTCGCTGACCGCGGCAGCAGCCCGGGACAGGGAACTCAGACACCCCTCCTACACTTCCTGGTCATCCTCAGGGACTACTCTGCCCGATACTTCCTCTCTCTTTCTATCCCACCCAGCTTGCATCCACAACCCTACCCCCCCCCTCCGTCTGACTCCCTTCCCTCTCTGACCACATAACATCTCCCAGCCCAGCCTGTTCGGGCTCTAGGACCGAATCCGAATCGGCAGGGCAAACGGGAGGCTGCTAGCTCCTTTGTCCCCACTAGCCTGCCTGCAGCGAGCTAGGTAGGTCCTTTGTTCACGAGATACGGCAAGCAGCAAGGAGTTCCGGTCCAGGCACCAGGAGAGACATCACTGGGGTGAGTGAGTTTCTGATCGCGGCAGCAGCCCGGGACAGGGAACTCAGACACCCCTCCTA